>NC_091491.1:35333050-35707042 GCF_947461875.1 Haliaeetus albicilla
TCCTTAGAAATCACTTTGTGTTGCGGATTTCATGTTTGCTTCAAGTGTTTAGTTAATGACAGACATCTGTAGTAACAGCTTTTGCAGAGATGTTTTAGTATCCTCCTAAGAAATAAAAAGCTAAGTGTACGCAGCTTTCACAGTGAAGCTGTGTGTTTGGATCATCACATTTTCTTCTTTAGTCTAAATCAGATAGATAGCACCAAACCAGAGAAAAAGATTCCCAGAACCAGTGAAACAACTATTGTCTCAGTCTACACTTACTTACCATGGCCAGGCTTTTCAAACTTGCCCACTAGCTCTGAAGGCAGCTCAGTGTCTGACTGTCCTGTTTGAAATACATAGATGTAAAACTTCTCAGGATCTGAGTATCTATCTGCTGCATCCACTGATTTCAGTTGCAGACACTTAACTCAGCTGAAAGCTCAGAACATCAAGTTAAGCATGAAGAGCTAATGAGCCAATTTAGAAAACTTGGGCCTGTCTGTCAGATGAAAAGGAGGACCCTGACAACACCAACAGATCAGCCAGGTGATCCTAGGAACATCCATAGAGCACAGGCCTCCATAACACAAAAGCCACCATGACAGAAATAATAACCAATACAATTACTGGCAGCCATGGAGGAAAAGCCTGAGGCCTAAATCATTGCCTGTTGGAGCCAGTGAGAATTGGAGTGAAACATAAATTGGTTGTAGATCTCTTTTGCCCAAACGCGCATCTGCAAAATGGGACATATTAGTTACTTCACGTGAATAACCTCCACAGCTGAAAAACTGAGATTTCTGGTCACCAGTGTTGTCAGCTTAGCAGTCTGTACAGTGAATTTACGTAATAAATTTATATAGTACCAATACTGAGTATTCACAGATAAAAGTGATAGACAAAATGCACTGCATGTTGTGAAAAAAATGGTGGGTATGCAATACAGTATTACCTACTATTCAAACCTCATCTAGGCTAAAAATCAGATTTCTTCATTATGGTTCTACTGGTTTTGAACTGGTGAAATAAATCAGAGAAAATAAGTACCATGCATGAATAGATCACTGACACTTTGAACAAACACAGGCAAAATGAAAAATGAGCATGTCAGAATCCACAGAAAGTTTCAGAGCCTCAGCCCACAAAGTAATAGGTATTAGGCATGGGAAAGAGACAGAAGGTATCTAAATTTTCCTAAAATAAGCTGTAATTTTACAAATGCTTGCACATGTGACAGCCCATTGAGCAAGCTTTCACGGTCAAGACAATGTGCTTTGATCTTTTTTCCCCTTCCACATTTACAGAATGCCATTGACATTGGCTAGAACTTCAATTTAAATAGCCTTTTTAATATCAGTAATCTATTGTAAATTCAGAAAAATCAAAACATTTATAAATATATTTTATATATCAGAGTATAACATATCTAGAGTAAAATAAAACTATATAGTTTTGAGAGGCATTCTGCGCAGCTTCTTCTATATGCTGTAAACTGAAAACCTTTGCAATCCTGCATCAGTTTTTTTGGCTTTATTTTTAAGCCAACATACAGGAAAGAAGAGATTATAGGGTTGGCAGATACTTTCGCCTAGGCCATCTGAAGAGCCCTGCTGCTGCAAAGACCTACATTGCTCACTTAACTTTTTGTGTTGATAGTTAAGTGTAGGTGCAAGGCTTAGCAGTGAGCTGGGCGGTGGATGCGGAGGTGGGAGTTCAGCCCTACACCTGAATGTTTACATTCCGTTCCAAACATTCATATTGACCCAGATTGAGAATCTGAGTATAAGTACATACGGAGTAAAAGATTAATTTCTTACTACAGGTAAACTTTGCCTCTGTATACTTAGTGCATTATCAGCTGTGTATAATATTAAACACAGACCTGTAGTTTACTGATGCTTTAATTCAATGTTTCCTTGCACTGCTGTTTAAAATAATCTATTTCCTCAAAAATGAATGATGTGCATATTGGATGTGTTAAATTTATTAAGATCATAGATGACTAATCGCAGAGCACCACATTTAATGTAGTATTTTTGTACTGTAATGGAAGCATGCCTTCCTTGGGTTCTTTTCCACATACTAAATTGTATTTATTTACCTGTATTTATAACTGTGCAATTTTTAAATATGTTTTAAAAATAAACTTTGTCTGTGGCTTCAAATATTTCAAAATCTCTTTTCAATTTGAAAATGGTCTTGACCATAATTACTTGAACTGAAAGGAGGGACCTACTTCTCCAATTGAAATAAAGGATTTTTTTTAATAAGGTCTTCTATCCTATTGTTTATGAAGTGAACATCCTTCTCTGCTTAAAAATTAAGCCCAGAAGACACTTTTTTCATTACCATTTTTCATAAATTCATCGTTACTCTGAGGTAGAGTTATTTTTATAATTTATTTTTATTTCAACATGTTGATCAATTATACTTACAACTGGAATTTATACTAGCTGAGGTCTGGCCCAATCCATTTTGCGCATATACTCCATATGAGGAAAAAGGGAAAAAAGTAGATGAGAATTTTTCCTGAAGATCATGCAACTGCACACCTCAAAATTAAAACAGAAGTAATAATATTACAACACAATCTTTCTGAAAAAAAACAAACAAACAACCCACCCAAAACAACCAAACCCCCCAAAACCCCTCAACTTTCGGTGATTGAAATTGTTACTCAAGCAACTTCCCATAAACCACAGTGGGAGCTATCAGTGTTTTTCTGTTCTGGCTTTCATGTGATGAAGTGAAAGAGGTGACAGAGTAGAAATGACATTAATCTTTATGCTTTTACTATGGGACTCTAACATAAGCACAGACACGAGAAGGACATAAAATTCCTGTACACCGCTGTGGACAGAGATGACAACCAGCAAGGGGGCTTTGACAGTTATAGCAGAGGGCTATTGACAAAGCAGGACAACATTGGCATGGATCTGAAGGCTGATACTTTCAGTGGACATCTGGGTTGCTCCAGAAAAAAACCCAGAAGATAGAGCCACAGTTTGCCTGTAGAAGGAAAGCTCTTTCAGAAAAGCCAACTGTCTGTCTATGGCTTTAACCAGAACTTTCCACCAAGGAAGAAAAGGGAACAGACACTAAAAACACACTAACCCTTAGGATGCAAGTAATGCATGTTCTTGACACTGGTATGTTTTGCCAGGAGATGTTAAGGTTAGTTTAGTTCTTACTGCACAAATATACTAACAAAGAAGCAGCAGGAATGCCCATTAGTTATGTACTCTGTAGCGAACACAGACTAGGAACACAGCACTGCAGTCCTGAAGCCAAACAAAGGCAGTGGCTGGGAGAAAAGCATTAGTGCCAAATCCTACATACAGAACTGCTCAACAAAATCACTGGGAAGCATACTGGTAAATAAGTCTGAAAACATAATCACCTACTCCACACCAGCTGTCAGTCATGCACTATCTGTCTTCAGTATTTTTATGGCATTCGTCTTTCACCACAGCTGTCCGTGCCTCCCTTATCACACCTGAGGGACAGAGAGGTGTTACTTCCCATTTTAGCGAAGGGGAGCAGAGACTGGGGCGCTGTTAACTTGTCAGTGATCTAATACTGCCTTCCACAAGCAGTTGGCAAAAGTTAGCAGGTACAAATCCTATACAGGAAATTCTTGCATGAAGTCTGAACACAGCCCTTTAGCTTGTACAAGGAGCCACATTCTCCCACCTCTTCCAGTTGCTACAAGCGGAGTGAACACAGTGCGGCATGACTTGCCACAGTCACAAAGGACATCTGTGATAGAAAAGAAACCAAGATAGATCATTAAATTTGGACTTCAGGAGCTGAACCATCTTTACCTTTCTTATCATCCAACACTTCACATGTCCTCTACTTTCATGTCAGGAAATGTCACTTATAGCCCGGTAGATTTACCTCTTACCTCTCCTCCAGCTCCTCGTCCCATGATCCTATAAAAGGATGAAAGGGTTGACATGCCTCAGTCTTCTTTTTTGGCCTATTGCATCTGCCAAAGAGTCCCAATGGTCACACTGCTATGTAAAGCCATTACACATGAGGAAAAAAGACTTCTCCTTTACTGAACAGCAGGTGAAATTTCTCAATGAGTATGAGGAACTACAGACCAAGTTAAAGCAGGAATTTGGGGGTGAAATGACAACACTCTTCCACATGAACATTGCCAACTCTCATGTTCAAAGAATGTCAACTGGCTTAAAGGTTAAAAAGAAAAAATTCGATCAATTTAAATCCTATTTTCTATTTTTGTCATGTTTTATATCCACTCAGGGCTTGGGGATTTTTATTTTTTTTTTTTCAATCCACAGAAGTGCCGTGAGTCACAAGAAATCAAGATTCTCACAAATCTCTTTGTTCCCTATGCAGGTTTTTTCAGTAAAACACCAAACATGACCACAAAGAGTAGAGAAAAGAAGCAGCATCAAAACATACTCAGTCTATTCCTCTTCAGTTCAGACAGGAAAGAAAGAAGCAAGAATCCACACAGTCACAAGATGTGAGAATATTTCTTTTTAATTTAAAACAGTTGCAACAATGTCTTTCACAACCTTTCTGATCTCAGACAAATACTCTCCAAACTGTTAACAGTGCTTCAAGCAAACAACTCTGAATGGTGCAAAGTAAACTGGTACAGACACTTCCAGGATACAACAGTAAAATCACTGAGGAGTGAATAGAAATCAGAAACTGACCTCAGCCATTCAGACAGGAAAGGTAATGAGAAAAGAATAAAAAGTTAAGTCCAGTTACATATTTTGCATAGTCTGTCATTGCATGAAAATAGCAAAGATTATAAAAATGGCTGCTGCCAGGATGGAGAACAACAGGAATGAATTGGAGATAATTCTAAAGCAATCTAATGAGCTCTGGTTGCAGCTGTATTCAGAATGTACTCTACAAACCCAGTGGAGGCTGTCTGAATCAAAGAAACTGGACTAATGCTGGTTTCAGTTACACCAAAGTAAGTCAGAAGTAATGCCACTGAACCCAGTAGAATTACAAGTGATAGTAGTCCAGAAACATCTAGACTTGTTTTTAAACCACAGCTTTGAATAAATTAAATTTTTATCCTAATTATATTTTAGCTAGGAAGATTAAATAGGAGTTTGTGCCTACATGTGTTTTGGAGACTGGAAACTGTGACTCAGAATGAGGGGTCTACTGGATCCAGCACGCTGCTAGGAATGAGAGGAGAAAAGGAAAACAAGGAAAAGTTGTTGAGTTTTTCTTCCTTCCACTCTCCTAACCTGAATGTATCACATGAAAAAGTAAAAATCAGTCGGAGAAATAAGAGCATTATTATTTGCTGCCAACTCCTGGCTTGCCATAATTTTCAGGTTAGATTGTCTCAAACAGCTCACAGTGATTTTTCTTCCTCCATCCTTTTTTGTCAAGAACCTCTCAGCACACTTAACCCCCTAACAGCTATTACAGTACTCAGACACATGGAGTTTCCCCATCAGCCGCTGTCCACTGTGGTGGACAGGTTGTGCACTGAGGCCTGGGCCAGCACAATTAATTGCATACAAATTTTAGCAGGCAAATCTTGATAAATTAGTCATCTATTCAGTACAGTCTGTTTGAGTGTGGCTTCTGAATGCTGAAGTTTAAAAAACCAAAGTCCTCTCCCCCACATTAGGCTGAAGAGTCAGGAATTTACATCCTGCTCCTGCAGATTCATGATGTTCTTCACACATAGCCCATTGCAAAAGTGAAATGACTTAACTAGCCATTTGAAAAAGGAGGGAAGCCACTACTTTGGGAAATACTGAAGTAGTTCCTCAAACAGCTGAAGAACTTTTAACATATTTTCAAGCGCTAAATTTTAGAAGATCCATAAGCCTTTCACCTAAACTGCTCTCTGCACTTCTGACCCACTTGGTAGTTTAGGCAGGCAGTACACAAGAGTGATGAACTGAAAAGAATTTCAGAAGCTGAGGTGCTACAGTTCATCTATCACAGCCAGCAAATGGCTCCCACCTTTCATTTACCATTTCCAGTTTATCAAGTGTGCCTCCTATTAACTGAGATCAGTCAGTCCCACAGCTATTCCAGTTTTGGGATGTACCAGACAAATGGTTTGCAAGAGTCCAAGCTCCATCCTTAATCCTATGAGAGACCAGCCACGTTTCCAGTTTAATAATGAACATGTGAACTAATCTATTGGCCTTCATTTACCCAAGGTTTCTAAATAAAAAGGTAGTGGCCACCAGATCCTGTTAGTTTATAAATAGCCCTTTAAGTTCATGAGGCAAGAGTGAAGCTGTTGTGCTGAACTTCCTTGGAATATAACTGCGCATAAGGAAAAAAGAAAAGAGAAAAGAGAAAAAAGAAAAGAGAGGAGAGAGGGGAGAGAGGGGAGAGAGGGGAGAGAGGGGAGAGAGGGGAGAAAAAAGAGAAAAAAGAGAAAAAAGAGAAAAAAGAGAAAAAAGAGAAAAAAGAGAAAAAAGAGAAAAAAGAGAAAAAAGAGAAAAAAGAGGCCTTTTGTCCTTTTTGTACTGCCAGAATGGAAAACCACAAACATAGATATATGGAAGTTTTGTTCTTTCACTTTATATAGAAGATGTATCACTGCATAATTTGCTGATCCCATTGTCAAATCTGGCATTTTCTGGTGAAATACACAAATACTCAAAACCTGGAAGAAGGAAAACAATTTCTGGCAGCTTTTATTTTGTCCAGAACTGGTGGCTCAGTAATTACAAGGCAGCTGAATCTCACAGAAGCCACTTACTATTGTGCTAGGATGCCACCGTTCTTTTGTGTCAATAAGGGCACTAAATGCCAGAAGCTTTCCCAGCAGTTAGGCACCATTTCCACTCTACATAATTATTGCACTAGAATTTCTCTCATAATCTTTTAAGATCAAAAATTGATTTAAAAAAATCAACAGTGTTTTTTTGGCTCTGCATGAGGCTATATGACCAGAGGGAGAACTATTTTTCCCCAAATGCTGGAAAAAATGCCCTGCTCATAACCAGATTTTTAATTTGGGCTCTCTTCTGTAGTGTGTAGCTGCCTGAATTTTGCTATTAAACTTGCAGGCACTGACTGCAGAGAAAATGTAATTACACCTCCCTGCCTCTCTCTGTAAGGAGGATTTTTTTTTTTGACTGTTCCAATTTATTTTGAGGGCTCAGTAAGATAATATGAGGCAACTCCAGCAACAGTCTCTAAGCAGTGGCCCACACTGTAAGCCTTTGGGGGTTTTTTGGAATCATGAAAGGTTTTGCACTCACGATTGTATTTTTTCTAGAATTAGTGTTTTCAAATACAATTTAAAAACCCACATATAAATTCTTGTCTGTGATACAAAGTGAAATAACAACCCAAAGAAAACAAAACAAAACAAAACAGGAAAGGCCAGCCCCTACCTACCCACCCCTTCATCCCTGCCAGATACATAAAACCCCTTTTAGAAGGTGTCTGTTGAAGCAATCAGATTATTGGTGTGTTTGCAAGTTTTAAGAAAGCTGACACATCACTTCAAAGTGGGGTTTTCCTCTGTTGTTTGGTTTTTGTTATTGATTTTTGGGGGTTTTGGATGGTTTTTTTTTAAAGGGAGGGAGGAGAGAGGGGCAAATCAGTAAATCAGCTATTTTACTAAGCAATTTCCCTCACTCATGGATGGAACTAAATAAGCAATCTTTGGCAGAAAGCACAATTGCACTGTGAGTACTTTGTCAGGGAGTTGATTTCAGCTGGAATGTGAGTGGTCTAGATGCAAATTTCCCTGAAATAAATATAATGGGACATTACCCCTTCTTTACCTCCTTCATAAGAAAATAAAATTTAAACAATAGCCTTGCCCTTCCTGAGGGTATGCATTTAATTTTATAGTCAGAAAGTCTGCTTCTTTTAGCCATCTGTAATCCTGAATCTGTTGGAAGAACTTGCAAAACAAACATCCAAGAGAATATGAAAAAACCTATGTCTGCAAAAATAAAATCTACTATTTCTCTTTGGCAGAAAATATACAGGGCACTGACAGGAGATTGCTTCCATCTCCATTAGTTTCTTAGGTTTACACATCAAAAAGGCAAACCAAAATACTATAAAACTGAATTCCAACAGATATAACTTTAGTTGACTTTTCTCACTGTACCAAAAATAATCTCTCAAATAAGACATTCTGCTTTGAAGAACACTCACATACCCCCTTCCTCCAACTTTATATGCAATATGATTTCTCCTGAGTGGTCTGGAGTCTGGTTGAAAACACTGGCTCCCAGTTACCAAAGATGCAAGTATTTCTTTGTGGTCTTCAACACATGCATGTACAGAACAGGCAGGAGGTGGGCTGAACTGGGCTATTTTTGTTCAACTCTGAAAATTCCACCTTCTCCATTTACTAGCTGCAAACTCCACCAGTAATCTGCATGGTCTTAAGGTACCCTTTAAGGTGTATAAATTTAAAACAACATACTATACATCACCTAATAGAAATTTTCCCTCTAACACTTAAGGCGGCATCAAATGACTGTTTTTAAATAAACTATAAATATCCCATGTTTTCCTTTGCTTTTTGGCAGTCCAAGGATTAGGGGTCTTTTGTTGGTTTTAGATTTTCTTTTTTTATTGTACACTTTTTTGGGCAGGTTAAAAAGGCTTATGGCTTCTTAAGGCCAGGTAATAGATTTGAGGCCTAACTTGGTATCCTGTGGTAAAAATAAATGTAGCCCAGGTCTTTGGGAGGTCGTTCTGAGGCACAGACTCTAAGGTCATTGTAGATCACCCATCTGAAATGAAAACAAGATTGATTACATTCCACGTGTATAAAAATCATCACAAGTTTATCAGGGACTTCTCAGATCCAAACTTCAAAGAGCTTAAAAACTAAAATTAGACAACAAAAACAAAAGATCAGAGAAACAGCACAAGCAGGTTTACTAGCAGAGTCAGAAACTGAAAAGGAAGAGGAACATGCAGAGGAATCAAATGAAGGAAAATCAGGGATTCCCAATGCCAAATAATACGACCATATCAAAATCACAGCCAAGATCAGCACCACAGTACTAGCAATACTAGTATCAGCCCATAGTTTGATGGGTTTCTATTGATGGTGAATGAAAGGAAGTTGGGGGAAGCTCAGATAAACAAAACCAGATACAGAACTGATGCCCCAAGATGAACAGAGATTTGGAACAAGCACAGGAGAGCCGATGGTATGCTTCAGCATACACCTCAGCAGAATCAGAACCGACTCACCACATCTACAATCTGTAACAATCTTAAGTTCTTTGGTGCGAAATGTATACATGGTAACAACACGTGTGTTTTGTCTACCATGAATACACACCCTGCTCTGTACGATGCATGCGTCAAAGAAAACATTTGCTCATCCTTGTGTGTCTCTCCCAATTACACTCACCTTCCTTCTTTTTTGAGATGACAAACATAGTGGCCACTCATTGTGGATGTTCCCATGTGGCTGATGAACCCAAACAGCTCATATCCTGTTTAAGAAATACAAATGGGACCATAAGTGTCTTACTGCTAACATTGCAATATGACTCCGGGGAAACTTTCTTTTCAGTACTGGAGAAGCAGCTAAGCACTCCTAACTCAGACTCTGCATCCCCAAACAGTTTCTGTTAAGACTGCAGCATATTCTCACTTTAACCAGTGGTCAGATTCACTGTCAAACATCAAACCAATCCAAATCAAACCCAGATAGATCTGTACACATACAGCTGGGCTATGATCACAGCCCCTACCAGGAAAGGGAAAAGAGCAGATTCATTCCCAGTTCACAGAGAGCACCACAGAAAGTGCCAGAGGAAGGAATTCATTCTGCACACAAATTAGCTCTACGTATGATCACAGATCCCCTATTAATCAAACAAAAACCAGAAGTTTATACTTCAGCAGCCCATAAAAGAGAGGACAGGAAAGAAACCTCTTCCTTTAACATGAGGACAATTTTTGTGCTTAATGTCTCCAGAGAACTCAGCATTGGTTCTTGCTCCCCACCCATTCATGCCGTTCACCCAAATTACCACCAAAAGCAAAAGGGTACCTTCTTTCAGGATATTGCATAAGGACAGGGGCCTGGATTTTGGTGGAGAGGGCTTTCTGGAGTCATTTTACAGTATCATGTTGATTATCAGGTTTTCAGGCACTCAGTAAATGGTCTCAGTCTATAAAGGCTAAGTACCACAAAAAATAATTATTCGAAATAATTTTTTTTAACCTAACGATAATCAATGTTTCCCATGTCTCCAAGAGACTTAAGATTGGTCTTTATAATGTTAGAAACAAAGAAATGAATATTCTTATATCATAACAGCAACCACAGAAACAAAAAATCAAATTGCCTGTTAATTTTTTTTTAATAAGACCATTACAGTCAAGATCAGAAGTACAAGTTTAGAACATACTACAGTTATTAGAATTGGTCACTAAAAATCCTCCAAAAACCGTTATGTGATAACCTTTATTAGAACCACCACTGAGCTTTTGTACTCTGTTGCTTTTACACTTACAATAGGTTAGGTTCTTTGCCTGCTTCACAACTCTGCTGTACATTAGCCCCATCTTGTGGTTTATTTAGCAGTAGTATGACTGAGGATCTCAAAAAACCAAAATGGCAAAGCAGGACATGTAGGATACCAACTATACCTGCCATATTTAGAATAAGGAACTTGGTTGGAGGGATTATCAAATCTCCCATCAGACCACAGGAGGACAGAAACTCAGGTGGTTTGTAACAGCAGCGTTACCTTTAGGATGCTCAGCCTCTGAAGATTTAAACATTCTAGCTTTTCTTTGTCTTTTTCTCTTAGAGCAACAAAACAAAAAGTAAAGCTAGGCCAGGAGAGACTTATATGCTGTGGCAACAAGAAACTTGGACTCCATTTATTCAGTGAGTCCAGAGAAAGAGTTTTCTGAGCAAACACAGCCCACAGAACTTAGCAGCCCCACAGAGCTAGACTCGGCCCCAGAAGCAAGATTGGAAGTAAATTGTCTGGATCATGTCCAAAAAACCACAATAACTACTTTCAAAACAGAAAAGAGCTCTATGAATGGCATAGGTGTGATGCAACAACATGGTAACCAGTTCTAAGCTGAAGGAGAACTTACTTCCAGACCCATCTTTGATCCTGGGTCCCTCCGATCCTGTCTCTGCAAGGATATTGGCATTAGCATTGTTCTCCATATCCATCATGTCCAAAGCAGGCTCAGTTTCTTCCTCGAGTTCAGGGTGACTGAAGATCCATTCCAGTGCACGCTCCAAATTATTGTTCTGTGAGTTAAACAAGCAAAAGAGCAGCATTGAATACATGCTCTAGCATGCTACCACTCATTGGTCTTTGAACACAGTAAGGATCATGTTGGACAGCACTTAAAACTTGTAAGATACATACTCTACCTCCATGGAAAATAGTGTTCAACAAGCACTCTGCAGAAGCTTGACAGATGGAAAAGAAATCCTCCCACAACTAATCCCTATGGCCCCCGGGTTCTCATCTTAAAGATGCATAGTCTTTAGGTATCCAGGTTGTTTCTCAACAGATGGTACAAGAAGCTAAGTATTCCTCACTGTCCTCCACACTTTGACATTCATGTGAAACACACAAACCACCTTCCCCACTCTAACCCAGACAAATCAGGCATCCCACGCTTTGCCAGATAGTTCTATGTGCATCACCCACTAACTGGATTTTTATATGCATGTTTCAAAGGCGTCTGAGCATGCACATGTACAAAGCACATAATATGAAATGGAACCCATGTGCTACCAATAACACATGGAACTCACTGTTGCCTTCAGTGCTTGAATTGCTAGATTCCTTTGGAAGCCCATGGAAATGATAATTGCAACCATCTCTTCGGGAGGTTGGTTATCTAGCCCAACAGCTCCAAACACAGCTGCTCCACTGGAAGCAACTTCTCCAAATGCAGGTATGACCAATGGCTCAGCAAAGTCTGGAACAAACAAACATTCATCAGTTTGTTCTTTTGCCTCACTGAACTGGAAAGTCAACAACACAAACAAACAACAAAGAGGACCTCAAAAGCAGTCCTGAAATCAATGTAAGTTCATTTCACTGACCCAGTTGGGACTTAGATGTGTGGAAAGCCTTAAAAACAAGAAAATGAACATGCACATTACAAAGTATCTAGGTGGACAAAATACTGAGCAGGCTGGAACAACTGGGCACATCACAGAAGTGAAACAACTGCAGGAAAGCAGCAAAGATTGATATGGAAGCAATGATGACACCAGAATAGTAGACAACCCAGCTGATACGCCTATAGATGTAAAATGAACTGATTCCATGGCTGATATATGTCAGTCAAGCTCAAGTGGAACTCATTTCTCATTTACACAGGCAACACAAAAGCCCACAGTGAAGTGTGAACTCAACCAAATCTGTTTCCTCACAAAAGAGTGCTCAGCTATACTCAGTGCTGAATCATGAGTCCAAACACTGCATGGATGAAACACAGGGAGTGGAGAACATCTAGCAGCCCTGTCCATCAGTAAATAGCCCAAGTTCTAAGTACGGCATGAATGCTCTAGCCTGAGCTAGAGAAGGCTGACATGGTAAAAAAGCATCCAGACCACAGGATTCTTTGTACTTACATTTGATCACAAGTCAGCTTCCCCCTTAGCAGCACGGACCTAGCCAAAGGGTGGAAAACAGTGAGCTGGCCCACACCATCAGTGAGGACAGGAGAGTGTACTTCCAATGTAGCTTAGGTTTGTTTTCTTCTAGGCAGAGGATGCCACATAATGGTCAAGATCTGCATATCCCAGGAGCAGCTTAGGAAAATTCACTCACACCTCCAGGTTTCCTGGGGTGGGGAAGGGGGCCGTTGTTTCTCTGTCACACATTATAAAATTTCTACTGACTGCCAAAATGCACAACCAGGAGCTGAGTTTAACTTACACCTTCCAAACACTGACCTGGTTCTTCCATGTGTGCAATGATCCAGTTGAAAGCGACTTCAGCACCCAGGTTGCCTGTGTAGTACACAGCTTTCCGACACGCTTCCAAAGGAAAACCCATCTCGGCCAGTTGCATAACTGAAGACTCATCAATATCTAGAGCTACAAGAAAGTGCCTTCTAAAATATAAAAGTCTAATTTCATCCATTGTATAGTATTTCTTATTGTTATTCGTGGTGCCACATATTAACAATACATATCTCTTGGATTTGTTTTAGTACTGCAGTAAACCCACACCCATTAGAAAACAGCCTTGTACAAAGCATTATAGTATTTGTTATGGACTTACTGGCAATCTTTTGTCTCAGTAATCTACATAGATCCTTAAACCTTGATGAATTCCTACAGGACTATTTATTAAGAAAACTCACCACTGGATTTCAAGGGGTGAAGAAGTTAGGTGCTGAGCTTGGCTAGAGATGGCAGCCAAAAGCAATCACCTCTCAAAGGCAGGATCTTGCAGGTGAGAGAAACAACAGCTGCTGGGATCTAGCAGTCTCCAGTTGAACTTCATCTCTGAACGACAGGGCTTGACAGCTTCAGCTGAGATCAGAGTCCAGAGGGAGCCAGGATCAAGCAGCTGTGACCCCCCAGAACTGCAAGATCCTGCTGAGCAGCAGATAGAGGAGCAGCTCATATTCTGGCTATGCTGATGCTACTACAGACTCTTCAAGTGTGCTGCACACATGGAAGTAAATGCTGAACAAGTACAAAAATCAGCTGTTATTTAGAAGCATGCAGGGCAATACTTCATGCATCTTTATGAGGAGAGAGAAGCCATTAGCTGAGCAAAAGCATCACAATTTTTTAAGCAGCTGAAATACCAGTCTCAGAAAAATGAGATACGTACACTCCACGAAATGGTTTGTCATACGATCTGAAAATTAAGAAAGGAAAAAAACAGGGAAAAGGACTTATATGAAAGCTAAGTAGATTCATATGGGGAAAAAACAATTCCATATTTTTAAAGTCATAGAAACATTTGAGCTCATACAGGCAGGGCATGTTCTTGCTTAAATCCCATGTTTTTGCCATGAATTAGACCCGGGATGTTTCTGCCCAATAATTTCCGTAACTCAAATCAGAGCAAAAAGTGTCACTGGTACTATAAACCTGTAGGAAACATAGCTGATGGCTGATCTAAACCAACTTAAGCAACAATCTGTTTTGTTATAAATAAGGTACCATCACCCATGCATTTACACTAAAACTAGGTCAGTCCATTAAGCAAGAGGATAAAAAAAGAACAAGCCCTTGTAAGGAACCTACAGATAAGGGACAAAATTAAAACCATTAGAGAACTGAATTTTGCCATAGCCTTTGCTCTGACACACAATTTCAGGTATTAGCTTCCGTTCACATACAAACATCTTGATATATACCACCACTATTATAAACATCCAAGCAAATGGGGCAATCATGTCATGAGAATAGTTACATTACTGGTTTCCTATTAAATACTGAGGCACCCAAACTTAAGGTATCTAGAGAAAATTGCAACAACCTGGGTCTAAGGTCACACTATAAAAACATAATTTGACTTGCTATAAACCATTTCATTCTCCAGAGAAACCCAGAGAATGAGGAAGGAGGATATTCTAATATTCTTGTTTCTGAACTTTAGCATAAAAGAAACAGTATTTAAGGAAAAAAACAGTATAGCATGTTAATCACTCCTCTTTCTTTCTGCTCTACAAATATTTTAGCAGCTTGACATCAGCTCCTGGAGACAGAGCCTTTTTTAATGGGCTGTATAGCCCACGTACATCCAGAAAAGTGGACTATGCATGCATGCACAGCTGCTAGGGCCTACTGCAACTTAACAATTCTTGTAATTTAAAAATTAATAAGATTTTGAATCTTAACCTATGCCTGGAAAGCTGTTTTCTTAAATTGTAGTCCTTTGTGTATTAAATATTGTTGTACTGTGAATGAATCAATTCTGCAGACGTGGTGTGTTTGTCGTTCCACCTTGAACCAAAGTGTTTCAAGCTATTCAAGTAAACTCTGAAACTGAACAGAAAACCATCTGCTCAGAACTGTAGTGTAGTGTAGCAAATAATCATAGTAACTGACAGATTTTAAAATTCCTTCTGACCAGGATGGACCATATACTGTACCCAAGGGAGTACACAAGAACAGAGATTGATTTAGCTACAGTACCACCCAGACTACTTTATCACCAGGTTTTAGACAAAATTTAATACACAAGTGCTCAAAAGATAACAGCAGTTCAGTAACACCTCTTATGCAAATGTAAGAAATGAGTGGATTAATGTTCCAACCCACTTCTGACACCTGTCATGAGACTCAGTGTAGGGGTCTGAGACCAAGTCCTTTGCACCAGCCTCTCCAGGATGATTTATGAACTTGGGAAGGCTCACTAGGCCTTCGCATAAGTGTAAGCAACCCTTGACTGTGCCAGGAACTCTTATACAGCTGAGACAGGGAGATATGTTGTGCGTCTCAAAGACTCCTGCTGCCCGGCGAAGGTGGGGGGGACAGGGGTAGAGACAGCCAGTTCTCATAACAACCTACAGCCAGTTCTCTCTCTTAAAAACCTCAAGACATCACAATCCTCCCCTGACAATCTTGGAGCATCCTGTATCTATGTTTTAAGTCATTCTCAGACAGTCTTGGAATTTTCCAGCACAGCTGGAATTCTAGCAATTTGTTGATAACAAAAGTCAATCATCTCATGAACCTATAAACAGCAGTACTAACTGAGGCCCTCTGAGCAATCCTGGACTGCAGCAGGTTGTGACCAGCATCTCCCTCTGAGTGGGACACCTCTCAGAGCTTGCAAACTTTCCTGTTTGCGAAATCGGAGGTCTGTCGCCAAAAGACGACATGACCTGGGCTGATTCTCTTCGCTCCTTGAGGCTCGACCCTTCGCCCATTGAGACAAATGCTGAGGCATTCGATGTGAATATTTTCACTGACCTCAAGGGGAATTTGTAACAGGTATACTTCTTTTTCTCTCTCTTCTACTCTCTTTTACCCTCTTATATCTCTTAGTGTCTTTATGCATGTGTGTGTACTAACCTAAATAGTCTATAGTAAGTAAGTTATTAGCAAGTATATTATATTAGGTAAGTTATAGCAAGCATATTATAAGTTATTAAGTACGTTATAGCAAGTATATCATAAGATATATTGTAAGTTAACACTTTCAAATTTATACTTAAATTACTGTTGTGATTTTTATTCAACTGTAAATGATTTTTAGGCTGCTATTATACTCATAATCTCTTTAGATATAAACCATTGACCAAGTCTGGGACTAGGAATCAGTCCAGCTGCACCTAGACTCCAACAGGAGTTTAGAAAGCATGGGGGTCTTCTCTGAACCTTGTGACTCAACGGGAGGGTCTCCCTTACCCTTTCCCACATTCCCTTTTTACCCTAATTCATTTTTGGTCCCTATATACATAAGTTTAGTTTGATTCTAATTTAATTTTCCTGTGTGCATTTCACCCATGTACTAAGTAATAAAGTGAACCTTGCCATCAAATTCTGTGAAGTCACACTTTCACATAAATTTCTATTAAATCATTTTTCTATTGCTAATACAATTGGAGGTGATTCTTTAAGCAATCTGAACCACTCTATCTCATTTCTTCTAAATCCTCCCCCACGACAGTGCACAGTGACTTTACTAAAAGGGAGTCACGAACATGCACTGAATGTCAATGAACAGACAGAAGATGCTCTCTGCATGTAGCTGATTTTCATAAATGTAGAGGTCTTCACACATTTCTCTATCCACCTGAGTCTTAGATACCAATCAACATTCAATAAGGATGAGCACAAGGACTTCATCCTTAAGTAAGGATAACCATCCATGCACATGGAAGACATGGAACAATTCTGCTGGTAAAGATGAAGAGATCATAATGCAGCACAAGCTGCTCCACTAACCAGCACTATACTATTGCAAAAGAGGCAACCACCACACAGCAGGGTAAGTAGGAGACTATAGCCAGTAAAGCAAGTGAAATAATCTATTTCACAAAATACGATGTCTATCTTTGGGCACAGCAATTTCATAAAAATATGAATTATTTGGAGAGAGTCCAGAGCAACAGCATCAATCATAAATCCTGAAAACATCAAAGCAGAAAAGCTGGAAGAACTAGGGTTGTCTAACAGGGAGGAAAAAAAGGCTGTGGGGTGTTGTAACACTCTTCAGTTAAGAAGTACAGAGCTGCTTTTTTGTTCATAGCTCCAAAAGGTGAAGATTAAAGAGAATCAGTATGTGCTAGAGGGAAAGGGGAATGCAAGAGAGAATCAGGAGAGAAGTAGTAAATACCTTTTGGGTCATCAGGAATGATAATGGGAGGAGCAATGTCTGGAAGTTCCTCTTCTCCTGGCTGGAGACCCCTGGCCCGAAGGTGGCTGATATCTAGGAAGTCTGGCATGTCTACAGAAACATCTACAGAAGCAGAGAAACAGGCTAAGCTTATGAATCCAGCAAAACGACCTCACAGCGCAACCTACCCCTTCAGAGAGGGAACTCTGGTACTCAAGGTACAAGCACAGCCAGGATTCTCCTCCTGAAAACAGTTATTTGAGAAATTCAGAACACTAAAGCGCAATTTAAGTAGGAGGCTAGACTACATGAAACTGCATTTTAACTCCACAGACCTCATGGATTGGTTTAATTTGTCATAAAAGGAAAGAAGATTCATTTAGGATCTTCACAGTATAAACTTGAAACTCAAGCCAGGTCCTCATTATAGGCCAAAGCGTGTACACCTTATAGATTATCTTGGATAGAACGAGAAAAAAGCTAAATATAAAAGGCACATACCAAGCTTTTTGGGTATCCAATCAAGGCCAAAGGTGAATTTCTTTATCTGCACCACTAAATACTCAGGAAACGAAGCAAAACGAGAAGTCCTGGGAAGCACAAGAAATACAATTCATTGAAACAAGGCAACAAAATCACTAGCAGCACAGATTTCAGTACCTCATGCACAGCGAGATGAGTAACTTTAGCCCCGAGTGAGATCAACAGTGATGGATTTCATAAACATAAATTTCACAAAAATGTTTTCAAGTACAGTGGAGAAGTATGGTAGTAGCTTTCTATTCATTCATATCCTGAATGTCAGTCCAAACCCTTGCAGATAATTCAGCTTGTAGGAAGATTACAGAAAACTACTAGAAGTAATATTAAACTTGAACAAGCAAGTTGTTCTGAAGTTGAATGTCAGGTAATAAATTTGAATGACGTATTGGCTAGAACTTCAGGGCATGGGCTTAAAACACATCTTGGACATAACAGAGTAACAATTAAATCTGCATTTTATTCACTCCCTTTCTAGTAACAGTAGCATTGTCCATGAGTTATCAGTCCACCTGTAAAGCATTTCATTAAGCAAAGATAAAAAAAAGTTGTCATTTGCAGTTTTTCACATGAAAGTGCTATATAAAAAAAACCTACATGATATTCTTATTGAGCTACTATAATATTTATCAAAATAGAGGATGACTCTTGAGTTTAAGGGGATCCCTGGTATTTGTCAACTTAGTGAAAAGAAAAAGTTTAATCTTGAACACAATGCAACATTATATGTACCACCATTCTCCATCTCTATGCTCCCATCTTTCCCACATTTAATCTTCTGCATCGTTCCCTTTACCTTCCATTCACACATACCATCCTTTCTTCTAATTCACCTAATTCTGGGTAAAATACAGTAAATGTGTCATAAATACAAGGCCCTCCTACCATACTATAAATAAGTACTTTCTAAATTCTTCTTAGCACCATCTTGCAATTTTAGTAACTTTATCTGTGGCACGAAACTTTTGAATTTTAAATAGCAAATTATTCTTCATCTTTCTAGGTTTTATAGACAGACCTAGGGGATAAAGAACAGCTACATTACAAATTAACCCTGGATCTATTTAAAGATTAGAATGTTCTTCCAACATGTTCACAGTTAATGCAAAAAAACTTTAGATTTCTTCTGCATTTTTTTCCACCATATCCACTTGTCTCCCAATTTTTAATACAAGGTCAGTGAAACTGTATGCTAAGACAGCAATGAGTCATTGATACGTTAAGCAATCTAAAAATAGAAGGTACCTAGCCACAGCAAACCAGTTGCAGAGCCCAATTTTCAGCCACTCCTTGCTGCTGACATAAAAATGGAACCAGATAAGAGATTAACTCTTGTTCTTAGCAAGAAGTACTGCCCCTGAAAATTGCACTGATCTCTACATGCCATCCTATTTCTTCTTAATGCTTTTTTTAAGCCCAAGATGATCTTGGTTCTTTTATCTACCTGATTATAAACACACAAGGTGGGTTCCTTCTTTTATATATCCATCTTGTACCATGGCTCCATGTAAGTGACAGCAAACAACAAATGCAACCAAACACCGGAGCACACAAATGTGGTAGGGTTGAAATCCAAATATAAACAACAAATAATGTAAAACATAATAACAACAAAGTTTTCAGCATAGCACTTCACAAATGCAGAAATTTCCATCCATCTAAAGAACTTACAAGAAACACAACCTTTGTTTGCTTCACCCTGTTTTGCTGCCACACAATGCCCATCAGCATTTTTAGTCAAATGAAGACATCGACTAAGCACTGAGATCCAGACTTATTTCCTACCACGCAATACAGAGCTCTGTCGCTAGTTGAGACATAGGATCCAATTTTAAAATGTGGGCAGACAATTAAGCTACAAGCATTTAAAGTTCAAGCTCTTAACAACTAGACCGCATCACCTCTTGGAGTTTGACAGTTGAGAACAATTTATTTCCTGTTCAATTGATCATTACAACTCTCATCAGACTTGATCCGCACATTACATTTATGAGCCCAGACACTAATACAATGCCAAAGCCCATGGCCTTTGTCTATTTCTCTCTGCATCATGTTCAGGTAGCAAGATAAGCACAGAACACCACCATATAGTTTTTTAATAAGCAGCCACACACACACTTACTTAACTCCTGCAGATTTTGCTTGAAGGGCACTGCTCCAGAAATCCTCTACGTTGTTTGGTTCAGAAAAGGCCTGCAGACACGCGCTAAATGGTATCTTGGCACGGACAAGCTCTGGTGGAGGTCTCCTTGCAGCTTCTGCTTCTCTCCTCTTCAATTCATAGGCAATTAATTCATCTGAGAAATATATGTGACACTAAAAGCTAAATGAACATTGCCATGGTTACGATGTCCCACACCAGTCTTATTTTTGCAAGTTTTAGAAACGCAAAAACCTACTTATCAATAAAACTTTTGCATGGTTTTAACTACACATCAAATCTTTTAATCTGCGTTGGAGGCAGGAGCTACACTTACAACCACACCTCTTTTTTGAAGGTTTCTGTTCATGTGAAAACACAGAACTGGCAATACTGGGCAACAGGCAATTAAAACTTTGCCATGACAGCCAGAATCTTGTGTTGATAGTAACACCAACTACCCACTTTATCAGCTCAATCTGACTTGGAAAATTATTGCTGTCTATCTGTGTCATCTGACCTTCTAGACAGGACAGGATTATGTATGATGTAGAAAGAGTCCTGACACTAGCAAGTTGATCAGCACCATATAGTAAATTCATAAACTAATATACCTCCTGAGCCATTACCTGGAAATAACATGCTCTTTTATAAGCAACAGAATCATCACTGAAACCGATGAACAAAGAATGTGAAATCCTTCAAAACTTAAATTTTCAAGTCAAAATGGTCTTTTTAAAATATATTGTTCAGTTCAAGGAGTTGCGGGCTAGGTGAAAAGCAGTAGGTGGAATTCTGTGTCTTGTGCTATTACAGAGGATCTGATCAAATAATCAGAACAGTTCGTTCTCACTTTAAAATATTTTAAATGTTGAGATTGTGTAGGAAACCAGAGACACACACCCCTTCTAGTGTTCCTGTGATGTCCCCTTCACTTCCACCTCAAGCATACATTTATTATGTTAGTCTGCAAGACTCTTCACCAACTGCAGGGGCAACCAAGATTTGTCAGTACCTCCCTCCTGCTTCCAAGTCTTCTAGCCTCCTCAGCCATTTTCTCCTTTAAAAACAAGTATGCTTTCTCAGGCAGCTCACAGGCATGAAAAAACCACTCTTGTATATTAAATCAATGTCCACCACTTCATCCTCCTTCCCTCCTCTCCTGAAGCCCAGGATATCCAAATTGTGTATTTTGGCTTTATAGACGACAAACTATCTTATACCCCTATTGTCTATTATCACATTAAATCTTACAATCTGCTGCAAAAGAACACAAAGCTGATTTGGGTTTTTTTGGTTGTTTTCTTTTTATTATTTATTTTTTGTGAGTGTGTGTTTGTTTTAACAAGATATTCATTAGCTAGTATGTTCAGTTCCTTTTTTAGAATTAAAGAAGTTTTTATATACTGGTTCACTGTCCAGGACAAAGGAAATCTAAACCTAATGGGAATCTTTGGGCACACACATGCACAAAACCCAAGGGTAAATAAAGTGTACTATAAGTGGTGTAGCACATCTCTAGGTCAAAACCAGGTTAAAGTTTTAAATCACAGATCTCTGACATCTGTGTCATACAAACTGCTATCATTCTTGGTGATATATTGCTGAGTGATGACACTTAATGGTGGTCCCACAATCTGAGAAGAAATCTGTCTGAAAACTTGCCAAGAGTATCCAGGTAGAATCCTTCTTCCATAAAAATATAAGCAGGGATGGTAAAACCACTGATGTGTGTTTAAACTCTCCTTTAAAAAAACCAAACAAACCAAGTAACCTTCCCCTGATCATTCATTGGTTTTATTTGTTACTTGGCCTTGAACCATTCTATCCATATAAAGAGACCACAAAGGGGTGAGAACTTCATTCCCTCATGATTGAGAGTCATCAGAAGGTCAGTCAATAGACCAGTTTTTCTTTACCTTTGTTTGTCGCTGCCTCCATGGCAACAGGTAACTGCATGATATAGTCCACCCTCTCTGTGTAGCGGACCTTTCTGGACTGGCAGCATTGTGTGCGTTCTTCCACCAGGAACCGGAAAACATCACTAGGATTTTCTGAACCTACAGGGTTTCTCTGAAAGGAATATTAGATCCAATGATTTAAGTGACGATCATTAAAATGACCAGAGAACCCAAAGGCTGCTGGTTGTTTTATGGCAAGAACAAAGACACCAATCTTGCATCCAGATCTGGCAGCTCAGCTTGCATTTTATTGCATGCAGAACTCTTGCACCCACAGAAAATCCCACTGAAGTCCACAATGTCTGCATACACAGCAGTATCTTTCTACACATAGTAACTTGCAGAGTATGTACCTAATGAATCTGACTGAGTCAAGGTGAACAGAAGAAGGTAGGAAGGTGGCAGGTTACAATAAAGATAGAAAGCTCAGGTAAATAACATGGGGCATCATTTCAGCAAATAGAATTGCTCCTACCACTCTGAATCTGCACTGAAACAGAACAAGCAACTTGTAGTTTATTATCCAGATGAGAATGTCATACAAATAATATACCTCCTCTTTATTGTTCATGTTAATGTCTGTTATCAGGCAAAAGCCAGAAAAATGTCTTCTAACCACCCTGTAATCAGTACATGCATTTTGAGATGTGAAGTATTATGCATGCAAATGTGAGTAACTTCATCTAGACTGTAATACATGAATAAACACCCTTGATTCTCGGGGAAAATGGGAAAGAGAGGGAGAAAGGATGGACAAGAAAGAAATGCTTTAAATCAAAACTGCATGTATTTGCAAATTTCTTTTTCAGAAAGACAGCATTAAAATTCACACTACTGATTCTTTTACACACAGCATTGAGCTGGAGCTCAGTGGAACTAACATTTTAAACAGAAATATTCAACTAGTCATTTTGCTTTCAGCAGGGGAATCCTTCCTCACATAATGATTCAATGACGTACAGCTGGGATTTGTAAAAGAACTGGACATGGTAATTAGTTTGCTCCCAACCACAATATAAATTTGGAATAATAATAATACCCAATTCATTAATATTCCAGGACAGACTTCAATAAGCGAAACAAATAAGTAGCATGTAATCATAGAATGAACAGCAATTTAAAAGGACAGTCACATATATTTATAAATCTTAGAGCCTGTACAGCGATGATTGACCTCTCTATATCTCTTGCAGTTGTTATCAGCAGCATTGGCCCTGAGTGTGGTCATGCAAGAGTCTGAAGTAAAGAGAAGGGAGAATTAAGGAAACAAATGTTTCTAAACCAAAATATATTTTAATTAGTGTCATTTTCTAGATATCCAAGGCTAAAAAGAGTATAATAAAAAATGAACCACTCAAATAAAAGCTCTGGCCTCTTTGTCTAATATAAGCAGGGAAAAGAAGCAGTAATTCAGATTTTCTCACCTCTACGAGATTTATAAGATGTAGGAAAAATTCCTGTGCGTCTTGTTGTCTATTAGAGGAAAATTCTGGGTGGCCTTTACTTATAAAAGCCTTAAACATTCGTGGAGATATTCCATTGTGTTGAGGCTAAACAAAAGAAAGAGAAACCTTTTAAAGAAAGATTTTTATTCATTCCTGGACCAAATACCCCAAGGTCACTCCACCAGATCTATCTGTGGCCCATTTCTGTCACTGGAGAAATGATAGTTTCAGTTTCATCTGGTTTTCAATTTTAATAAAAATGGAAAGGGTCCTGAAACATGATTTGGGGGTTTTAGAATATGTTTTATGACATAGTTCCTACAGCGTTCACTCTGACTTTTCTATGGCATTTGCAAGAGATTAAAAGAGATTACTGAAGGTTTGCTAAAGGTTAGTAGTTTTCAGAAAGGCTAAAAACCTACACTGTTTTCTAACATTTGACATTCCTTTCAGAACCCTGTTCCACCTAAAAGTATGTGGGCATTGAAGCACTTTGGTATATCAGCTAGCAGCTTTACTCAGGACAAAACCTTTCTAAAGATCTCTACAGAATCAAACAGAGAAGTAATGTGTGCTGCATGCATTCCCAGATGGGTTAAGAGTAGACATGAATTTGCAATTTGCAAGTGTTGGTCATTTTGAGGGACCGTAACATACTGCCTTTAGCCATTCAGTTACATCAGTAGGAAACTACACTAAATTAGAAAGTCTCTAGCTTCCAAGAGTCCTAGTGTTGACTTTCCCACCCTCTATACCACTTCAGGAAGCCTCCCCAACCACCCCAAACTGCATCCTCAAGACAACACTAAATATTATGCCTTTCAAATAACACTTTTGACAGGGTCAGAATCTTTTACTCAGATTTGCCCTTATCTTCCACAAGACCAAATAATTTTCAAGAGAATTCAAGCAAAGACGTAGCCTTTGGGATACGTCAGAGGCTGTTAAACACTCAGCCAATCTCATTCTTTACTACAGTTGCACTATTATACCAATAAAAAAAAAAAATAGAAAAAGCAGCATGAAATGGAAGGCACATAAAACACACACTAAAAGAGCAAAATTTTATTCTTGGTTTCACCAGGGTAAGGTATTCCTAGACCCATTGAAATCGGAAGCAGATTCTCAATTTTAATGCTTTTTCAATTTCTGGCAGTACACCAGCAACCACATTAGGCTAAGATGCTCTTTAAAGGCTCTCGTAAAGAGACAGAATCTCAGTATTGCTTGAACAAAGAGATGTTCTAGGGATTTCTGAATCTGGGGTTATATATCACTTTAGTGTCTTCAGCTGCCTTTCATCAAAGCTAGGACCAGGGAGAGAAATGCATAAACCAGCTCAAATTACTATATACCAGGCTTCTTTCTATGTCAGAAGCAAGAATATGGCAAGGTTGCACATTTGCCCTGATGTATAATGCAATGAGTTTGGAATCAAGCCTTGTTTCCACCTATACATTTTTTACCCAGCCATTTGAGCAGGGAGAAGAGAAACATGCCATGTGTGACAGTCTATAGAAGAGGATTGCATCTTGCCCTCTAAACACTTTCCACCTCAAGGACAAGAAAAATAACAGAAGAAATGGCAAAGCTCTAAGCAGAAAATCAAGTCCTAGCTGATGACCCTTTAGGCTTTCAGCCTGTTTTTAATGTTAAAGTGGGTCCATGAAAACTGCTGCCATTTCCAGACTAAACTCCTGTGGTGAAAAATTTTAGCTTCACAGTACCATGCATATTTATAGAATACCTAGCATACTTTCCCCATCAACAGTTGCAAAACAGTTTAGCTAAATATAGACTGTGCTGGACCACTGCAGATCTCACATGAATGCTTTTACAGGCAACAACTCCCCAAAACTTTGGATGCATTCCAAAGACCCAGAAAGCCAGAGAACTTCTTTGCATGTAGGAGGGGAAAAAAAGGTAAAAGAAAAAAGTAAAATGAATAATTTATTTTACAGACACAAAGCAGAAGCACTTGAAAAGACTGAAGGCCTAAAATCCTATGAAATTATATTTATTATAAATGTCAGTACAACTCCTTGGATGACAAAATACTATCTGTATGTATACCAGCATTATGGGGGCAGGGGAATGCACCAAACAAAAAAAGCACCCCCAAACTGACAAAACAGATTTGTACACCCAGAGTGAGGGAATGGAAAAAAATATCTGTCTCTGATTTGTTTTTCTAAATAAATCTTCAATACGACAATGGACAAAAGCAGTAAAAGCTGTTTCAAATCCTAATACATGCTATGAATTGCTTGATAAGGAAGTCATCTGATGCCTGTAACTATAACTTTATTAAACTGAACTTATGAACAACACAATTGTTGTTAAATGGCAGTAGATGACTACTACTACTTGACAGAGTTTTATACCATCTGCCATTAAAAAGTTCTCAATATCTTAGTAGTAGTAGTAGTGGCTGCTGGGCTAAACATGGAGGTGTAGCTTTATTCAAAGGGTTCAAGTCCCTGAGCTTCCAGAACATTATTCTTCATTCATATCCTGGATGAGTTTAAGAAAGCAGGTCAGTCAGTATACATAATTTAATGTGAGGAATCTGTTGAAATCTATGCCACTATTCCTTAGCCAGTTAAGTTTTAAACTTTAAAGGAAACAAGCAGGATTCATTTCTTGTTCCAAAATAATGAATAGCTACTATAGAAAGCAATCACTCAAGAGACACAGGACTTTCAGATCATGCAAACTACTCTGTACCAGATGCTCTCTTTGTCCAAAATTTCCTTGGCATTCTGATTTCAGAAGGAGAAATTTCTATATCAATAACTGATAGATGAAGGTAGAGGAAAATATCTATTCCCATGGAAACTATTACCATGCTTCTGTGACAGAAGCATGCATGACTTCTACTGTGTATAAAACTACAACTTGGTATCAAAGATTCTTTCTCCATAAAGACAGCTCTTTTCTATAGGTAGTATTTTCAGTATTGGTTATTAGTTGACCTTTCATTTCTAAATATCCCATCTGTGGAGTCTGTGGTTTGACTCCACATGCTGCTTGGGGTCACAATAACAGAGGCTGGCAGGGACACAAATATATTCTAGGTCCAGTTTTCCCAGCATCAGTCTAAACAAGATGTTTCAAGGTAGATGATTTGAATAGTAAAACAAACCTAAAATAACAGATTCACTGGGTAGATAACATTGTCCCAGTAACTAACACCTTGCTTAAGACAACTGTTAATTGGATGACTCTAGGGAAAACAAAGGCAATTCCAAAAGCAGCAGAGTTTGAGCAGAAAGGCAAAATCTGAACTAATCTCACTCTCCAAAAGCTGATGGAAACTTAAACCAACTTACAAAAAGAGAAGAAACTTGTCCATCTCACCACTAAGTTACTGACAGCTTTTCTTCTTCACAAAATGAAGCAAGAACAGGTAAAAAGATAAACCAGTCATTCAGGCAGTGCCCATTAACCTTGTTAATACAAATAGATCAATCAGGTCTTTGTCAAAAATCATCCTTACTGCTAAAACCAAAAGACTGTTGGACAAAGAATATGAAGAGGCTTTCTGATGACTGTGAATGTATTTGTTGCTGGAAGAAGAAAAAGCACAGACAGATGAAGACACTCGTCTGTGGATGTTACAATGCCAACACATGCCTTAATGATTTTTGCAGTGTAAGAGAAACAAGCAACTTTCATGTTGCAGAACACCACCACAAAGGCAAAATGAAGATTACAGAACCAACAATACTGGAGTTCTCAAAGCTAGATACTAGCTAGATATTGTGAGCTAAATATGTGTTTTGCTGCACAATTACTGCAAATTACAGTAAAAATAAAAGGACAGTCTCCCACTGATAACACTCACTATGACAGAGACATAAAACGCTGTATTATATAAACATGGGGAAAAAAGGTTATTTTATCCTTCAATTCCTCTCTCCTTTGTGTGCAGCATGTTAGCTATACAGTACTTGCCCCTCAGTATACCTTTGTTCTGAAATTGCCTATTCTGAGAAAGCTGATTCCGAGGGTTTTTTTCTATTGTGAATTATTATAGATCAGGATATATACATTGTTCTCCCCAGGATGTCCAGCAATTAGAGTTTCAATTTATATCCAAAACCAGATGCACTGCTGTGTTTCCAGGATAGGTCCCCCTGGCACAGACATGCTTCTGCACGATTTCTGTACCATGAAATACTTGAATAAAGCCCCAGTGGACGTGGCTCTGCATGGCCCCTCCTTCATCTACATGAAAGCCTCCAGCACCACTTAATCTTGCATTACCTAGACAGCTTCTCCTGAAATCAGGTGGAATATTGTGAGACACTTCCTGGAAACAACTCTTTAGCTCTTTATACTTCTTTATGAAATTTAAAGAGGGTTTAGAGGTTTGTTTCCAAATACTCAGGACTCTCTAGATAACATTTTTTTGTTGTTGTTCCAAGAAAATAAACATAAGCTGCAAGTTCTGTGAACTTTCACACTCATCACTGGAGAAGCAGAATACTTTATTAGCAGAACCAATGGTTGCTTTAATGCTTTGCACAAATAGCCCTTGACTAATATATTCCTGACTAGAATCCTGCACATTCCACCTTGCTAAGCATCCCATGCTGGATCCACATGTGTTCTTCAATGCCCGGCACCTGTTCCCTTTTCTCAGGATATCACTTTTACCTAGTTACCAGGCTGTACCAACTCAGTCAAATACCTTGTGTTCTTCTTTCATCACCTGCTCAATAAGCTCAGATTTCATGGGTGGCTTAGAGTACTGGCCTGAAAGGAGGCCGTGTCCCAATTTAGCCCTGTAGGGAAGAAAGTGGTGGGGTGGAAACAAACACATGAGAAAAACAGAAGAGAAAAGATTTTTATTCCAAGCAAAAAAGATGTTTACTTTCTTTGACTCCCTGATGAAACATCATTACCTGCAACTAAGCAGGCAAATCTTCCCATTCTACCGTGTGCCATATCTCACTTTCAAGCCCATGCAGAGGTGTTCTTTTGCCCTGCCATTAAATTATATAGATTCTATTTAACTTGATCAAGTAAATCATTGAGAAGTGTCACTTACATCTGAGTGTTGAAATCTTGTGTTGGATCAAGAGGAGAGTAGTCAAATATTCGTGGAAGGTTTCCCACATACCTGGGCAGCAAGAACAAAGCAGAAACATTCAAATATTGCAGCCAGATTTACTCAAGGATATCCTAACAGATCCTCAGCTGTGATACACCAGCAGGCTTCCTCTGTGCTAACAAGTCGAATTTTGCATCATAACAATCTATCCCTGGTGAGTGCTTCTATTGTGGAAAAATAATAGTAAAGAAATTAGGAAATGGACATTTAAGTTTTGCTTAGAAGCTTCTAGCTATAAAGGATATGGTGGTGGTGTTCACCTGGAATTTAAATTCTATTCCTTGATCTTGAAATAGCTGCAGGATGGTGTTGCTCAAAACCATACAGCTGGGTTGAGAACCAATGTACTTTCTACTCCTAACCAACATCACCAAATAAATTCTAAATTTGTATCAGGAAAAAAACATGTAAAAAGAATGTTTCTATTGAGTTTCTTCAGAGAAACAAAGGCTAGTTCCTGACAATAAACACTGAGGTATACATTGTTCCAGGCAGTTTGTTGGAAAGTAAAGCATTTAGTAGCACACTATTTGAACATTGCTTCCTTTGGGCACAAGAAAAAACAGGCTAGGTAGGTATGGCCATGTTGAAAGAACACATCTAAATTCTGCCTGGTCCCTCCTTCATCAAAGATCTTCACTATTTTGTTGATACTAAGTGCTCCAGGTAACTCCAAGGACCATGCTGTGGAAAACAACCTCCCTCAGTAAAGTCCATTTTGATATTTTTCAAAAATTGAGGTAGAAAAGCTGGTACTTACTGAATCTTACAGATTGCACTCCATATGGCTAACAAAGTAAAAAACCACAAGTTTTCTCCCTCTTCTTCTCCAGAAGGCAATTGCTACATGAAAACCTGGGAGGCTTTCCAAAATCTAAAAGCCTTACATCCAGCACACACACTACTACTGCTGTGGAATGAAAAAGCACTCTGAATTTTATTGCAAACCATAGACTGTCCTTTATAAAAAGACTTCTCTCCTTGGAGTGATGTGTTCAGTTTTGATCAGTCAGGAATATTTCATATTCTTCTGTTGTGCTTTTGTCCTTTTACTCTCTTAATTATTCAGTGGAAGAATATGCTTACACTACCCTTTTCATGAAATGAGTTGGTGGTTTTTTTTAATGAGAATTTTAATTTAAAAATGCCTCTAATAGTTGCCCTCTTCTTAGGCAGACCTGCCTAAGTAGGTGCATTACTTTTCACTAGCATGGATCAATATTAACATGTTTGTGCCAGAACAGTTTTTTGCACGAATGACATTGGAGCAATAGAATGATTCCTGCAGCTATATGAAGGCACGGGACAGTAAACCCCCCCCTAATGTGATACTGATGATACTGACATAAATAGAAATATACAGAGATATGTATATAAAAAGCAGAGACAGAGCAATCAAGATTACAAGGTAGCTTCAGTGGTAGGAAATCACATGCCAAGTGAGTAAGTTCTGATTTCAAAGGCAGATTTGGTTTTGTGTTCCAACCTTTTCCAGAACAGAACAATACAATCACTAAATCCTGTAAGCAGCCACTGAACTGACTGAAAGAGACCTGTTTGCAGGCGAGAAAAATTCAAATACCATTTTTACTTAGAAAAACAGGAGACTGAGGAATGCAGCAGCTAGTGACAAGAACTGATTTGAAGCTACTTACGCTCGCTGGAACTCTGGGATGCTGAAAATGGCTTGCATGACAGCATTGAGGTAGCAGCTATTTCCCAAGTTCTTCATGCCGGTGTATCCTGGGCCATACATGGGCTTGAGTTTCACCCCAGCTTCCTGAATCACTTCCCATTCAGAGACTCTTGGTTTTATATCATTATCTCTTAGTCCATTCTCTGTCTAAAAGCAACAAGATTTTTTTTTTAATCTGTTTAATTTCTGCAACAATTATGGTGCTGCTGTCATCATCACCAACTTTGTGATCAATACTCTAGAAAAGAAGAGCCAAACCAATGGGCAAAGGGAAGTAAATCCTGCATGTAGAAGACAAGATCAGGGTCAGAAGGCTAGCAGCTTTTTCTTCCAATATACCTCTTAGTTCTTTACCACAGACCACTGGCTCTTTGACTGTTCCTCAATCCCAGCTGGGAGCTTCACTTCTCTCAGGGCTGTGACCTCAAGCCTCAGCATCAAAACACTGCATTTTTTCAGGTTTCATATTCCATTTGTAATGGCCAGGAATAGCTGCTGCTGTAGAAGCTGGTCCTAGTAAACAAACTACACAAAAAGCTGCAGATCCAAGAACTCTTCCCTTCGTTCAAATGGGAAAAGCCAAAATTTGTGACACTGAAGTTTCTCCCCTTTACAGCTCAGCATTCAGCTTGCAGATACATCGATTGTTCACAGCTTGTAGGTACAGGTCACTGCAGTGTCATTTACTGCTAGCACTACTCCATCACTTCACTAAAAGTTTTTCAGACCCCAGTCAAACAGCTGAAACTAAGTTTTCAAGGTTGCTGAGTAAAACAGGTTCTCCAGAAACACCGCTGGATAAGAGACTTTTTATTTGTGATATTGGCAAGGAAATTAGTATACCAAAAGTAGTATTAGTACCCTGAAGGCTTTTGAAACTGCAGTTTAACTCTTCTCTATCATTTTAGAGTTATTATTAGTTTTCTCTCCACTTGGACAATGAAATACACTAAAGCAGTATCAGGTTTGTTCATTTTTAACAGTTTCAATGTTCAGGTTCTTAGGTAGTGATACTAGGCTACGTGCTTGAGTGAAAAAAAAAAACCAAAAACCAACACCAAAACCACCAAACCAAACCAAACAAAACCCAAACCCCATCTGTCTTTATAACCATATCCCATTCAGACTCCTTAGATCATTTAAACAGAACTGGAATCAACATCCACTGAGATACAAATTAATAAAAGGACTTCTCTACTAATACAGACCCATAACATGTTCAGGAACAAGACCCTTTTTGCCCCAGTCCCTTTCTAGTGTACTACACCATAGACCACGCAGTTTTCTAGACTTGAGAGAATGTATTTTTTCATTTTGTAATATATTTATTAACAAGACCTAAACTGAAATTTGTAACTTTACATAAAGAACCTTTCAACCACTTTACTTATCCATTGCTTAGCTTACTTTTGCTCAAGATTAGTATCTGCTTACACCTGCAATAGGCTTTCCTTCACTCACTGTAATTAAATATTCTAGATATTCTTCTCTAATTGAATGAGGTTTTTCATCTTGAAGGAAAATGGTACATAACACATGAGAAGTGAAACATGTAAACTAAAGACCACAAAGGAACCCTTTTGGAAGGCAACTTTCAGATTTAAGTGTAATGATTCACTCCTCTCAGACCTCAGAAAACAAAACACGAACTTGCTGGCTGAACTTTACAAAACTAAATACTATCATAAGAGTCTGAAGGAAATGCACAAATATAAGCTAAAAGCATCATTCTTCTGTTTCTCTCCCACGCCCAACTAAAGAAACAACAAGTAAACAACAAACTAAATAAAAGACGTATTTCCTACCACTTGCATCTGCAGCATATCAATTCCAAAGTGTGCCAAATGTTTTGCTATATGCGGATCTAAAACCGGCTCCTCTTCATCAAAGGAATAGACATCTACAAAAGCAGAAAGAAACCGATGAGCTTTAGTATCAAATGTTATCCCTTGTCTTTGTTTACCAAAACTGCATTCTCAGTACAGGACTGCCTTATTCATATTCTCCAAGTTTGGTTACAACCAGCAGGAAGATACATAGCCATCCATATAGCTCAGTAAATATCTTATATGTTCTCAACCCAATCACCTCAACTCCTCCCTCAAAAGAAATTACATGCCCTCACAGTATTAAAACCTAAGAATATTTAATAGTGATCACAGTATTCCTGCCCCGTCCGTCCATCCCATCGTGTGTGTGTCCCCCCCCAATAAGAAATTTGTAGGGAAAACAAGGAACGGGGCATGCAAAATTCTCCGATATGTGGCCAGTCCACATTTTGAACATGGCAACAAGAGATTCTGAATTTTTGTGGAGCTACTAGATATGGGCAGACACATTAAAACTGTGAGCATATGGGGCCAACTGACTACTGCCAATGGTATTTTAATATCTAGTACAGTTTAAGGAATCCATTTATGCCCTTTTCCCATGGAGATACAGGGAGAACCAAGACTGGACTTCAAAGATTAATCTTCTGGTTAGGGAGAAAGGCTGATTTCGTGACTGAGGTGTTCCGCTTTATTGTATGGGAGATCTAGATTTCAGTTCTAGCTCTATGATAGGTCCTTATGGCCTTAAGTAAAAGCCCATAAACATTTTGGCAGGGCAAAGTTCAAACTCTAGAGGTAAGCAACGTCTAGTGATGATATTTTCATTCTGAAACCAAGTTTAATAAATTCAACAGAACAAAAAATGGTTGGAAGAGAAAAAAATCCTTTTTCGTGTTTACCAAGCAAGTCCTGTAACAAAGCTGAGTTCAGAGCAGGTTTCACCTACTTAAGCAAGTGACAATAAAGCTGCAGGCATCATAAAAGTATATGAGTGGTAAGACATGCACTATTAAGACTTGAACAGGCCTTCCCTCTTTTTCTCTTCTCTGTCCTCTTCCTCTGTAGTGGATGACTACTTCCCGGCTTTGGTCTCTACTCATACCAAAATCCAGAATCCCTCTGCCAGTCTGCCTGCACTTCTTTCAGCCGTTTCCTTCATGCCCAGCAGAGTTTCTCACAGTTACCTTGCCCCATATGACCAGATCTAGGCTGACAGAGAAAACTTAGCCAGGAGAAAGGTGAAACAAACTCAGGAGAGCAGGAACCCTGATAAAGGCTGTTCACAGCACAAATGCCACTTCTGAAAGGTCCTTACCCTGCTGTCTCCTGGCAACTACAGACCCTGGCTCTGACTCAGCCCATCCCCTATATAAGACTTTAACAAAAAGGCAGTCTCCTTGAAGTCTGCTAGTACCAAACCCACACTGAAATGATAGGTTGAAGGCTAGCCAAGAACTCAAAGACGTAATGCAACTTTTAAAATTTACCAGCCCTATGAAAAACACTAACTCTCTCAAACCAGGGAACTGTGCTTTTGAGTTGCGCTGCCAGCTGCTGATTAGCCATCAGACTCTCTATTAACATTGGTCCTGATGACCTCTCTAGCATGCATGTGGCTGTAGCTGCCCATCTGCTGGAATTCCACTGTGTGGTAGCAAGCGTGCCCAGAAGACCTGACTGTTCATCCACACACAAGAGATCACATTCCCATAGTCTTCTGGTGAGGTCACAGCACAGCCAAAAGATCCTGAAAAATTCAAACACCTAACGGAGTGAGATTACACATCAGCTGATCTTAGGTGACTATTTTCAATGTGGAAGCTTTGCTTTTGTTTCTCCTCAGCTCTGGCAACTGAAGAGAGAGCAGCCATCTGGGACTACTGACCTGGAGCAGCAGAAATGGAACAAGACACATTAATCTTTTCCTCAAGCCCAGCTTGTGCCATATGCTTTAGTACTTAAATTCATGGGAGAGAGACAGAATTCGCTTGGGGGGGGGGGGGGTGGAGGGAGGAAAGAAAGAAAGAGAGAGCAGCAAATCAAGGGAAGATGATGACAGCCCCTAAACACAGGTCCGTAGTGCTGTCATATGGACTCTGGTAGATAAGGAACATAGACAAATCAGCAAAAGTGACACACTAAAGCTGATATCATTAGAGTGAAAAAGGGGAAAAAGGAAGGACTATAAATGGGAAAAAACAAAAAAAACCCCAAGAAAAATCTGAGACAGACAACACAGAATATTATTAAACAGAGAATAATCATTATTATTCATATTATGGTAAGAAAAGAAAAAATGACAATGCTACCTGTACTTCCTTTTTTTCCACAGCTCAAGATTTACACCTATTCTGGCTGTATAGACATCACTCCTTCCTACTTGAAGGGTAACAGGCAATGGCAACACTGTCCCTGAAGGAACAAGTTGCACAGGATCCTCCAAAGTAGTACCTGACAATTGCTGAGATTGGCATCCACGAAACAATTCATTCAAGTACTTGTCAGATAGGGCTTCCCACTGCCAAACCCCCACTCCATTCCTCAAACCAGGTTCAAATATGCAACCTCACAATGACTTGAAATGAAATCTAATGGCATTGTCAAGAGAGGCAGCAGGTAGCACAGTCTGCCGAGTAGTACTCAACCTATTGAAGCAAGCAACTTTTCTGACTCTCTCATGCATCCTGTCCAGATCCAAGAGTGGAAGACAGAAGTTTGGTTCAGTTCCTGCCCTAATCCCAGATCTGTTTGTTGACAGAACACTACAAAATGGGGCTAATGTCCCAGAAATCTTTCATAATGTATGCAACACAGATTTCTCAAGGAAAGACAAGGAGCTCTCCTCTGCTCCCTCTGTGTACACATAGGGTAAGTATAAGTGGAATACCAGCACCACCTCTTTCTCCTTCTTACTGGTGTGAAAAAGGAATAAGTTATGTCAGCAGAGGGACGAACACTTATTACTCCTCTACCATCACATCTTCACCTCCAGCCCAGGGAAGCAGAAACCAGACAGACTTTGCGTCACAATCAGCCACGGAGCCTCTTTCCTGAAGCTCGTCTGTCATCCAGCCCTATTGAGAGGTTATGATTACCACTGCAATATAGATCAGAGAGAGAATAATTACTGAAAAGGAAACAAGGAGGGTTGGGGGAGGGAAGTCTTTTCTATAGGGAAACCAAGTAAACATCATCCAGAAGAACAAAGGTCTGTGGAGAACAGCTGGTGCCCTCATTCAGAGGGAAGGATGACAGCCTGTCCTTTGTTATCCCAAAGGCCACCCAAGAGAAGAAGTAGCAGCTGATCGGTGGGAGGCAGAAGGACAGCAGCCATAAGGAAACAAGTACTGCTGCTAAAGATGAGAAAGAAAAGAAAACAAAAAAATTGAAAAAAAAACCCTAAAGAATATTCTGTTTATTTTGTAGATGCAGTTGAAACCTACAGCTGGGCAAATCCTAAACACCTTCAATAATTGAGATGTTCTGATAGAAATCATCCAAGACCAGGCTTATGCAAGGAAACAATATTCCATCTGGGAAAGAAAAGAATGAATTTTGCTCAGTGTTTCTGTGCCACAGCTGGATGAATCTGACTACAGTCTCCTTTTCCTTGACACTGAATAGGACTTAAAGATGAAAAACTCTCAACTGATGTGTGTTAAAAAAAGGGCTGCTCTAAACACCTATTTTTCATCCATATGGTCAAAAGCACTAAAACCAAAATATAATCATGCTATGTGTTCTTCTGTTTTTTATTTCTCCGTACAGCTGCAGCAAAGGATCTCTTTGCTTATGACTTTTTCAGCTTCTCATGTTTTTACTCCATCTAATCCTCACACACCATAATCTTCTCCACAGCAACACTGCAGAACATCACGCTCCGAGAATAAGCAAACAAGGATACATCTATAGCTTTCTTCCCCTCTCAAGATAATCAAGCGTTTTACAAATGAGCATCACAGCAGCCCCATGAAGATGAGTGTTCATTAGACTGAACAAAATGTTACCAAAACACTAAGGAAAAATAGCACAGTTTCTAATATGACAAAAAACCATACATGCTGTTAAGAATGGACTTTTCTGATTTTAAAAATCATTACCCTGTTATTGTTTCTATGTTACAGAGGATTGAACTATTTGCCCTAGCAAATGTAGCAGAACTGAAAAATACTGTTTCTCTGGATTCTGCTGTTTTAAAATAATACCATTCTTCTATTATAAATCTACTATTATATAAACCCAAAAAACTATTTACACCAAATATAAAACAGGAGGAGGAAAGCAGACAAAAAAGGTAAGGGCTTTTTCTGAATGGAGTGTGTGCCATTCCCCTCAACCCCTATAAAGATTCACAGACTCACAGGTTTTTCTTTCCATATCACTCTCTCAAACATTTGCACTAGAAGCACAAACCCACTTGGTAATAGATATACACCCGTTAGTCTCATGCACAAAAGATACACCATCTCAGAACCTCCCACGTGGCTGACCTGCTCCATCAGGAGTGATGGTTCCCAACTTCACTGCCAGAGGATAACCCGTCTCCTTGTAGTGCTCCATTGCATGCCCGTTCCCCCCACTGCCATCAAAGAACCACTTTCCACATAGCACAGAACCATCTGTCAGGTTTAGCCACAGATTCTCCCGCAGGTCACATTTTGAGCATTTCCAACCGCTGCAAAAGAAAACAGAAAGAAACGACAGAAGTAAGGAATGCAGGAACCAGTCCTGTATTTCCAAGGTAGGTCAAACCAAACATACACACCCAGCCCAGAGTCATGCAAGAGAATTGTTGGCTGAGTTGCTGGCTTTAGTTCTGTTACTCTGGACTGTGTTAGAGAGCCTACAATGAACAAACTTTATTACCCTCACCTGGGGGGAATTCTAACACCATTGTCTAACTGTACAAGTGTTTTGGCATGTTTAGATGCCTGTAGCTCTTCTTCCCAGGAGTCAGGGTCCTGCTTCCTGTAGGGTGATTTTGCACTGAGGAGAGCATCACAAGCTATTGTCACCTGGAAGACAAATGTACGTCAATCAAAACCTAACATGATTCAGTGACTGGACAGAACTTGGCATTCAGCCCATTGCTAATCACATACAGAACTGGATATCAGTAAGACTATTTATATACTTAAATATGCACGTAATCTTCTAGATTGCAGTTGTTATTATTTTAGCAGGAGAGTAAGCACATGTGCTATGTGAGCTTCCCTGGGACAAGCTGGCATCATAATAAGGGAAGGAATACAGGAAGTAAAAGGAAATCCAAGAAACAAAGACAAAGCAGACTTTTAGAAATTACTGACTCTCTATTATAGCTAGTTAAGAAAGATCTCTATGTAAAAACAAGCACTACACATAAGAAAACAAAGCACCGTCTTGATAAAGACTGAAGCAGGAGACAATTCCTATCACCACTTGCACACACTCACTGACCAGTGCTGGTAACTCTTCTATATTGGGTAATAAGATTTCATAGTGATCAGGAAATATAACGAGTTTTGCTTCATCTTCATATTCAAAGTCATCATTGTTGAGATCACTGTTTGTCTCTAGATCTGGAAAACAAGATGGGGAATGTTAGGAGATTGTCCTGAGACCAAGGTTCCTAAATTGTGGCAGGGGTACCACCATGAGGCATTGCTTGCCTGGCATCAGCCTGCAAGTTAACATTGTCAGCAGTTTCTTATGGCTAGAAATTTTTGTGAAATCCTGGTCTAAAGTGAAATCTTACCATCCTGCAAGAGGATGTTCTGAGGACCAAAATTTCCATCTTAATCTCATCCCCAGTCACAATCACAGTTGATTTGGCCACTCTCCAAGCAGTCCACTGTTGCAGACATCACATTCTGTGAAGCATCTAACAAAATTCTGCTCATTTTGGACAAAATCAGGATGTAATACTGCTGCGCCTTTTACCCAAGATCTTGAAATGCTATACAATATGGAGACCAGGTCACACTACCCATGCCCAAATTGCAGAGCAGGAATAATACACCTCTGTTTCAGTCCCCCATATTTTCCAGATCACAGACCTGGCTGAAACATGCTATGGCTCCCATCCATCTTGAACCTATGACCTTTCCTCCCATGATGACGTCCATGGCTGGAAGTATTCCCGCACCTCATCCATAGTCTCAAATACCTACAGCAAGTACAGTTATACCAGCATTATCCCTCTCTTGCTAACTCCACTCTGTAACCAGTGTAATTATCTGTTTAAAAAGCACTTATTAACTACCAAAGCTTTCCTTTGAAGATCAGGCTTTCCATAGTGTTTGTGTACACTCTTATTGCAGTGTAAGGATGACTTTTTTTGCTTATATATGAGCCTTGATCAACCAACATGAGCTAAAATGCTTGTCCAAAAGTAAGTGGACCCAGAAGGAAGCCAGAAGGGTATATAAGTAACCAAATGGCTAGTGTTTTTATCTCTAGCTCCATCAAAAACATAATTATCCCATAGTGAAAAGACCAAGTTAAAATCCTGGTCAGTTCTTTCCGGAACAACTGAAAAAGTCAAGACCAAACATGTGCATGTTGTGTCAGACATTTCACAAGATTCAGTTGCAAGAATAGCCTGGGCAAGGATGGGATCTTCTGGATCCTTCTCCTATCTGGAGATGCTGGATCTACTGTATTCTGATGTACCAGACAGTCACTGACAGCATAAGGTTCAACCAAGAAAGAAGATGCATTAGCAGTAGGCTAAAGCTGGCTCTTATTTTCACTCCAAGTACATGCATATGCTTTATGAGTCACTCAATACTAATAGAGCATTGGCAGCAACCACTTCACCCTGGGAATGCCTGAAATCTCAAATGTATATTTGGGAGAGAGGTGAGGATGACAGAGGCCAGATTCAGAAAACTAAGCTCTCTATTTACCCAGTGGGCAGTAACAGCCTGAACATCCTAAGTGATAAAACAAGTATCAAAAGATATTTTAACTTGACCTGGAAAGACCACCTCGAGAGGAACGTAATCCAGTTGCCATTCAATTTTTGGCTCACCTGCTGCACCAGCCAGTCCTGAGGGGTGACAACACCCACTGTCAGTGACTTCCAGCAGCCTTATCTCTTTCTCAGCAGCAACCAACAAAAGCCCCTTCTCATCAGCTGAATACAGACACAAAAGCAAGAACTTTTTCTTATACTGAAAGCATGACGTTTATAAAGAAAATATTAATTCTTTACTAATTCTCTGAATCACACTATTCTCATAATGATCCCTTCCATTACTGCAGCAAAACAGAGATAACCAGTGACCCCACTTTACTCTGGGCTTCTTTCCCAGCTTGTATTACAAGCCTGTGTTTTGATAAAGGAGTGAGTCTCAACAGGTGCAGTCTGCAACAGTAAGCTCTTTTGCTCTATGAAGCAAAGAAATTGAGTATCTCCAAGCTGATGATACATATAGCAACACATCATTTAATGCTCAGAAATTTGATGGTGGCCAGCATAGAAAAACCAAAAGTACTGACCATCTCCTAAATATGACAGAGGTTCCTCAGAGAGGATAAAAACTCAGTGTATGTTCAGACAGGTTTAAAGGCAGCAAACGCCTCTTCCAGGGCCTGCAGTCACACCCTTCACTCAGCCACCAGAGGGAACCTGAGGACAGCTCACATCCACTATAGTTATCTGTAGACTTGTATAAGACCCGCTGGTGTTTTCATTTCCTCACGATACCAACATTAAGTTTATAGTATTTACAATCCGCTATATAGAAACAGCAATGATATAGTTGCTTGGGTTCAAAATATAGACACACACTTCAGTTCATCTCACAAGCCAGACAACAGCCAGGTAGTAGTGACTTTACTGCTACTGACCTGACCTGCATTTGAACTAGTGATCCATGGATGAAAGACTGAGTATCCTATTAGCAATCATCTGCTGCCATCTAAGGACTTCACACACTCAGGAGCATCAGCCTTTTGTATGCAATGGGTAGGGAAGGAAAGTTCCTTTTTACCTTCTCGGGCTTCATACCATTCACATTACCAGAAAAGCAGAAAATTATGTCCTGTCAGCATGGCATTCTGGATGTCTGACATGCTGGTATGGCAGCATCACACTTCTTATTTTAAAGAAAGATACACACAGCTTCGTAACAGTTCCAGGACAAAACCATGAGAATTTAACTGGCAATTCTGCTTTTGAAGATGACCATGTAAAGCTGGTACACTTCCACTCCACACACATACTCCCTCTGAATAGGAATTCAAAGGACCGCTGGTGCTTTTTGGCAATTACCACTCTGAAGACAGTTTCTCAAGGTTCAGATCCAGTACATAAGAGTGAAAGGGACTTCCAAGGTCACTGACTGAAGTCCCTTGATACAGCAGGTGACCATATAAACTAATTCCTTTTGTTGACTATCAGACAGGCCCCTTAATGATGTCCAGTTTAAAACCCCCAAATCACCACTCATTTTTAAATTTTGGCTTGTATGCGCTGAAAGCCATAGTTGCTAAGTTCCGCAAGAAGTTCTACCTGCATTTTATTTTCTGCGCCTGTGCAAGGGCCAACACAGCTAAGTAAGCATGAGCATAGATATAATAAAAACAGATGACGATTACGTTAGAAGGCAACGGAGCCCACACCAAATGAGGGCAGAGGTTGACCCCATAGCCACTGGGCATCATGTGCAGTCTGCAGGCAGTTTTGATGTTGGATTTTAAAACTAGCATAGAATTTGAGAGAGGAATAAGAGTAACTATAAGAAAGAGACGCAGGAGGAAATCTACTTGCAAATGAGGCACATTTGATTAAAAATTACTGTAACACTAAACGCACTGAAAAATATGAACATTCCAGCACCATACTTCATAGAAAGCTGTTTCTTGGACAAGGATGTTCTTCCAAGATGCGCTGTAAGTAGATGAATCTCTGGGCAAAAAAGGGTTTACTCAGTTCTAAGACTGAGCCACAAGACAGCCAACCAGTTTGTAATCTTTTTAAAGAGCTGACAGCTTGATGATGAATGTCCACATGACATTGTTCCCCTTCTAGTGGACTAACAGCTTTATGGTGCCTCCTCAGAGCCCCAATTAAACACTGTTGTCACTAAAACAAAGTGTCCGTAGGTCATAAGCGTTGTGTTGGAAGGCTGCGACGACAGGCAAAGCAAAATAACAGACACATTAAAACACAGGCTGGACTGATGTTATTTTGGCCAAGTGGTCAGTAGAGTAAATTTACCCCTGCTCACAGGCATCAATTTAGTGACGGTGAGAAATGCACTGCTGCTGAACTGACTGAAAACAGCAGCTGGAGGTGGAAGACAGAGTACTGTAAACCAACCCACCAGAGGGAAAGAAAAGGAGTGGATGTGCCCAGATCAGATTTAGACAAGTTAGCAACTGACTGCACTAATAATAGTGGCATAAGGAGACTCCAGGCAGGACCCCTAAACAGGATTTCCTGTGCATATGGATTTGTGTGCATATGAAAGGGAATACAAACATGAAAATTGAATGATGATGTTGACTAGTGAGCTTACAACTAATTTTGAAACCCTAGAAAGACATCTTTGGAATCTGAGCTTGATCCTGCTCTCACTGAAAGCAATGGACAAATTTGTATTGACTTGGAAGTGGAGGACTGAGTCTTTAAATCAAATGATTTCTTCCTGAAGCCTCTAAATAATAGTGAGTTGCAGCAGCAGCACTTTGCAAACTATAAGCTATTCAGTTCATTTGTCTTTGGGCACATCTGAAACACTGACCTCATCAGATGAGCTATAAAAAAGAAAAAATAAAAAAAAATTCACTTTACAGTCATAACGTTCTCCTTTGTAGCAAAAAGAAAAGCAAAACTTTCTACTAGGATCATTTGGATCATTCACTACTTGTAAAATAACATTCAAAGTGTTTACTACAAAGCATTAGTACGCTGTTCTTATTGCTAGATATAGACCTCACTCCTTGGATTACTGGCACAGTCATGCGTTAAACAAGCAAAGCTAAACCACCAACATTCAAATTCTTAATTATTTTGCTAGCAGCATTAGCCTTTGTTAATCTAGCCTGATTTCCACAGTTTAGCTAAAGCAGCAAACTGTTAAGACTCTGTTAGTGTAAGGTATCTGCTCACCATTCTATACTCAGCTCAAGCTTAGATGGCAAAGCCAGAAAGCAACAGGTTCACTCATGGTCTAATCAGTTCCACTCCTACTGCTACGGAGTACACACAACTTCACTGGGTCAAAATTTAAAAAAATATTGTCAGGAAACACTCAAATCCTCCTAAATCACAACTTTCTATTCATAGATGTTATATTGGCTCTGGCTGAGACGGCGTTAATTCTCCCCATAGCATCCCTCATAGTGCTGCACTCCGTATTGGTAGCTAGAAAGGTGTTGATAGCACACCAGTGTTTTGGCTACTGCTGAGCAGTGCTTGCACAGCATCAAGACTCTCTCCCCAACATTTCCTCCCCCTCATTTCCTCACCGGCAGCCTGGGGCTGGGCAAGATCTTGGGAGGGGACATAGCCAGGACAGCTGACCCAAACTGACCAAACGGATATTCCATACCATATGACGTCAGCTCAGCTATAAAAGCTAAGTAAAGGCAGATGGAAGGGGGGGCATTCATTATTTACATTTGTCTTCCAGAGCAACCACTATGAGTACTGAAGCCTTGCTTCCCAGGAAGTGGCCAGGCATTGCCTGCTGATGGGAAGTAGAGAAAAAAAATCTTTTGTTTTCCTTTGCTTTTGCGTGCAACCTTTGCTTTTGCTTTATTAAACTGTCCTTATCTCAACCCATGAGCCTTTCGTTGTATTTTCTCTCCCCTGTCCAGTTGGGGAGGGGGAGTGATAGAGCGGCTTTGGTGGGCACCTGGCATCCAGCCAGGGTCAACCCACCACAGATGTATACTCTATAAGGGTTTACTTACATAAATATAAACTTAAACTACACATGGTAAAAGTCCTCTTCTGAAGCTTACCAAACAAAAACATCCTTACTGAAAACAGGGTTCTGCTACTGGCTGCTATGAGATCTAGGAGAGCTAAGTGGAGCTGTGGTCAAATCCAGTACTTATCCACTCTTACGAATGGTCTTTACACTTGGAAACGGTAGCCCTAAGTGCATTCACTGCTGTAGGCAGGCAGGTGCCATCCAGGAAAAGCTCAGCAAGTTTACACATTCTCCCAGACTCTCTAAGTGGAAGTTTTCCTTTCCGAGGCCTTCTCTGAGACCAGCTGTGTGTCATGGATACTGCTCCTCACTGACACTCTTCTCACCAGCAATTACCATCCTCACAGATCTGCTGACAGAGCTGTTCATTTGAGTACTTTAAAACATTTTAATTGATGGTCTAAGATAGCCCTGACTTTGCTCAAAACAGACCTCACACAACTTGCTGCACTGGCAGATACTGCTATGGTAACTGGTCTGGAAGAGGACATCTGTCTATGGACAAGTTTTATGACAGCCACTCTGCCGGCTCTGTTTAGCCTAGAGACGAGGCTCTGGCATGGACCAACAGATGCCCAGGAAGAGGGCACCAGAATAAGGCAAAAATGTGGTGATTCCTCCGTCAGTGTATAGATACCTCCTACCTTCCAGATATCTATTTGTGGGTTTTTGTTTGCTGGGGGTGTGTGGTGTGTGTGTGTTTATTTGTCTGGTTGGTTTTAGAGAAAGAGAGACAGGGGGAGACACTGCATGCAGCTGTGGTTTCTCTGTTCAAAAGAGAGGTTCACTTCACATTTATAAAGCAAAATAACAGAGAACAAAATATAAAATGTTGCTCTAGTCCTGATGTTCCACTTGACGCTCTCACTGCTGCTGACAACTGAGCTGACATTTTCAGAGAACCATTCACATCATATCTCTCTCAGAACTACCTTTCTGAACAATAATAGCTAATTTAGACCACATCACCATGCACACAGTCAAAGCACTTCTCGTCTTCTTTGCATTTTTCAACATTTACTTATTCTATTGTTTAGTTACTCAGTAACACATTAAAAATCACTTCTAATCTCTTAGATAAATTTAAATTAACCAGCAAACTCTATTTCTTTATTTTTCAATCCCTTCCCAGACCATTTATGATTACATTAATTCTTCATAATTAGAACATTACGAAGGACTCCACTGATAACTCCTGGGAGTAACAGGTCCCGGGGGACTCTGCTGGTAGCTCTACTGTAAGAACTAGGCCTCCAATCCCTTCAATACAAGGATCTTCCCTCTTATTCCACTACCCCTTTTGACCAGGATCTTGTAAGGACGATCTTAGTACATTCTGTTAATTGAATTTCTCTTATTCACACAGTCCCTGAATACATAGGGGGACTACTACACATAGTCCCAGAGTTTTCTGGCAGACCCAGAACCATTACTTCACTTTGGAAACACCACAATGGTTCTTTTCTGTCCTGTCATATTTATACAACTTCCTATGGATTCTGACTCATTCTTTCTTCCAGATGGGCCAATATGAAAATTAAATTTAGTGATGATACTTTTCCTGGTCCCATCGTGTCTTTTTTGTCCAAAACTGGTATCACATTTACCATGCTGTAGCTGATTTAAACAAGAGGTTGCATACCAAAGACAACAGTGCAGCTGTTTCTTATCTGAGAGCCTTGTGATGTCATGGGGAGCTACCATCTTGTCCTATCAATTAACTTCTTTCCATTTTACAGACAGGATCTAAAACTTCTCTGTGTAATAGCCAGACATATTGACAAGCACAAAGTATCTTCAAACTTGCTAGCCTAGATAACAATGCAATGAGGATACTACTCCATGCATTGTGATGCAGACAGTCTGTTTTAAATATCACCCCAACCCACCTGAAAGCTTGCAGTCTGAGCTGAAGTTACCATATCCACACTGACTAGCAACATCTAAACAATCTAGATTAAAGGCAGTTCATACATTTCATTGCACAATGTTATTATCCTTCCTGATTACATATACCACTCACAGCCAACACCCTCCAGCCTTCTCCAAAAGAAAAACAAAACAAAATAAGCCCAAAACCTAATGCATGTGCACACATGCATACACACCTTGCTATGGGTCTTTTAATGTTTAGGGAAAGATAGAGCTTCCAGTTGACTGACTCAACCAGTCTGTGTTTCTGTTGCATTTGCTGGATAGTAGCAGTGCTAGAAAGTAATCACTGAGCATCCAAAAGATGTTTTCCTAATACTAAGGAGATTGAAAAGGTTTTAGTATCTTTAATAGCTTTACATCAAAGAGGATTATAAGAAGCAATGTAACAAATGCCCAAACTGGATTGACTTTGTACACAAAGTTTAAATCTCTGGGTCTTCAGGGAATTATTCAAAGACACCTAGAAACACAGTGATGTTAGAGTTACCCATTGATCATTGTCTATTCTTGTCTGATAGGGTAAGCCCTAAGTGGCAGGCTACATATATTGGCTGATAATAGCCAGTTTGGTGCAAACCTCTACCATAGGTGCCCAAGGTCACAATGAGAAAGACAGAAGTAAAACAACCTGTTAAGATGAGAAGTCCAGCAGCTCTGAACCAATAAGGAAGATGTTGGATTAAGAGATAACCCCTCTGTGCTTTTGTTTCCTCAGCTACGAACAAGGACAGGAATAATTCTTTGTTCTTTACTTTAAGCGTGGCCAAAAAATAATAAAATCTGCTGAGGCAAAGAAGTGGATACAAAGCATTTGAATGCACGGAAGTACTATCTCAAGGATCAGAGCAGAGAGCTGATACCACTTTACTCCAGCCAGCAGGGGCTGCAAAGAGGACTGCAGTAGAACAACAGACCAGATGAGATACATTTTCAAAAGTGCATTAGATTCCAGAAGTGCTGGATTAAATTATGATAGTTCTGTGTGCTCAATCCATCCCAGTGAAAGTGCATTGCCTTCAGAAGTTCCCTGGGACCAGGACACTTGGAAGTGCTGCACCAGATCTACTCATCAGGAACAAAATGCTCATGTGCAGGGATGGAATTTGAGGACTCCAACAAGGCACATCAGAGACACTACGCTATGTACACTGTGTGCTGGCCTACCACAATGACAGGAGCCTCAAAATGTATGCAGTAGATCAGCAAGAGTAAAATTTGACCATGCTTTTGTACTTCTTGTTTACACTCACATTACTAACACTGTACAACCATTGCTGCATTGCAGCCAGCTTTGTTTCTGAACCAATTATGTGTCCAGTGACAAACATTATTTTCAATGTAAACTGACAGTAAATGGCATTTAGACCAGCGTCTGCGACTTAACAGTCTCTTCCTACAAAAAAAGTTTTGTTTCTTTATGACTCGCCTTAAGACTTTTTTTCTCTCTAAGCCCTCCTTGCAAAACTTACTCCAGACATTAATAGCAGCAATTTAATGGATCACAATCTGCAAAGGCCTTTTAGGGACACACTCCACAGATCAAAGCAATTCCAAAGAGAGGCCATGCTATTGTTTCCCTTTAGCCATAAGAGCTGGCAATTGTAAAGAAAACATTTAACTTCTTCATTAACAGAAGAAAAATTCACTATTCACTATTAATACAGAGAGAATAGATAATAGATGAATCAGAGAAATATCACAAGTGGTGGGAGGAGGGAGAATATAGGCTTTGCATCACATTCCCCTCATCCGTATTTGCGGCCCTCAGGTTTTCTGGGTAACTTGAATCAATGGGTATTGGATGAAACAGACACGGTAAAAATACTGCTTTCCATGAAGCAAGGGGATATAACTGTGGACATAACAGAATAAGAATTGGTAAGAGGTGCTCATAAGATATGTACTGTTGCATTCATTACAGGAGAGACCACAACATCACTTAAGAACATTTACCTGTGTAACAACTTTGAAATAATAACAACCCTTCCTATAACCAGCTGCTGATCAGAACAGTGCCACACTGAGGCCCTGTTATACCTAAACATTAAGTATAGATAAACATTTCAAGGGTGCTTTGTGGAAATCACAAAGAGAGAAGGGACAGAATTAGTCAAAAAATGCCTATCAAACCCTAGACTGTTTGAGAATAGTTGAGGGCCTACTTCAGATTAAAATGTTTCATGTATACATACACATTTATCTCAATATGCACCAAAATTGCTAAGAATTACTTATTTGTGGGGACCAACTTTAAAAACTAGAACCAAAAGTTAAAAAAAAATAACCCAACAGAAAAAGAAAACCCATAAGGATCCCCAAAGCCAGACACAATGGTGGACAGAACCCAAGTACACAGGCAGACAGGGTCAGAAAAGGACTGTGTGAAAGCAGCTGTTCACAATACCTAAAAATAGCTTAGCATTCCTCCTTTTTGGTAAAGCTCCACCAGATGCCCCTGGTACCTTCTGGAAAGAGAGAAAGAAACAATTAAAAATCCATCAAGTGAGACAACAGTAAATCAGCAATAATCCCATGCCATGACCATTTCTGACACACATCTATCTGTTCATGGTCCTTCTATTAAAGCACAGTCCTTGCTGAGCAAGAATGTAAGTCATCTTCATGCATCTCTGACAGTGGGACCCAACTCATCATTGCTTACTACCCTCACAGAGTGAGAAACCCATCATCTGAATCCTCCATATTTTGCTCTGTTAGCAATTAAGCAGAGCATGTCTCATGGTCACCGTGGGTGACTGCTGTTCTATCAACAAGACAGGTACATCTAGCATCACTCAGACCTCTCACCACTAGATACCCTACAGTATTTCTTAATGACTAAGGCTGAATTAGAGAGAGGAAGAAAAGGCTATTATCTGCATAAAAGATTCAATCCTTCACAACTGATTCCAGAAGACAGCAAAGTGGTCATACTATTAGTTCAGCTGATTTTTTTCTATCCAGAAAAAAATGCCCTTTCTACCAGGATCCATGCCTGCTTCCATTAAGATCAATCCAAGTTACCACCATGCTTTCTTAATATTAGAAAGTATGGAGAAAACCTGACAACACCAAAGCAATTGCTTAGGGGAGATTTTATTTTATTTTTTAATTTAAGCTCCACAGCAGAGAATAGTAACTGCCAAGTGACTTTCAATTTCAAGCACTATTTTCCCAGTTCAAAATACCTCAGACTACTAGGGAAAACACTAGTAGCTGAGGAAATGTAAAAGTCAATGCACTTGCTGCTTAAGCTGTTTATTAACAGGCACCATTAAATCAAATCAAATTAAATCAAATCAAATAAGCCTCTGCGGCTGTAATGCCAACATGATGCATTATGTAGTGTATAATGTTAGTGTAGCTGGCGAGGTTGTTAGGCAACTTTTTTTTTTTAATAATAATATTGGGATACAACAGGTGGAGAGAAACCAGCCAAGAACCTGTCAGCCCAGGGAAAGTTCATGTTTGCCTCTGCTCCTTGGTAGATGAAAGGGTCACATATTTTGGGTGGTTCCCTTCACCATGTAAATAAAGCTTTGGCCAAAGCAGACTGCTTGAATCATCAGTGAGGTCTTATACATCATAGGAAAGTTTTCCATTCTTAGAAAGAGCAGATGCCAACTAACACTCCTTGGTTGCACTTGAGAACAGAACCTATTATCCACATATACGAGCCCTAGGGAAAGGGATGTTGCAACTCTAGCATTTTAAAAAAAAATATTCCTCAATGAAGTGAAAATAACAAGCAGTACTGGAATTTAACAAGTGGAAAGCAAGTAACCAAGAATCCAAATTTATTATAAGAAAGCAGCAGCAAGATACAACATAACCCAATTACAAATATATTATGATTAAATTACACATACTGCAAGGATTATAGCTTCAGAACAACAACAACAAAAAAAGTTGTTTCCAACTAGGAAGCTCCAATTGAATTCTGACATCACCAAGTGGGATACTGTGAAAGTCATTAAAACTAGAGATTTCAAAGAGGAAGAATTCACATGGAGTGTTTATCACTGCCAGCTTGACATTAAATATTTCAGTTTGATTTTCCAAACTGCTGAATATATCTGAACTGGAATGCAGATGCTCAGTACTCCTGAAAAACCCGGGACCTGACAGGTTTTTTTATCTTGTTTCTCCATCTGTCAGAAGTCACTGAAAACATTCCCCATTCACAAAACAATTTTGGCTTCTAACAGATGTGACACACCCAGCAAACGGGAGTCCACTCAATGCATCGGTAGTGGCATTAAATTCCGTTTGTGATGCTTCTCGTACAAAGTGTCAGTGTAGCCTATTCTGCATTCTCTTTGACTGTACCATTGCCACATTTTTTACAACAGCACCATCACTGATAAAATCCAGGAACCCATCACTGTAGGAAACGTTATGTTTCTCTGCCTAGTGTTTTCAACAGGGCTGAGGTATCACTATAGCACCAAGCTAAAGCTCTGCCCGGGGCTGAGTACTACGCAGGCAGTTGTATACGTGTCATACACTTCAGAAAAATGGCTGATTTAAAAATTCTGAAGAGTAAAATTCTAGGAAAAAGAAAAAAAATAAATTTCCTTGATTTAGCTAAGAATTTTACCAGAGGGTGCTCCATAACTTGCGCTTGAGCACATTTCTGATGATTCAGCACATGCCTCTGGTGCTGATCTGCCACTGGCAGATACCCTAGCTCTCCTTAAGCCAATAGGCTGAAGATCTGACCCTTATTTTCTAATTGAATTGTGACAAGATACACAACTGATACTTATTCCAAACACCCTCGGAAGCAAATAGTGATTTCTGCAGCAATGCAGTGCATTCTGCAAGGATGATGCCAAGGGAACCACAGGCAAGAATAGCAGCCTCACTAAAAGAGTCTTAAGATGATAGCATATCCAATGCCTTTGGCTTTACTGTATCCCACACCATCAAAAGCTTGGCTTAAAAAAACAAAACCACAATGCAGCATGTGGCAGACACTTCATAAAACTGTACCAGTAAAGGCCTGACATTTCACATTGCTCAAAGGAAAACATGGATAGCACGTAAGAAGGGAACAGTCATGGTAAACAAAATCCACGGCTAATGTATGATGAATCCTATCTATGAGCTATGTTGGATGACATGATCTTCACCTGTACTGTAGAGTCAAACACCGTTTCCTACCACATGACGCAGTGCACCAGTGCGTCACCACCTTCAAACATAGATGCCAGGCCCCTCTGCTACATCATGAATCACAAGGAGAAAAATAGGAACCACTGAACTAGTTCAACTGAAGGGGTACGCAATGCCACACAACAGTCGGTATATTTGTTTCTCCCTTTTGGAGTTCTTAATCCTAATCTTTACCCAGGAACGGAATTTTTGAGGCCTCATTTTAACCCCAGTTTACCTTAATATTGAAAATTCCCAGGTCACACGCTGAAAGAAAGTTATATACAAGGGAAGCCGACAGGATTTCTGCCCACCTGTCTCTAGTCCTAGATATCATCTTTCAGGAGTGTTAAATTCACTCAGATGAACTGTTGCTAAAACTAGACTAGGCTCTCCAAAGACTCCGTTAACAGTGTGAAGGAAGATGTTGCTATCACCCTTACAAGGAAAGACAACTCTAAAGTATAACAAACATCATTAACAATCTCAACCTGGAAGGCATGCAATTTACCTCACTATAATTCTGATAAAATATGAATAGTCATCTACTGCAAATAAATAAATGATCAGGGCATTTTACATAACTCAGGGCCTTCATCACCCAGGGGAAACATTGCTGTAGAACAAGAAACGTGAAGTATTCTATCCCACTCCAAGCAGCTATTTTAGGCCCTCTAACTTGCCAAGAGACAGAGCTTACGGGAGAGTAAGCTATAAGCAAACCCAGTGCCTTCCATATAGCTCAGGTCAGAAGTCATTAACAGCCTTTTAAAGACGCCAGACAAACCACACACAAACACATGTTATGAAGCACAGGTTTTAAGTTATTGTTGATATGCAGTGATATTGTGGAAGAACAGTGAACATGAAGTTTGTATGTATACATCCATGTGGGGGGGGTGTAAGACTGAATGAGGGCAGTGTGTGGCTCTAGAATCTAGCATTAATTTAAGCTAAGCTTTAGATCCCAGGCTGGGTCAGGATTAAGGCTCATGATTTAATTGTACAGAAATCTTAGGATGAAAAGAAGTCCTGTCACCCTGAGATGAAACCTCATATTAAAAAAAATCTCAGAAGCTTCCAGCCAAATCTGAGACAAAAACAGTAATTCTACACTTCAAAGGCAGCTTTTGGAAAAGTATTTAGTTACCTACAGTATGCATGTGATATGCAGACAATATATATGTGATACACCGAACTGTGGAGTAAAAAAGATCAGTGGAAGTCAGGCAACAAGCTGCCTTTAAGATCTGACTCTTTAGGGCTTTTGATTCATCTCAGAACTGAAGCTATAGGATTGGTTGGGATCCAAGCACCTGAATTTGATATCCAGCCCCAAATCTGAACATGTTCATTTCTGTCACTCGAGATTTGGTCTAGGTCTGAAATGCATTAACTAAATGAGCACGAGACCCAAGAACTGCCAGGGTAGGTAGTTAGGAAGCCACAAGTCTCACCTCTATCACACGTCGTTTCAGATGCAAATACACACACTGTCCTGTTTTCCGGTAATGCCTTTCAATGTGTTCCCTTCCAAATCCCAGAAACGTGTTCATGCACACATAGAGACCTCCTTCTGATTCCTAAAAGGAATGACACAAATAGTTACAGCACAGAAAGAACTGAACAGGACAGAAAGGACTCAGCAAGCAGAAAAAACAAAGAATTGCAGATCTTTTCTGTTATCAGGCAAGCACTTAAAACATGGCTTTCATAGCACATTATGGTGTTTACATTATCAGTCCTCTAAGGAACTTCCACATCTATCACAGCCTACAGAAACGCATTGAAATGGGTTACTTTACAACTAGAGATTAGTAAGCGTCCAAATTGGAGGTCTAGCAGTTAGTCTTGAAAAATTCTGCTTGAGTGCCCAATCCACAGAGATTTCTAAGTGCAGAAATTTGTAAAGCATAGAAATAATGAAGCACAGGCATTTGTTTGAAATAGCAGAACTTTTTTTGGCCATTTGATTGCAAGAACAACATTCCAAATCAGAAGCATGGCAGAGCTGATGGTCCAGGGATTCAGCCACAACTTCTACTATTGATCACAATCTTGTCTGACAAAAACAGATCTCAAGTGATCTTACAGCTCTTAGAACTGGCTAACAAGAAAACTGGCAAGTGTTTTGTGAGCATTCTTCGGTATCTATCAGGGATTCTCCCTATTCATGCAATTAGAGTGGTTGGAGACAAGGGCACTACAAAGGAAATATAAAGATATATATTCCCGGTACTGATCACAAATGCTGACATTTCACTAACATAACCTGGCAGGAGTCCTATCACTTTTTGCTCTCCCAAAAGCTGGGTGTTGATGCTGGCTGTTATCAGGGTCTTTTTCCATTTTAACATCACTCCCAGATCTCTCCTACACCATTCAGACTGCCAGGAGGACTTTCAGTCATCTGGTTCATTGGTGTTGGATCAATTTTTTAAGCCGTCTCTAGCATGTATTGTTTTTAATAGGTGATGCATAACAAAGATTGAGCCTTTCAGAAGTACTGTGACCTTCCTTCTACTGTGAATATGTTTGTGCTATTGGATAGTACAGAACATCTCATGTTAAACTCCCCAAAGAACAACACGAACTAAACTCATCCATAGGCACCTTAGATGGAAATTAGAAAAAAAACCAAAAAAAATTTAAAAATCATTACCTCCAGAAACAAGTCACATTAGGCGCATACATGTGCATGATCATGTATTGAGAATTGTTACAGCAACAACTGCTTTGACAGGATACCACCTGATAGTGCCACACCTGAAACATATTCAATACAGTAAACCAAGAAGTTCTCTCCTGCCTGGCATACCTCTCTTGAAGGCTCTGCCAGGCAGGAACCTCTGCTCTACCTCTGAGCCCAGCCACGCCCCTCTCTCAGAGTGAGCACAAAGCTGCCCATCCTGCCGTGCCAGCCATGGCACAAGTTAGGCTCTCTCTGGTCCTGTGGACTGGGACAAGTAGCAGAGGGCAAGTCTGACAGAGATCATAGCTGATCTCCAATACTTTCCTAACCAGCATCAGGTTAATACACCTTATTGTCTTCCAGAAAAGGCAGCTGAAGGGCTAATAGTGTTGAGCAGTTGTTGCTCATTTGATACCTGGCACAGACTGGCTAGTGCCTGACAAGCCTCTCCCCTCCCACCACTGCCCCAAAACCAGGCTTGAATGTGCTACTCTGAACCCAGTTAATTCTCCCCAGGCTGTTTCAAAGACTGGCACTGAGTATTTCTGTAGGGCTTGAAGGAATCTAAACTTCCAGCTTACCTACAACCTTCCTCCATACCTGTCTGTTACTCTTTCAAACATGCTCATTTGTATCAAAACAACTAAAGCCAGTACTGAAGAACTGCCTTGGCCACCAATAAATACTGGTACTTCCACAGTGGCCAGCAGGGCCATGGAGCTGAGGAACAGAACACGAAGAGAGACCAGAGAATGATGTTTTACCCAAAGACTTTAGAAAATATCTGCCTCTTCCACTTTTCTTCATGTGAACCAACGCATACAAGCTTCATCTTTTCAGATTAGCTGAAAGATGAACGTGTAATGAACTATACAGCTGTTCCTTTACCTACCTCTAATGGACAAAAAATTGCATTAAGCATTCCAGGATTCAAATATGCAATCTGAAGCAAGGGTTTAGACTATCTGCCATTCACACTTAACATTTACCGTGAAGTAATTCTTTCAGCACCTAGCTATCACAATGATTATCTCTGCAGAGTAAATAGTAAACTATTTAGCCATCTCATTTCTGATCCACATAACACCTATCCGAGATTCTAGTTAAAAAAAACCCACATCTCATTTACATTTGAAATATTCACAGCCTTGAGAACAGGGCTGATATCTACAATTGTGCTCAAAAGTAATAAAATGGTTAAAAGAAAACTCCAAATCTGGTATTCGAAATAGTCACAAAAACCCGATTGTATTTAAAATGGGTTACCTTTATTTTAATTTTCACTACTCTTTCACAGATTTATGTACTTTAAGGCCCATTATACCTTTGCTGTCTGCTCTTATATCCTGTATTCCAAATCCTTTTGCATTATCTTCTCTGAGAAGGTCACGGCTGTGTCCGCTACAAGAGAATCCTATAGGTACCCAGCCTAAATAAAAATATAGAGTGTTGTCACTCTCGGGTCTCAGGAACTTTGTTTAGAATTTTATTTTCTTGGAGACCATTCTCGCTTTTTCTGGAGGGAATCCAAGAGACCACTGAACCACTTTTGATAAGCAGTCTATGACAACAATCTAACACTTTCAGTATATGAGCTAAATGTAGAATCTGAGTAAGTAAGTTGGTTGTGGTTACTAACAAAACTGTTATTTCTCCTCGAGAATGCAGACAGACTAGTCTCTCACGCAACTTGGAAAGAAGCGGACAGACTGTTCAAAAGCCTAAAAGGTCGCAGCAAAACAGGGGAACATGTGAAAAAGCCACCTTTGCAGAAGGCTGCATAAAGGATTAGGCCCCTGTTTGGTGCTCAGAGAACACTTGACTGATCTAAGACAGGCTTTGTGCTGGTGGATTTAACCCTTCTGAGCACACAACCAGTTCTGAAAGGAACAATATTTTACATAGGCTGTGGCATGTAAATCTTTGTAATCAACATTTGTTTTAGATATGTGTGAAAGTTTATGCTGGAGGAAGGCAACATAGCTAGTGTACTGAAGACACTATCTTACACCAGAAAAATATAGCTTGTCCTGAGACACAAAACCAGGAATTTTAGCTAGGTTCCCCCCCACCCCTTGCCTCAGCATGTACTGAGCATGTAGTGTGAAATTTAGGATAAAGTGATGTATAAACATTGCCTTCCATTATTACTCCAGTCTAAAGACATTGTTGGGGCAGAAGCTTGTACTTGCTCAGGCCTTGATCACTACCCAGAAGGCCACTTGAGAGTAGACTGGTCTTCTTACCCTCTAAGCAGAAGGAAAAGTGGTTACTCTTCACTGTATTTCTTCCTGTTCTTTGCTGCTAAGATGGTCACAGTATGCCAGGTGCTTTATTAATAGGACTGAGACACAGAGTCCACACCAGAGAGAAAAGTATTTAAAAAAAGAAAAAAGCTCTTCTTACTTATTTAGATAATAATTCATGTTTTGCAAAGATAAGATGAGGAACGAAAGGGACAGGGAATCCACAGTGAAAGAGCTAAAATGCAAGAGAGTCACTCCCTCTCAGGCCTGAAAAACAGGGCAAGGAAGCTGGTGGATGAGAGGTCTGGCAAACACAAATGCCAGCCCACAAGGAAACAGAGAGAGATCACCACTTTACTTCACACACGCTCATGGCACCAGACACTAATAGGTTTTAAACACTACTAACCTGATCATGATTTGAACTAATGACCTGCATCGCATTACCAAACCCCCGAACCATTTAGACCCCTTAGGGAAATCTAGGGTTTAGCAATTTCAACTCCTGAGGTGGCTCAGACAAAAATGAATTTATAAAAACACAATTGCTGTGGTGATCTGCTAACACAGCAAACAGTTACAGACTTGGGCACAATGCCTACTATACAAGTGTTTGCTTTAGATCTACTAGAACAATGGTAAAACTTGCTAATATAGGTATCAGAGAAGAGAGTAAAATGGCACCCCAAGTCTTCACAAGTCTCCATACCCAAATATAAAGAATGAAAAGGTTGTTCATCCTATCACATACAAAGTAAAAAGTACCAGCTATGACAGAGGGGCACTGGCTCCTCCGTGCATTCTGCCATGGTTTCCACGAGAGTGTTTCCCTACAAAAAGCACAACCATACAGAACTGTTACAGGCTCTATTCAGAATGTCTGTTCATCAGGAATCACCATAATTAATCTGGTTGTGGTCACAAGACTCTTGTTGTATAACTACAATCCAATCTTTAATATATTTGGAAAAGTTACAGGACCATCCTTAACATACACATACTGCATTGAATCCCACAATAGTGTAACTAAATGACACATATTTTCTTTCAGGACAGGCTTAAAAATGAATAACAGATGTCTCAGCCTTAATACTCACCTCAACAATACATAATAATTTACAATGAGGAAGAAGAAAGCCTGTCTCTTTGTCATGCACGAGTACTACCTAAATTGAAACAAGGGGAAAAAAAAACCAACCCCGAAGCAAAGCACAGCCAACCAACTGAACACAATAGCACATAGAGATGGCTCCAGCAAAACAAAAAATTAACTTTCAAGTTTCCACTGCAATAAATATGGTAACTTCCTTGGGAGGAAGAGAAGCGGGGCTGGGAATCAACCCCCAAAAATGTGTGCCAAAGGCCAGGAATATATCTAGTCACATTCAAAGGGAACATGAGGTATGAACACTGGCATAAGTCTGCCTTCTAGACAACTGTCCTCTGTCACCCAAAGGTAACAGGAAAGCAATGGTGACAAAAAGAAAGCATAAAAGGAATAATAAGAAGTAAAATTGGGCCTCTTGTAAAGAGGAGGAGAAGGAGAAGCAACAGAATCAGAAAAAGCAACGGAATGACACAGATTTACATTGCATTGATCACAAGTACACACAAGTACACAAGCATTGATCTGAAAATATATACAAGCAGTGAAGGAGCCACGTACTGCTGGAACTGGTGAAAGACAACAGAGATTGGAAAAGATCTGGGTTGGGCAGAGAGAGAAAGGACAAATGATCTGGCAGTAGGAAATAAAGTACAGGGCTTCTAATAACTGGACTGTTAGCTTCAAATGCAAAAGTAATCCTTCCCCACCCTCCCTTAAAAAAAAAATAAAAAGAGAGAGAGAGAGAACTATCAAAGTTACTATTTTATCAAACTTTGTGACAGCAGCATGCAAAATACTGAACAGCTTGAAGAAAGTACACATCACTGAAATCAAAAAGGTATCAGGACTCTGGGGTTCTGATGTTATCTGGACAACCAGATAAAGTTCTAACAGCAAACACATTACAGTTTTGAAAGGTTTAAAATCCTCCATGTTCTAGGCTAAATGCCAACTACTAGGGATGGCACTGGATATTTCCCTATGAGCAGATTATTTCACAATTGCTTAACAAAGATCTCCGGTATCTCTGTTGTAGCTTCTAGATGGGCACATGGACAAGGCCAATCCAGTACAGCATTTACAACATTTCCTGGGAAGAAAAAAGCCATGTGGGCCAGTCAGTCACTAAAATGAAAACAAACCACCATTCCAAGAGGTGGATTGACTGCTCGCTCACTTGCATAAGTCATAGGCAGACACCAGAGCAGGGCACACATAATTCCAGAGCAGTATCTTGTACAAGTCACATTCACAGGCAGGATCAAGGCTTCAAGATAAGTGAGCAGATACAATGGCAAAACTAACGTTAGGTCATGAGTACTTTAACCTGCAACCAGGAATACAGAACTTCCATCCATCCATCAACACTCTCTGGGGTCAGATTATCCAGGTGCAGATTGCATGGGCCACTGATAGACACGTCTCAGATCCATCACAGCTTACTTCCTAGCACAAGCCTGGTACCACACCTCAAGCAGTGCCACCTATACTGCTTCCTTGGCAGCTTAGATTTAGAGAGCGCCTGATGATTTTTGCTCTGTGCAGAGCCCTAGCCATACAATTCTGTTGGTCACAAAGACAGTGCTGTGCTTCCAGAACAGAAAATGTGGGGAGAAGAGTTGAGAGGAAACCTAATGATTCCACAGCAATTCAACAGAGCTCCAGGGTTGTCCATTTGCCTGCATCTCTGTATTTATCCTCTAGCACTCCAGGTACCTTACAATCAAAGTCTCTCCGCTACCCAAAATACTCCAGCTCATCATCACTCTGGATAACAGGATAACTTAAGTTTGGTCAGTCACGGATATAGAGGAAAAGGCTAGTAAGGTCCAAATTTAGATCAAACCCATAAAAATGCACAACGCACATACACACTGGTTGTTCTCCAAACCTGCATTGTTATTTCTCATTTGTGAGCCACTGCAGGCACAACCCTTACTGATTTTACCATCCTCCAACTTTGAAAGACCATTTAGTTAACCTTAGAGTCCTGGTGCACTCCCAGCCAGCAAACACTCGCCCATGGGACAGCTTTGGTATCTCCCTGTGATGCAATAGTACAACACTGCTCTGATTTTTCAGGTGATCACCCACCACCAAGTGATGCATTGCCTCAATAACTTGGAGGTCATTTTGCAGCTAGGCCAAAATCCTTTGTCTGGAGTATTCAATTTGTCTTGGTGTATTCAGTCCTCTTTGTTTCCTCACTGCTGCTCCCATCCCAGCAATAGAAACAAGATACCAGCCTACCCCTCCCAGACAGTGGCCCCAGTGACTTTCTAATTTTCTTCAATGAATATTGACCAAAGGAACAGCCAGACAGGAGGTGCTTATTTCTAGAAAGTTTTATGCAGCATGGTCACTAATATCCATTACACACTCCAGACTCTCAAGGGTTTCAGTCTCAGCTGTACTCTCTAATAACCAGCAGAGCACCAGCACAGCTTAGCCTTTGGGAATTGTCCTAACATAACCATTGCAGAGTCCCCGAGCCACAAAAACGAAGTCAGCAAGATTCACAAAGGAAGCTGTTGTCAGCAGCAAGGTTTTCCAGTAGAGTGAAGCCAAGCTTTAAGCTGCTCAAACAAACACAGTCCTGCAATCTACAGAACCAGACTGCTTGGTCCTGCCGCTGTGTCAGACTTACGACCTGCGCTGTGGTTGTAACCAATGCTGTTCATGGGGAAGGCTTCAGAGCACATCCATCTACAACATGCATAGCCTGCATGTAAGCCTTTCTTATAGTCCAGTTTGTATCCCTTTTTCTAGCAGCTGCCTCTCCCTTGGATGCATCTTTGCATCTTTGAGCAAAGATCCCATTGAAAGGTTGGAATTTCCACCTGAGTACTACACTTCTATAAAAATAATAACAAGACAAAAGATTATATAAAGCAATCTTTTTGCCTCCTGCATTCTACTGAACACAAAGTCAGGCTCATCTGCCAAAAAAGGGAGAGGTCACAGTGGACAAAATAGGAGAGAAGAAACCTATATCACAGTGGCACAGATACGGAAAAACAGTCACCAGGAGGGACGACTGCACATCCTATCTGAAAAATGAGAAGTACAGGACTTCATCAGTCAAATTGTCAGGAAGCAGTAGGCTACTATAGCTGCTGGGCCAGACACCAGAGGGAGCAATACTCAACATTAGGCCACGCTTGTGTTTTGTAGGGAGCCTTCCTTCCCTCCTAAATTCCTGTATAAAGAATCAATGGCTACCTGGAGGAGGAGCCCTCATCAGGGAAACAGTTTTTCTAGAAGCCACCAAAAAACCCAGAAAAGTCATTAAAAATTAAGTCATAAAAATGCATATTTTCTAATCTTATGAGACAAGCAACTAAAACACTAGGGCTCTTAAGTGCACAGAAATTTGCCTCCTGTTTCTGCCAACTTTCCTGGAAACCAACCCTAGCATGTTCTGTTCGAAACAAGCCAAATCTAAGGACACGAATTTCTCATCTGTTTAGTGGTCTTTCTAACAATACTACCTTTCTGACAAGATCATCATGCTATGGTTGATCCACATGGAAGAAACACACTGAATACCCACTTGTACCTCTCCTACTGACACTTCTGAATTTTCTCAACTAATGATTCTCTTTGTAGCACAAAGGTGCCATTGTTCTCAGATATTCACACAACGAAGTGAGATTTAAAACTCATGGAAAGGGAACATCAGCTAATTTTGAGAACGGTGAAGCTTCCTGTATCCACTGGAACATGGATCTTCAAGTGACACTACACTGCTCAAATCCGGACAAGAGGACACAACTGACAGAGTGACAAACATGTCTGTAAAAGCCAGGTCTCATAGTCATGCTAAGCTTTGCACAATTGAAAGCAAAAGATGGAGCCACTCGCACCCAGTACCTCGTTCTCTTTGGCACCTGCTGACATGAACAGCTCTGGTTTTGACCATCTCACCCTCCTTGGTCCTTTTCAAAACTGCTGCAGAATCTTTCTCTATAATAATAATACTTTGTACCCTAATACTCACAGGTCTGATGGTTTTTAGTGTATTTTAAAGATCCCAACACTTTCTTACAGGAAAAGTAATAATATACAATTAGCAGAGCCAAAGAAACTTAAGTATAGAGCTGCTGTGTGACCGGGTATGTCACTTTAAAAGATACAGACAAACACTCAGGAACTTCACTTCTCTATGAGGAAATTCACTTTGAAGAAGAAAAAAAAATGAAAGGCAAAGTTTGAGAGACAATCTTACAGTGTTACTGAAAGAAACTACTGAAATAAAATCTGGTATTGAAAAGTGACAGGACAAAAAATCTTGCATTGAGTTGACTACAGAGACATGCTGAAAAACTGCAACAAGGAGCGTATTTAAAATGGCAAAATGAGAAGATGTGAAGAAATACTGAGAAATAAGCTTACAAGAGAAGACACCTCCCCCATCAGAAATGTAATCTGGAATTTCACCATGGATAATGAAGCCAGGAGCATGTTTTTTTAACACTGCTCATTTGATTTAATATGACAAGACAAACAAACAAATAGTGTATCTTCTTTCAAAAAGAGGCAGACACCTCAATAGGAAGAGGCTTGCTTAGGTTATAGGTAGCTAACCTAAGAAAATAAGTCACTAAACAAACCCAATACAAAGCATAGAGAGATAAACATCTCCCTTTAGCCAAGGCAACAACCTGTCTGTATCCTTTCACTTTCCTTCTGAATGAAAGGCTGTAAAAACACAGCTTTGCTATTTTCAGTTTGTGAATGATAGTGTTTTACACAAGAAAGCACACATTTGCCCTTTAGAGTTGTCATCCTAGAAACAGTATCCAAGTATCTGTTAGATTATATGGGAATAACAAATAAAATCTGAGACAAGAGTTTTGCTCAGCTAAGCTGAGGAGTGGTATGGGCTGAAAAGCCATGGAAAACAATAGAAACTGAGACTGGTTTTATTTTTACCGGTACTGCACAGGTTCAGCCAAGCTTATTGCCCAGTGAATGCCTATAACACAATTTAAACAAAAAGCTTTAACAACGGAGGGCAACATATTCCAGAATCTGATATCTCTTCCCAATAAAGTCAAAAGGATGAAACGTTTTTGAAAAAATAAAACAAAAAGAAAAACCCCAAACACCACACATGGTGATTCCAACTCGTTTTGCTACTTTTATACATAGTTACTGTTAATTTACCTTCTGCTCAAATGTTTTATGTTTTGTTCAAATATATTGTTTTGGTAAACACAGCTTTTGAGCTTTTGCTGGTTTTACTCGCGGCTTGTTGGGGGTGGTGGTGATTGGTTGTTTTTTAATCTGTAGCAGTATTTAATATCCCTTTCTACTTGTTAACAGAAACTTTTTATAAACCATAATGTTGAAGAAGCCTGAAAATGTTACTAAAAACATCAATGATGTATTGAAGGAAAGATCGTGGTACATTCATTTTGCCCCCCAAAACCTTATTATTAAGTATATATGCAATTAGCGCCTCTGCAGTAGAGTCTGATTTGGCAGTTTTAATCAGACCGCCTCCCAGCACAGTCAGGGCTGCTGGGTGACACTTGAGATCTGAAGAGTGCGGGTAAAAATAACCTCTGTTCAACAAGATATGATGAACACCAGACAGCTGAGTCACCTTTAAAACCAATTTTGATTTTCTATATTAGAAAGAGTTATCAAAGAGAGGGGGATGGATAAAGGAGTCAAAAATCTCTTTCATTGAATATCCTGTAATGTAAACCCTGAGCTTCCTTTTGATTGCAGCCATCGACTTTAACATCAATATATAGTGCTCAGTCACCTCTGGGAAACATGAGCTTCATGTAGAGAAGCAACTTCTAATAAAATTTCAGCTCCATTTAAGAAGTGTAATTTCTAAACACCTGTTTCTTCAACCATTACTATTTATGAAGTCTTCCAGTGTTATCAGCAAAGTTAAAAATGAGTTAGGCCCCAAATCTGCCACTGAACACATGCAATCTGTGGAGCTTGTAGATGTTTTGCAAGACAGCTATAACACCATAGAAAGTTTACTGTACATCAAATATCCATTTAACAGCAAACTAAACAAGCTAGTGGGGAAATACTGCAAGTTTGTTGAAGTCCAGTGACGTAACTGAAACCCTGGGAGAGAAAGTGTTCCAGAAGGACTTTCACACTGATTTTCAGGTTAAGCCTTTACTTTGGAAGCTTTCTCTGAAGATTTTAAAAAAGAGAATGAGCACCGAGACAGCAGGAAAGCAAAACGATCGGCATCTGCTAGCCAAAACATGCAAACGAGAAGGCCAGCTACCGCTCCTTTTTACTATCTCAGTGTGAAAGTAAAAAACAAGGGTTCCCGGGGCGAGCGGGCAGACCTCGGACGGCCAGAGCCCATTGCGCAGCAGGCAGGAAAGTTCCCCCAAACCCGCCCCCCCCCCCCCCCCCGTGTCTAAGCAACCCCTTCAGACCGCCTTAAGGAGAAAAATAAATAAACGAACGAACCAACACCGCTACCGCGTACGAGGCGGCAACGATTTGCCGCGAGGAGCCCCGACCGCAACGGACCGCGCACCGGCCGCGCAGTGCGGGGGCACGGGGCAGGGCAGGGCAGGGTGGGCCCCCACCCCGCCGCGACCCCCACGCGTGGCGGGGGAGGCACTGCAGCCCGGGCGGGGAGGGCGAGGGGAAACCTGGCTGCGGAGGAAGCTACGGCAGGTGGAGGCAGGCGGGCTGGCAAAGGAAGGGATGGATGGGGGGGGGGGGGATTTTGAAGCCTGAGGGGGTGGCGGCGGCCCGGGGAGAGGGCGAGGGGCTGCCCTCGGAGCGGGGGGTGCAGCGGGGAAGGGGCCGCAGGAGGGGCGGGTTTGCCGCAGGGCGCCGGCTGAGGGCAGGTCGGCAGCCCGTGGCGGGGAGGGGGAGCGGAGGCAGCCGGGGGCGGCTTCGCTGCACTCACAGGCGAGTCGTAGGAGAAGGCACACTCCGTCTTGTAGACCCGGTCCCCTGACTTGGGCACCCGGATCGTGGGCATGTAGGGGACGAGCAGCTCGCCCAGGTCGCCGGCGGCCATCTGCGCATCGCCGCCGCTGAAGAACGCGGCCCGCTGCATGCTCGCTCCCTCCCTCCCTCCGGCCGGCCGGCCGACGGCGAGCGGGCGATGCGAGGGCAACGGAGGCGGAGGGCAGCCGGGCCCGGGGCAGGGCGCGGCGGCGGTGGCAGGAGCCTGGGCCCGAGGGAGGGGAGGGGGGAGGGAAGACGCTATTTTTAATCCAATGGCAGCGGGAGCGGCACCAGCTGCGGCGGCGGCGGCACTCGGGGGTCCCGGCGAGGGCGGGCGGGGGCGGGCCGCGCCGCGCCCGGCGGCCCCCCGCGGCCTCCCGTCCCTCGGCGGCGGGCGCCGAGAGGTGCCTGCGGGGGCGGCCGTGGGGGCCGCTCTCCTGAGGTGATTCCCGCCCCGCGCGCGTGCCACGGGCGGCCGTTAGGCGGCAGCCGGCGTCGCGCGGCCGCCCCGCTTCCCCGCCGAGGGGCCCCCGCCGGCAGCCGGAGGGGTGTGAGGGATGTGAGGGAGCCCGGGGCGGCCCGCTCCCTCCGCCGCGGGGGTGCTTGCAGGCGGGGCGGGAGGAGGACCGGGCACGCTTGTTCACGCGTTTTGCCTGAAAGGCTTCATTTCCACGGGGGGGGGGGGGGGGTGGTGGTGGTGGTGTGTGTGTGTGACCTCGCCTCCTGGTCGCCCTACGTGGCCAGGAGCAGGTTTCCCTTTGATCAGTGATGCTCTGCTACAGGCTCTTTCATTTCGTTTTTAAGCAATTAAATACCATATGTAAAAATATATTAATTCTCAGCTGCAAGGATTGAGTAACTTCGTGTGCCTAAAATAAGCCCTTTGACTGCAGAGTCCCTAACCTCTAATTAACGCAAGTGACCGTTGGGTACAGGTGTCTCTCAGCGTGTAGGAGCAAGTCTGTCACGGTCCCACTGTGGACACTCCACACGATGTTGTATGTCGGCGCAGCGGGGTCGGCCTCTACCTTAGTGGTTTGTAACCTGGCAGGGCAAGCAGAATCGGTTGGTACGTAGGAAGGAGCTGTTGGGATACAGAGCGGGAACGCCCAGCCCCAGATGCCCTCGGAAGCCTGCGGCAGCGGCGATAGCCAAACGCAGATTTCATGTTTTGAGGGACAGTACCTTTAGCGTAAAATGACGTTTTTTTGGTGTTTTCTGTGTTTCTCTTTGCTTTTCACTTCGAAAGAATACTGTTAGGGGAAGAAGGAATAGAGTGAAGTAACTTTGTAGGAAAAAAATACCAAAATAGTTTTTTTTTTTCCCAAGCAATATCTAACAGCCTGATCCAATATGCCTGACAGCAGCAGGATCAAAGAAATGACTAATACATTTAAAACAAAGATGTATAATGTAGATGAATAGCCTTCCAACCATAGTCCACGTTATATCCAAGGATTCATCGATCACTTCCAAGCAGGTGATGCCACCTTTGCTAGAACCACCTTTTACCTCAGAAATTAAAGTTTCAAAAGATGCTTCTAGTAAAATCTCAACAACAGAATTGAAAAATAAGTTTCTATCCAGCCATGGAGAAACAGGCTGTGAGACTAAGCAGACCAGTGCAGACTGTTCTCAGCAATTTTTCTAGCAAAAAATCAAGCATTGGGAACAACGTGAAATACCAAGGGCAGAATATGATGTTAATGGAATGGCCTTAGACTTACTCAGGAACAGACATTACATCAAAGACTCACGAGTGTCGTTGGATGTGGGATAAACCCCACAAATTAATACAGGGTCACCAGACATTTATTCTACCTGAGAAGACTTTGTACTTTTTTAATGGCTTCTCTTACAGTTAACTCAGCATTTATAAATGACAGCCATAGTAAGACATACAAGCCCTCTAACCTGAAAGATTGACTCAAAAAGGACAGGTCAAAGCACTGATAGAAAATCAATCAGTCTTTCTAATGTTTGGCGGTGCTAGGAAACAGCAAACAAGGCAGTCTTTGCTTAAAATAGTCTGTGCAGTGTTGCTTAAGGTAAAGAAACGCATGTGTTTTAACAGTTTGAAACCACAAGATGTTCAGGGGTTACTAAAGCACTTGGGCTTATTTCCTTAAAAAAAGTGGGAATTTTGAATGTGGACACATAGTTTAGGGTCACAAACGGTAAGAGACACTTCCCATCACTCTCTTGAGGCACTTAAAACCAGAGCTCTGGAGTACCGTGGCCAGTAGAACCCGAGGAAACACATCCCTCTAGTGGCAAAAGTCTGCCAGATAAAGAGAGTACCCTTTATATTCCCTACATAGTTGTCAAAAGTGGTGTAGAAAAACAGCTGTACAGTTCTGAAAATGCATGGCAGGCATGCGTGTGGATGTCCTCAGGTGCAACTTGTCTTATTCATCTTGCGTATTTCTTAATTTGTTCTTGGTTAATAATGGTTGCATGGCACATTTCCACTTGAGTTTTTAAACTCTGCTGGTTTACTTTTTTAATTCCAATTCACCCTAGAAAAGAAGCATTTCCCTTTTCGTCTCCAAAATCACTTATGTGGCCTCTCTATGCTAAATGCATTAGGAGTATAAAGTTCCAAGTCTTCATCTTCAGATTTTGTTGTCAAGACTTCTATTTTTATGTACTAGAAGTTGTGTAATCACACAGCAGAAGATGGTATCTGTTCACCTAGCAGTGATAAGATGACCCATAAAACCCATTAACTAATGTCAGCCTATACCATTCTCCCTGGATTAATCTTTCTCTTCAGACATCTAGCAATCCTTTCACAACCTTCAATAAGCAGTTTCCTATTTTTCCCTTGTTCATCTTACTAAGCCTGTTACAGGAAGCAGAAAGCTCTCTAACAACAGCATCAATAACTTGAATATATTGCTAAAAATGTTAGATATACAGCAGTTACTAGGAAAATACTTATCTTGATATTTGCCCACTGAGATTATTCCTTCTCATGAGAAGTTTTACATGATAGAGCATGGACTTTAGCCTAGGAACTGTGGGGTATTTTCAAGAGTACATTAAAGACTTAGGCTTATAAAATCCCCTAGAAATCACTAAAACGTGAATTCATATGCACCACACACTTTTTAATGTTCAAGAATCTTTCCTTTGCTTTCTACTACATCTGACAGTGTAAACAGTCATAGCTCTAGGCAAGCACTTCTGTCTTAATTCTGCCTTCTGAAAACACAGGAGATATCTGAGATAATAAAACCAAAGCCTTGTTAAAGACTGTCCTCTCCACAGCTACTTGGCATGCAATTCTCCATGTCACTAGATACATACTTAAACATGAAAGTTATGTGACAATGGTAAGTACCCCTCACTAAAGAGTTTTCTGAAATATTAACATATTACTGACCACCAACTGTGTTGCCATCAGTGAAGATCCTTTCTGCCACAAAGGGAGTATGTGGCTCTGTTTTAGATCTATTACCATTTAGAACAGGAAGCGTATATCATAGCAAAAGTATCTGTTATGCTTTTAAACCTCATTTAAAAACAAACCATTAAAAAAACAACCAAACCACCCCCCCCCAGAACAATGTAGAAAGATGTTTCAGAGAAGCCACTTTTTGGATGATCTACACAGAGAATTGTCCAGTTCAGAAAGATGCGAAGTCAGTCATCTTCGGGGTTTTTTGGTTTGGTTTTTTTTTGTTTTGTTTTTTTTTTTTTAAGGGTCTGTTTAGGAAGTCTTTTACAGACACGGGTGGTATAGGTGGTGAGACTGGAGAAAATGAAAGAGCAAACAAGCATAAATTATGCATACACAAGAGGAAAAAATTTTAAAACTGGTGACAAAAGTAATAAAGGAAGACCAGCATGGCTGACACTATAAGGGATGAAGAGTATTAACAGATATCTAAAGAGAGAAACATTTGAGATAATGCAGAGAAAATGATAGCAGATGTTGAACAGTATGTAAGTTGGGAAAAAATAGTGAAAGACGAGTTTGACTACAGGTAATGAGAAAGAATTTCTCTAAAGTGGTAGATAAAAGATTCCAAAGATCTGAAGGTATTTTTCTTACTTAGTTCATCTTCCACAAATTATCTGACACAAGGCATCACGAGAGAAAAAGTCTTACAGTTTCCTATACCTTTCATTTAAAATTTTAAATACTAGAAATCACATGATGAAGACTAACATTACCAACTTGTATCACATATATTAGGTCACAAAGCTCATTCTAATTGATGTTCTGGAAAAAAGGTGTAATTGTTGGCAACTGCCATAAGGCATTTTCTCTAATTAACAACGTTAACAGCTATATGAGCTTAACTGCCACACAATTTCTTTCCAATTATCAGAATCAACACAAACATTGCTTATTTTTATTAATGGCTGTCAGTAAACAGCAGGATGTATATTACATAGCTCAGTCACAATTTGTTGGTATGCATTTAAGACCATGCATACTATCTTAAAATCGTTTAATTGTCAGGTGTGGATTTCATAGAATTGTCAACAAGATTTTTATCTGGTGTTTCATAATGATACCAAGGTCCATCTCCCCTGTGTCTCATCAGTCTGCGTGCCTCCAACTGCATCAGCCTAAAAAAAAGAGCAACAAACACACTCAGCATGAAGTTTGTTGCTTTTGATCATACATATATTGATGTTTAACATCATGGCATTACTGACAACAGCAATAAGTTTAGCATCTATGGTTTATAAATACTACTGAATCATAGGCAATACCAAAATATGAAGGGTTCAACTAAAACATGAGCTATTACATCCTTCTATTTCAATTTTTTTCAGCAAGTCATCTCACAAAAGAGTAATAAAAATACTTGCAGTTGTGTCAAACATTCTTGCCTCATAAGGGGCTATACAGTTTTGATACAGTTTTCAACTAAAAATAAATAGGAGCACGGAAATCGGAAGTAAATGTGATGGTAGAAGGAGCTATGCTGTCTTGGTCCCAATAGCAACAGTTTATGGAATTCAGACTTTCTTCTACCACCACAGTTTACTCCTGAGTATGTATAGAATAAACTCAGTACAACGTTGTTGCTGCCCACAAAATTTTCAACAGCTACAAGGAACATGATCAGTCCTGTAAACTGTCATTTAGCTACTCAATTAAGCTATGAACACTAGCAGTAGCAAAAAGAGCTGTCCATTTCCTGACTCAGGAAGACAGAGCTATACCTTTATAAATATGAACTGTTTTGAAGAGACAGTTGTTTTACAAGACTGCCCTTGGATCATTCCAGTTCTGGTAATCTTAATACTGAGAAGGCAGGGACTACAGATACTGTAACTTCCACTTTGCCACCAACCAGTGCAGCAAGCACCCAGGGTCAAGTGATACATGGATAAGCACGTTATGTCAGCATCCAACTCAGTATGTTAAGCAAAATAAGAGAGTCAACTACAGTATGTATCAGTATTTTAAAACCCTCAACTATATAACATACCTCATTTCAGTTTTCTTTGCTTCGATATCAAGCAAAGCCATCTCTTTCTCATAGTCCTTTTCAGGGGGGTCAAGGAAGTAACGAGCTATCCAGCGACTTATAGGGTGCTGGAAAATATAAAAGCAGAGGTTATTTATGCAATTTCCAAGTAGAAATGTTGTCATAACTCAATCATTTTGCACGTTCCCGGTCTTGAAAACACATCATCAGCACTATGGGTGCTGCCATTCAAGCCATAATAGTAAAATTAAAAACATGTTCAACTATTTGTAATGTCAAAACCCTAAAAAGCTGTATTTCTTTTGCCATTTTTAATGCCAAGATAACCTGCAGATGACTATTCTGTAGCAAAATTAAAAGTTAATGGAAGACATGTGATTTATTTTCTTTCTGTTGAAGTAAAGTTCCTTAAACTGCCACTGTAATCACAGAAACGGACTCCAAACCTTACTGTGATCAGTAACATTTTAAAGTTTTGCTTCCACATAGGAAGAAAAGTCTAAATGAGTCAAAACAGTCATAGTAGTATTGCTGAATTCAATAACTTCCTATCAAAACCAAAAAAGTGCTTGCAGCAAGAAGCCAGGGACTAATTTTAAGAAAATACAATGAAACGAAAAAAGTATAACTTTGAGTTTCTGACCATAAAAATCTTCAGTTCTAGATATAAAAGCATGTGTGATGTTGGACTTTGAAACAAAAGAAAGTAAGGTCACTTTAAACTCCAGTATCTTAAGATGTTGTAGTTCTAGAGCAAGAAACAAAGAGAAAAACTGCACACTAAGAATAAAGAGAACAGAAGACTGTTCTTACTATTTAGGAATATTATAAAAGAATTCTTGGCATATATCTTCAGCAGTTTACTGGCATAAAGTTACAGATCATTTGCATCTACTTGTGTCAATAAACAGATTTCCTACAGCAACACGCACGTTCCATAAAGCAGAAAATAAGCAACTTTACTAAAATCATAATTGCACAATTCAAGTTCTACTACACTGATACCCAATGGCAGGGATATGGCCATCCTCATTACCACATTCCACACATTTTACTCCCAAAAGCATCATCAGGAGGAAGGCTGTCCATAACATGCTGCCCTTTTACACGTTACACTCACTTTGTAGTATTCCCAGTACTCTGGGATATAACCTTCAGGAATCTCTGCAAGTTCAGCTTCACCTGACAATGAAAGAAGGGGAGGAACATTTAATTCAAGTTTTTTTTTTTTTTGAGTACCTTATATTCTGCCTTTCACATTCAGAAAAGATCATTATTTCACACAGAGAGCGCTTAATCCCTCAATCTGAACTTTATTCAGAAAAATTGGACTTGTATTTTTTTCCAGACACTTCATACTGCATGTATCTCACAGGCTTTAAGCCACACAAGAGAAGTGTGAAATTAGCAGCTGTACAGAAGAAATAACTAAGATCGAGTCCACAGAAATGCCCTTTAAAGTATTGAGCTAAAAGCATGGATTTTTTCCTAATTTCTCTATTAAATTAATTCCATATTATTACAGTAGTAGATTTAAAACACATATTGCCAAGCAGAATTTTGGCTTTTTTGCTAGATAAAAATCAACAGTTGCCGTGTATGCAGCCTTCTTAAAGAAATATGTAAAACAAGATAATACAGACTCCTCATCTGAATACTGAAGAACTGTTCACTAAACCTCACTGATGTTTGAAAGGCTGTCAGAAGATGGAATTTCTCCATTTTTAAAAATGTGGAAAACTTTTTTTTTTTTAAAGCAACAACTACAGAAAAATAAAAATACTGGGAGCATCTTCTAGGTACTTATACAATATTACCATAATTGTTAGGCCTATTTCATAGTCTTCCAAAGACCAAGCCTTAAAGGATCTATTTTTTCTATCCAGCGTGCTTAGTTTCTATTTAGTAATTTTAACCGTGTACTTAGCTTAGTCAGGACAGAGCACTCACCAATGAAGACGTTGACATATGTTATGAATAGTGCCACTGGTACCCCTGTCAGAAATACATAGAATTTCTGTATAGGGAAGAAAAAGAAAGAGAAACAGTATGGGAAACTCAGAAGCCTGACAAAATTTAGATGAAGTTAGTCTGCAAATGATGTAACAGCCAATAATTCTTAGATTCACATTCATAGGTTAGATAGGGATGTTGTAGGCAAAGACATATTGCTGCTTAAAATGAGTTAATTAACAAACTAGAATACAGAAACAGCGATGCCGTGTCAGTCCATGAGCCTATTTAGTTGTGCTTTCAATCTCCCGGGGGGGCAGTCTCTGCAGAAGCAGACAGTAATGCTTTCCCTGAATGCCATCTCAGCATCTTGTGATGACTGGCTTCAGCATTTAACTGTAATGAGGCACTACCATCAATGCAATGTAATCCAACATAAATACAACCACTACTGGCTTTGGTAACTGTGGAAGACCTATAAAGGAAGCCTGATCACATGAAGGGAGTTGTATCAAGTTGACTGTTACCTGTCATAATAGGCTTTATCCGAAACCTAGTTTTTTAGGGGTCAAACTCAGGTCAGGCTTCCCAAGTCTAATCTCTGGTGTTAGTGGGTTTAGGTAACTGAAGGCAAACCCTGCAGAAGAGTAACTTAATAGGTTTTAAAAAGGCGGATGGAGCGGAAAGCATTTGGAGGATACGCATACATGAATAGAGACACATAATTTAAGAATGCTACTACAGCATTAATTTAAGTACCTATCACAATCTCTGCCATTTAGCCAATCTTTTTACTTCATCTGGCCCTGATTTTATGACGTATGACAGAAAATTTTTTAGGAGGAGGACTGAAAATTCTGGTGTATGTGAATAGTGCCAACCACATGTTAGATGCTGTCACGTAAACAGTAGGGAAAAATTCTATTTTAGAGACTCTTACACCATTTGCAAGAGATGTGTTATACTGAGTGTAATAAATTTGGTTTTCACTCACCAACAAGTTCAGAAATCGAGTGTCATAAAAACTTGTTGCCTTGATAATAAACATTCTCTTCCCATGGCTGCTGCTATGTCGTACGGGAGCTGAAAATTGAACCAAAGTATTATGTTTTCTTCTCCCTTTGGCGATTGTGCCAGGATAAGGTCAGCGATGCATATGAAAAAACCAAAAGGTATTTTTCCTTCCCAAGTTTAGACATAGATCTATTCCTACCTGTCAGTCCCAACAAATAAGTCACTGAACGTCAGTCACTATGCAGGGCCAAGTAAGCTCACAGATGAGCCCGTCAGCAAGTCTGGCCTCCCGCCAACGTCGATCCACGTTCTACCCGAGAAGTGTAATTTCTCAGCGGCACGGAGACACACCTCGCACCCCCGCGAGGGACCTTCCTGCGCGCTCAACGCCTTTCCTACACCTGCTCACCCAAAAGGCAGACCCGCCGCGGCGGCCCGCAACCACCGCCGCCCCAGACCCGCCTTCCCGCCCCGCAGACAAGGTTAGCGGGGAAAGGCCCGAGCCCAGCGACCGCCCTCAGCCGCGGGACCGAGACGGCGGCCCCCGCCCCGCACCCGCTGGGCCGCCGAGACGCCAACCTCCCTGAGGCGGCGGCCCCTCTCCTCAGGAGGGCCCCTCTCCTCCGCTCCCCAAGGTCACTCGCCCCTCACACGCCCGCCTTCCCCCCCCCCCGTTCCCGCCGCCGAGGCCCTACCGACGGTGCCGGGCAGGCGGGCGGCCCCGGCGAGCCAGGGGAGGCGGGCGCCGGCCGCCGCGCCGCTCGCCGCCCGCCCAGCTCCCCAGGCAGCCGCTGCCCGGAGCAGCAGGCTCATGGCCGCCATAGCTGGAACTGGCACGGGGGCGGGGCCGGCGGCGCCGCTCTCCGCGGCGGAGGTGAAGCTAGGCGGGCGCCATCTTGGCAAAGGGCAGAGCCTTCCCTCTCCTTCCGGCGGCCTCGCGGGACGCCGTCCGCGGCGCTAGGCATTGTGGGAGGGGCGGCGGGGGCGATGGCGGGCGCGGCGGCGATGGCCGCCCTGTGCCGGCGCCTCACGGGCGCGCTGCGGCTGTCGGGAGCGCGGCCGGGCTCGACGGCCGCCGGCCTCCCCGGGTAGGCACCGGGGCGGGGGAGGCTGAGGGCCGGGAGCCGGTTGGGGTGGGCCGGGCCGTGGCGCGGTGTCCCGGAGGAGGGAGAGGCGCCCTTCGCGGCCTTGGCGGGAGGCAGGCTGCCCGGCTGCCCGGGCTTCTGACACCTCGGCTGGGGGTTGCGGAGCGGCTTACATCGTCGGGCGGAGGGTGAGCGTAGCGTGAAGCGCTTCCCTCTGCACCTCGCTGTTTTGCCAGCCGTTATGCTTCCAGCGTGGGGTTTTCCTCGTGCCCGCACGCCGCGTTTACCGCTTTTGCCACTTAGTGAGAGTCAGCGTAAGAGGACGTAGCTCAAACTTATTCTTTCTTTTAATTTTCAAATTGTTACTTATCTCCGAGTATCCGGAAATGATAATGACGTGAGACAAAGGGTAGAGGAGAAGGCAACGCTGAGATGACGTTTTTATGAAGAACTGAACCTGTGCCCTTTCCCCTTAGACTGTGGTATTCATCTGTCTGTAGGACCTGTGCCCTTGTGAAGGAAAGGAACATTCTCATTTAGCTGAGTGTTGTTTTTCCTATCGTATATAGCTTCCCCTTGAATTTTTATTCAGATTGACGCTGAACCTATTTCACAAGAACCTAGTAAAAGTCGAGCCCCTCCATCAGTTCAAGTTTCTGCACACTACTTTGTCTCGGAGAGGTCTGGAGGAATTTTTTGATGATCCAAGAAACTGGGGAGAAAAAACAGTAAAGTCAGGTGAGTTATATTTAGCATTTCTGATAGTGATCTTTGAGCCACTTGTGCTCAGCTGAAATCTGACCTACTCTTTTGCATTATAGGAAGTATTCATAGCTACATAAAATTTTTTTATGTATATGTATGTAAATATGCTTGTGCATTTTATGCCTGTTAATTTTATTTTTTTGTGTGTATTCTGCGTTTTATGAAAGCAGATAGCTATTATGCAGTAAAATACCTTGCTGTAAATCCTCTGCCGTGCTCTTATGTGAGAGTGTATCACAGAAGAGACATTCTTTGATGACATATACAGCACCAGGGAAGAAAAGTATTTCAATATAAAGAATCATCTTACAGCTTTCCCTGTTCCTAGCCTTTTACAAACACAAATAAACAGTACATGTCATTGCCTTTTTAATGTATTTGTATATTCAAAGCAAAGCTGAATATCCACAGGAATAGCTTTCCAAGAGATAGTATTTTTTTAAAAAGTGATCCTTATTCTGTTGAGTCAGCAGACCCTGCTAATAGAAGCTTTTTTTTTTTTCCAGAATAAGAGAAGTTTGTTCTATTTAATTGATTTTTTTTTTTTTTTTTTTTTTTTTTTTTTTTTTTACAGGGGATGCATGGAATATAAAGCAGCTAAGGGGCAAGAGTAGTGAAGACTTGCACAAACTTTGGTAAGTTTTAGTGAAGTAGCTTCTCTTCTTTCAAAGCAGCTCTGCCTGTTTTATTAAACTGTGGCTAGTGAACTTACTAGCCAGTGAATTTAGTTTGCCATACAGCTCTGCATGCTTAAGCCTGCTTTGGGCTTGGAGCAGCCCAAGTTCTGGTACTGCTCAGAATACAAATGCTGTACTGCAACTGCAGGTGGTTGTGTGATAGTTGCGTCTAGTACAAGGGGTTCAGGTTTGGTAACGAAGAGGCTGTGTCTGAGCCCTCTGGGGGTTGTTCAGACTGCAGGACAGGCTTGGTTGTAAGTGACCTCTGGTGGGCCTAACCACTGTATGAGATCAGGTTGCTCAGGTCTGCATCCATTCTGATTTTGAAAGTCTCGCCACTCTAGGCAACCTGTGCTACGGCTAAACTAGTGCTGAATTATTACTGTGAATAGTTTTTTCCTTGCTGTATCTTGTCCTTTTGCTGTGCACCTGTAAGAAGAGTCTGGCTCTGTCGAGGTATTGGAAGACTACTTGGTGTTAACCTTTTCCTTCCTTAGCCCTCTTTATTCCAGGTTAAGTAAACCTGTCTCCCTCAGCCTCTCCTTGTATGTCATGTATATCAGCCCTCCCCTGCCCGCCTCTACGGGGCTTTCTGCAGTTGGTCAGTATCTTTTCACTTCTCTATATGAAGCTAGCAGGTATAGGATATGGGATTATAGGTTGGACAGCTGTGCGCTATCCAGCAGGGTAGTGCATGAATAATCCAGAAATTATTTCTGAAGTACTATGCTTTCTGATCTAGGTATGTCCTACTGAAGGAAAAAAACATGCTTTTAACTTTAGAGCAAGAATCAAAACGACAACTCAGGCCTATGCCAAGTCCAGAACGATTAGAAAAGGTAACTTTTTCATACTAGCTAAAAATATAACTCTAAGTAAAATTGCTGAGTGAAAGGTGAAGTGTTCATAAACTTGTTAAAGACCATTTTTAAAAATTATTTCCCTGATTTTAGTATATGCACAAACACTGTGCTCAAGCAACATAGTGGGAAAGACCTCTCCACCTGTTACATAATGTTAAGAAATATTTTGCCATGTTCATGCCCTGAAACTGCACTAGAGGATTTCTAGAAACTTCCTGGTAAAACTTCAACATTATCTCTATCCTTACCCTCCACAAACTTTTTTTAGCTACTTAACTGTTGCCAACTTCTTGCCTCTGACCTTGTCTTCTCCAAACTTGAGCCCTTTGGTTCTTTGCTGTCCTCACTTTTGTCATTCGTTCCTTCTTTTGCATTATTGCAATTCTGCCACTAATTTATTAAATTCTTTCCCTGGTATCTTTGCCACTGAAAATTTCATTTACTTATAAATCAATTGCACAGATGGAAATCTGCACCTTCACTGGCCAATTAAATAATCCAGCTGTTTGACATGAGAGATATTCTCAGATACCCCCCATTTGTCCAATTTATTTATGGAAGAGTCTAACCATTACATTGTTAATTTGAATTTCTTTGTATAGTTAATAATTTAACTGTTACTTGCCGTAACACACATCCGCAACTGCATTGTGATCTCTCTTTTTTGTGTCAGACATTGCTTTTTTTGGTCTTCTACTTGTCATTTTCATTGCTGTACTTATAAATTAGGGGAGATCTAATGTAAAACCCTGCTCTGGATCTCCTAGTGTATCTTGTTCTAATTTATGCTAATATGGTTTCTCAACTGTACTTCGATTCCCATTCTGAACAGTATTTTCTGCTTAGTCCCACCTACACATCCATATTCAGCAATTAAAAATCACAGTAGAACTTGTTTTGGGAGGGAACTTAAGTAAGTGGCCCCAGCACTTCAAAAGTTAAATCTTACTAATTGCCTGTTTGGTTTTGGCTGAAGCCCAAGAAAAGTAGAAGTCAAGCACCAGTTAAATACTATGATTGCACAGAGACAAAATACAGCCATCTGCTTATTAAAATTAGCTCTAGCTGCTTCCCAGAGCAACATTTAACATGTTGCCATATGTAATGTGTGGTACAGCAATATTATGAGACAGACCTGACTAAAAACCTTCAACTCGAAGTGTCATAGTTTGGTCAAGGCAGCTTTCTAATCAGCCAACAGGCATTACTGAGGCTGTGACCAGACTCCAGAGTGAAAACTAGAATAACAAACAGCCAGTGCAAACCATCTGACAGAAACACATGCAGCATGTCTTCTATTTGCTTCTACTTCCTTTCTGCCTCAGAGCTTTCTGTACTTCTAGCATCAGCATTAGATCTGGCTTTGTGTATTAGCTAGCTAGTCTTTAATGAAATATCAGACTGTCAGTTATTTCATATTTGTTCTGCTTGCAAGTTAGGTTTTTAAAGCACCCATTCTTCACTGTCCTAGTACACAGAGCCAATTCAGCTGTTTCACTCAGTCCACAACTGTGAGATGGCTCACAATGGAACTCCTAGTGTGTTTTACCTTTGCTTTTCCTTTAAATTTTGTCTTAAATCTTCATTTGAGATCTTTTAAATTGCCAGCATTGTGTTCTGTTGGCCCAAGCTGAAACCATTTCCTACTTCCAGGTAGAAAAGTCTATGAAAAATATAGACTTGGTTGTCAGAGAGAGAGAAATTGCTTTGAGGCTTTTACAAACTGGCCATGAAAAACCAGTACCTGGCGAGTGGAGACATGACTTCTTAGGACGCACCTACTGGTAAGGAAAAGAGAACTTTTTTTTCCATGTGTGTCAATTTTGCTTGCGGTACATCTCTTTACTAGAAAATCCTTATCTAATCAAGAAAGGATACATGTACTGTATGGAGAGACACATGTTTTCTGGTCAGCATTCAGGTGCTTCCTGAGTTTTGTTTTTTTGGTTGTTTTTGTTTAAATGTGGTTATAATTGCTACTAAATAATTCAAACTCTACCATTAATTATAACAAAATTAGCTCCATGTAACTAATATGATTTCTGTACTCAGAGGATGTCTGTTACTGTAACTATTCTGTAACACATGAATGAACTAGGGAGTACTGTTCAAGTTGAATCACCTGGACTTCCCTAATTATAATGCAAAATCCATATATTGGGCGACAACCACCCAAAGTACTGCATGAGACCACATAAACATCTGTTGGAATTCCCTACTAGTCTTGGCAGATATTTAACTTTGTTGGAAGCTTCTACCTTTAGAATTATTTATTGTCCAGATACTTTCAATAATCTGTAATTTCAGGTAATGACGCTGAAGTCTCTGGCAGGACCTGCTATTTCATTAACCAGTATTTTACCCTCATCATATTGGCATTTGAAGCACTAACTACAGTATTCAGCTCTGCAATAACAGTGTAGATAACAGAAGGTCACACATTATAATAATGCTGAATTTTCATTTGTTTACCCATTAAATATAAATCAGCAGAGTACTAAATGCACTAACCATTAGATCTACATCTTTAGGGATGAGGCTTCTGTATACCTCTTTCTGCTTGGAAAGATTGTCCATGAAGAAGGGTTTGCCCATATACTTGGAAGCCCAGTCCGCAGTTACAGCAGGGGGAAGGGACAGACAACATGAAATGGTCTTTAAGCATATGCATGCAGAACCTCTGCAATACACATAGTAGTAGGTCTGATGCAATGTGGATGCACTGGAGTCTGTAGGTGAGTCTGCACAAGCCATCTCTGCAGCCCAAATGCAAGAAAAACCCCCAAAATAAATAAGAGTCTATATTTAGAGGGAAATACTTACATTCAGGCAGATTTGCTCTTGACATGACACTCCTAATACTGGCATTTAAAAGAAAATTGTAGTAGAAACAAAACTCTCTTCACATGCAGTTTGTTCACATCAGCTTTTGGAAGTTTTCTTATGAAGGAGTAACTTTAAAATATAAATGCAAAGAATCATTATCTACTATACTGGGCCCTCTCTTCAAACACCTACAGTTTTTAAAGTACGACCACTTTCTACAGAAAGATGCTGAGCTATGTATGAGATGTAGTTATAAACCAAGCCAGCAGTAGAGCTGAAAGTAAATACCCACATAGAAATTCTGCGATCTACTGGTCAGACCACTTAATCACTGTATTGTAACCAAGTGTAACTGGTAGAATCCAAGAATGAAGACAAAAAGTATACATTCTATAATCACTTATCTGTCTTTAATAGGTACACTTATAAGGAATGGCCAATACCATGGTACTTGAACAAAAGGCACAAAAGGAAGAAATTCTATTACTTACCTCATGTGAATCACTTCATCAGGTAAAAAGACTTTTTTGACATTGAAAGTTATTTTCTGATCTGTTCTTCAGTCCTTCTTATTCCACTTTGCAAGGAAAAAATAGTAGTAATCTTGTTCTTTTTACAGCTAATAGACTGAAAATAAGGCTTTTTAAAATTACAGCTTGCTCTGTTTCATTTTGCTCTTCCCATTTTAGTTATTAAGAGATTTGGTTATCTATGAAGTTGCACTGTAAAAGTAACTTTACATGCAGACTACGTAAGATCCTCCCAGAGGTTGAATTTCTGTAGAACTCAAAAGCAGAAGAAAAAAATTAATTTGCCTTGCAGGCATTTTTGCTTATCAAAAGCTAATTAACAGTGACGTTGTTAATCACTGGGAACCTCTATTTCATTAGAGGGTTGAGCTTATTAAGGTTGTTACAAGCTATCTGGAAGTTAACCACGCTGACTTCTTTATTTCAGGCTCAGACTTGAAAAATCTTTACGCAGAAGGGCAAGGAGGCAAAACCTAGAGAGGACGAGGCGGAAGGTCTTGGAAAGGAAGTTCCCTCACCTTGCCATAAAATCTCAGAGCCAGTAACATGCTGGAAGAGCGCTGCAAGCAATTGGTTGAGTATCTCTGACTGGAACATGAAACAAGTTCTGAAACCAGTGAACAGCTCGACTGAGCATTCCTGAGAGTCTCTTTTTTTTTTTTTTTTTTAATCCCACATTTGACCTAAATTAAACTTGTGATCTGGAATTAAAAAGCAGCTTTGGTGCATAACTCAAATTAATCCTAACAGTTGTTTCTAGAAATATTTGAAAAATGACTTATTAACCAGCTATTATGAAAGTAAGATATACATCATTAATAGTGAAAAGCAGCAACTGACTGCCAGATGAAAGTATAAAGTGTAGGGATAATATTTACCTGGTTTAGTTTAACAAACATGCATTAAAACCAGACAGAAACACGAGAGCCTCTGAAGCTCAAGTACTAGCCTTTGTTCCCTGATCATCTGAGTTACAGGTATGTCACCCAAGTTACATGTGCTTTCTGCACAGAAGCATGGGAAAATACACTCTTCAGTCTGCTACGGCGAACTTTTTCCCTGTTTTAAGTCTGGCTTGTTAGAAAGTATGAAATATTTAGTGTGTCAACTTTTAACAATGCAGTCTTTATACCTAGATTTCTAGGTACCTATGACAAATTCAAACATCTATGCAATGTTTTTTTGCAGTGTGCAAAATGTTTGAAGGAAGACTGGTAATAGTCTTCTATGAAATCGAAGTAGAAAGGTACTGCTGCTGCTCCCAGTTGATGGTAAACACCTACTTCATGAAAGCTTTTAACCTTCAGATGAGATTGTGCAGAAGTTTAGAACAAAGTCACAAATACTAGTCTTTCAGGAAGCAAATGTGCTATGCAATATAATCTCATAAAACATGGGAAACTCCAAGGGAGCCAAAACTGTAAGAGATAGACGTCTCTCCATCATCTTGACCTTCAGTTACTCCTCTGCATCACACAAAATACCCAATTCTTAAACCAAAACTCTACAGAAAGTGTTTTGCTCTCCATAAGGTGCTAGAACATTCACAGATAGCACCATTATACTGTAATTTAAGATACACAGAAGATAAAAGTTGGATTAGACATAATGAAACCTAAGCACGTGACACACAAGGAAAGCTTAAAATGCAGTCACTTCACAAAGAGAAACCAAAAAAGCCTACTTTAGATCTTAACCTCTAGCTACAAGTTGTCCAGTCAATTTTAGTACTTCACTGATGCCACAGTAACTTTATAAAGCGTTACTCATTGCAGCATGCTAAGTTACGAGTTCAGGTGATGTTGCACATTCTACTTGAATGCAAACTAGACCAAGTCTTTTTCTTCCAGTATGACAACACTAGCTAGTGGCTTACATCACCTATTGTAGCTGACTTTAAGTTTGCCTCATTCTGTGAGAGAAATATGGTTGGTCAATAGCTTTGAAAAATCTGGACTAAACAACTTTGTCTCGAGCAACTAATGGTTATCATGATAAGACAAAAGCAGGTGGTTTTGATGATAAATTACTTTATTGTTTGGAGGTAATGTGAAACTGTTTCCAACTAGAGGCCTCATCATTATTTACCCAAAAGGTCTTTTAGGATATGAAAAATTTAGCAGTACTGTTTACGTTTTTGGTTTTGTTTTTTTTTTTAAATCGGTTAAATCCTATTTGGTTTTCCACAGCTTTTAAGATAAGGAGCAAAACTTCATTGTGTCCCAATACAGAACATAACACAGCTGTCAATTAAAGTAAGCTTAAGAGTAACATAGAACTGCATCTTGACAGCCAGTTCCTGCTGGAAAAAAAAAAAAATCAACTGACTTCCTCCAATCCTGAGTGCACACTCCCCATTGCAAAATGCAGGCACTGACTGACCCTGCTATGAGTCAGCTGAGGGGGCTATACCAGCCATAAACCAGTAGTGACTGCCCCTTTGAGTTAGAGCTCCCTGTAAAAACATCAAGCCACATCCTGAGGTCTTCTGTAACTATTCTGGGCTTGGACAGACAATTCTTTGCCTTAACTTCCCTGGCTCAAACAAGTTTTGCTTCTCACCTACACCACAAAGGCATTATATACATTCCTAGAAATCAGGTGGAAAGCACTGATTCTTTACTGAAATGAAACTGCTCCATAATAGAAAATTAGCAAACCAGTGCTTAATGTAACATTCACTACACGGAATGTAACACTTCCACAGGACAGTAAAAGTTTACACTGAACTGAGTCACCTATAGTAGATTACTAAATACAAACTTTCCATTTTTAAAACAAAAGAGTAACTTTCTCTGCAAGTACTCACAAAGTTGCTCAAATATAAAATACGAAATTTTATTTTTTAAGAGAGAAAAAAGAGCAATTTAAGGCCAAAGTACCAGCAAGGAAGACTAATATGTGAAAGTAGACAAGAGATTTTTAATAAATCTGCATGGGCATTTGCAAGGTTATGCCTCTATCTATTAGCTAACCTGTAAAGCTGTTCCCAGGAAAAGATACTAGAGAAAATAGATATTTATACAAAATTATAAAATGCTTGTTACATGAATTATTGCTTTACAAGGGATGTAAACATCCTTTTTCTATGATAGTACCAATTAGGTCTCTCAAAATTTCTAAGGTTTGTTAAAATGGAACTTGAGTTATGCAAAAAATCCAATATAAACTTTCTACAAAAAAGAGTCCATCACATTCCTGAGTATGCTAAAGCTATAAAACAGAAGGAGCACTGAGCAGGCAGCAGTTTTCACAGTCAGAGGTTTAAGGACATTTTCTTTCTACACACTGTTTCCCTCCTTCTTCATATTCTTGCTTAGAAATCCACATCTGTTGAAAAGTACCCTACAAAAAAAACCAACAAAAAACAACAAAACAAAACAACCACAAAACACACAATTAAAAAAAATTAAAAAAAAAAATCAGAAAACAAATGAAGGTGAAGTGAAACATGATTAACTTTTCCTATGATGAAAAACAAGCAAATCTTTACATTAAATGAGGTTAGAGGACTTGACCTCCTTAACTATCTTTTCCTTTGAGTTTTATATTGCTAGCGATTAAACTAAAGACAGGAAGGTGCAGCACTGAAAGCTGATTTCAGTCTCCCTTTCCCATACTGCTAAATGAATCCCCACAAACCATTTCAGTACTCAGTAACTTATAGAATTAAGCTCAGGAATATGATGCAGAAACAGGTTTGCTACGTTCATAGTGTACTATATACATATCATTTCCGGATAGTGTACGTCAAGCCTGCACCTTGTCATTAAAAATGGGAGAACATGGCAAGTTATTTTTTGATTAGAAATGCTCATGTTTTGTTTTTTTTTAAATAGATTCTCTTCACCTTACCACAAGGATAGATAAGATTATTATTGCTAGGGTAGCACAAACCCTGCAACGCAGGCTTAAGCGGAATTAGCTTTTTCGGTGACAGTGCTGCTTAGCATAGCAACATAGTAACACAGGTTTACTAACCAAAGAAGCCAAAATTGAACCACCAATCCATGAGCTGAACCTCCGCTCCACTGTTGTGTTGTTCGCTATCAACTTCAGGCGCATGCTCTGAATAGAAAAGGATGTAAAATGAAAGAACAATCAGACAAACTGTAGGCTGGTGGCCTTTAGGGAGAAGAGAAGGACAGCACAAGGAATTTGGTGTATATACCAACATGCAGGCGAAACAGGTCAATTTTATTAAACTTGCAATAATGCTCATCTGCCCTGTACTTAGAATTCAAGAATAGCCACAGTGGAACAGAACATGTATGGCTTCTATCTTGTCTCCCAAGAGGGAGCAACAGCAAACGCTTAAGGTTAGAAATAGGGCAGGCAGAGAGCAATAATACTCGCACTATATATTGTCATCTCTAACACTGGGCTACTTAAAATGCGCACTGGGACTAAAATGTCTAACATTGCTGAACTTAATTCATCTAGTGCTTTTTAGACCCATTCCTTCCTTTTGTTTTCAAAATGCCTCATAGCAATAAAATCTTTGCATTTCAGTGGGTTCCTCCTCACCTATTACAAGAAGCAGTGAGTAACTACCTTTCTCAGTTTCTCATAACATTCATTTCAGAGTTGCTACAAGTAGAACATTTTTTCTTGAATATGAATATTCAAGAAATATCATAAGCTATATGTGCTCTCAAGAACACAGGTGTAAGGTATTAATACTTGCTTTAACATCAAGTGATTAAAAAAGAAAATACAAGTATGTTAAATCACCAGGTTTTATCTATGGGTAGGTTGAATTGCCTGTAGAATCCAGGAAGAACAATTCCCACGATAAAGTGACAAGACCTCAGGCAGAATGACTGAATATGCCGCAAATTAGTCAGCAACACTTCAGAAGAGAGACCATCAAGGGAAATAGTGGCTGTCGCTTAGGGACAATTATAGAACTTAGAATCACAATCTGAAAGCAGGAATGGAGAAGTAAAAAGTTCAGAAAGCAGTTGCAATATCTGCTGGAATTAATTTCATACAAGAACTTTTCAAGACTTCTTTCTTTAGAGAAGGAGATCTCTTGTCCCACAGAAATCTCTTCAGCTGTTGGGTTCCTAACAATGTGGAAGCTATGATACATGCATGTGAACTTATGTGACAGAAAAGCAGAATGATAAGTAACTCAATGCAGTAACTTAAAGAGTTGTTTTACCGGTGGAGTTTTCTGAGACAGCTCTCTGTTCAATCTGTCTGTGAAACTCTGTATTAGAGTGTTTCCTCCTGCTACAATCACACTGCCATAGAGACCCTAAAAAGAGAATAAGTAACCTACAATATTAACTCTGAAATCATTCTGAAAACAACCATTTCACAGAACAGAGAGGAATGGCACACAAGTACATATAATCAACAGCAATAATACAATTCCTTGATGCCAACAATATTACCTCTCCCAATCCAGTTAATTTTTTAGTCACCTGAAAAATATTTCAAGACAGCTTAATATTAAACTATACAAAGATGACAGAAGCTATGTGATTAATGGGTCAAAATGATTTCACAGAATATTTTCTACTACAGAGAACCCTATACCTACAGATATCTCCTGTAACCACACAGTTGGTTTTCCTACAGCTGGATATTCCAACCACACAGGAAAACCCCACAGCACTGCAACAGTTTTCAATCTTACTAATGCTGCAGTTGGTGAAAAAAACCATGGCCTGGCCTACTAAGTTTGCCTGACATGCCAGTTAAAAGGAAAAAATTTTTTAAACAACCCCCATGTGGTCCTTATCAAACTTGAATATTTTCAAGTTGACATCTGAGAAAGTTAGAATATAGTTTTAAAAAGGAAGTTTTCCTTTAATACCTCTTTTCTTTCTTCTAATCTCTATAAAAGTTCCATATGATTGGTTATGTTTAGAAAGTCTATCTGCCATGCCCAAAAATCTGAAGATAACACTCAAAGTTATGAACAGAAAATGCTCATCTGAAGCCAACCCAATGCACATTATGCAGTGCCAGCCACAAAATCTGGACATTAGCTATTTAAATATAGGTAGAAACACCAAGTAAAAAATCCTGATTTAGCATTTTGTAAGACAAAACTGTAATTGTACATATTCCTATATACAAAATATGTAATACTTAAGAGAATTATTCTAATGTGTTTATCATTATCCTAGGAAATCCACGTTTCCTCATCAACAGTGTTCTAGTCCCAAAAAATTATATCAGCACAAAAATATCTATGCCTTAAAATAATACAAGTCTGACTAACACTTACCGGCCTGATGTCTATATCACACATTCCAACGCTTGTTGTGACAACGTGGCTCACACCCAACATCGTGTTACCAGATAAACCCTAGAATTAAAATTAGTAATCTACACATCATCGCTTCAAAAGAGCAAGGCATATGAAAGCCCTGAATGAGTTGAATTTACAAGTATTACTAGAGAGGGAGCTAAACATTACTTAGGGAAGGAGAAAAAAAAATAATTCCTATTTTCCCATTCAGCTCATCACTACCCATTTTGAACTACATTTCGTCCTTCGTTTGCCCAACCCTAATACAACACAGGCAAATTCTACCCCCAAGAGAACCATGCAGTGTGAACACACACATACAAATCATGAAATTAAGAACATCATACAAAAGGAAGCCATGTGATAATCTAGTAATTTAAAGCCTTCCAATTACTACATATCATAGTTGTTTTACCTTTACATTAGAAGGGTCAAACAATCCCTCAGGGATTTTTAGACGCTCAGCACCAAAGTCACAGTTATAGCCATTGGGGAACTCGTAATGAACTGTTGGCATCTGTGCTGCTACCCTAGAGCATCAGTCAGAAAGTTAACACATCAAAGCTCTATGTAAACAAGATGTTAAGTTATCTAAGTAGCATTATAAACTAAGGTTTCAATGGGAAAATTGTGATTGATATGACTTACACATTCCCTAATATTTAGTATGATCTCATGCATCTTGGAATATTAAATAAAAAACTATCACCTGGATGTATACTGTATTTCTACTTTCAGAAATAAACAGTTTTTATCTAAAAACTTCTTCTGCAATAAAGCCAGCCAACAGCAATGAACAGGGTAAGCACCCCACGCACAACTGATAATTAATTTTACAAGAAGGAAAACAGTGACGTACTGTTCATCATAGGTTGAATCTGATACTTGGAGGACAGAAGCTTGGAAGTCCTGAATGACACACTATGGAGTTAAGAATAATATGGTTATGAGAATGTCAATCTTCAATTTTATAGAATTTATAGAATTGATACTGACTTTTTAAAGATTTTCTAGTTCAAGAGGAAAACCTGATATACTCACAAAACTTCTTTATGGGAGGCCTAGGGGAGTTTGAGAGTGGGAGAAATGACCTACTTACATTACACATGTAGTTGTGCCAAGACCTAGTGACCTGGGGTAACTTCTCTTTTCTTTTCCAATTTGCTGGCGACCCCTCACGAACTGCCTCCTGAGATTGTAGGAAACATGATCATCAGTTAACCATTTAAGCCTCTCCCCAAGCAAACACTTACTAAATAAAGTTACTTCCCCACCTTTGAAGCAATCATATATGGAGGAATTATCTCTATGTTCATTTCCTGAAACAATTCCCGACACTGCATAGTAATAAAGTCTCCTGCAAGTGGTGATTTTACAATACCTAGAAGACAAAAAGAGAATCAAAAAACCAAAAACATCCCACCAACAAATAAACTCTCCCTACAAACTATTTGTCAGTGAACACTGTTAGGGCTTTTTTCCATATTTAAGGGGATACTTAAAAACAATAACAAAACTGTAAAAGCAGAAAGAAAGCTAACTCAACCTTGATACTACAATGCTGTTACTCATGAAAATGTTTACCTTGCTGAAGTACATATCCATCATGCACTGGAATAGCAGTGGTGTGTGTTGCTCCGCTATCCAAAATGAGACCTGTAGATCTCCCGTTAGCAAAACTAGCCAAAAGGATTAAGGAAAATATTGTAATTTTCACTTTAGTAAAAAATGTTGCCATACAGTTAGCGCATAACTAGGAATGAGGACCATGATGTGTTATTCCTTGGCTCTACAAAAGGATTTGCTGTCTTCCAGTGTGCATTGTCTTTCTAAAAAGCGCACAACCTCATAGAGAGAATGGCTTTCAGCTTCCATCTGTGAACTATCCTGAGCTTTGGACGTACAAAGGTGAGACTTCACATGATTATGCAGCAAGCTCTAAGTACATCCAACTCATTTAGACTCTGAAGCTGAAAACATGTTGTTAGTTTAAAATAATTACAAATATTCATCTTAAGGCTATGGGAACCTCAAGCTCTAATTACTGTATTTAGTAGTCTGGACAACACCATTTCAGGTCTGTACTATTCTTACCCATGGTATACAATGGCAAAAAAAAATTAGAAAGGCAGGGGGGGAGGTGGGGAGGGGAAAGACAATAAAGACAACATTGCCTCCAAGGAAAACAGTTAGACTGGGAGAACTTCAGAACTGAGCTCTAAAGCTTTAAAGTTCAGAAATGGAATTTGTTTACTTCCTCCTTAGATGTTTATGGAAAAATTAATTCAGAAGAAGAAAAGTTAGACATGCTGTTATACTAGGAGTTGCCTAGAATAAGTTTACTGTAATTTCCGGGGTGGCAGGGAGTGGGGTGGGGAAGCAGTGAAAAATTCCGAAGGATACGCTGTTAGAACAGCAGTTTTACACAAGAAAAAAGCAGGGATGTTGTAGTGTTCAAACATCAATTCAGTCAGTTTTTCACGCTTTGCTCTAGTATTCCACTAGAAGAAAAAAACCAAACCAAACCACAAATAAGTGACAAAAGGAAGATATGTTTATCTTGAGGATGATGAGAGCACACTACAGGAATGCTAACATAATAAAGAAGTAATTAGAATTATTATGGCCACGGTTTCAAGTCATATCAAAATTCTATAGAGGCAGATTTCTAGTAATTGACTTCTTTAGAACCTTTTTTATTCCAATTCTACTACAATACATTAATGCTTATCTATCACACAGAATTAAAAGTGATATACACTTACTGTTACAACAGATTTCTTTACACTTCTATAGCTCTTCCAGTATCAGTCTCTCAAAGAACTCTCTAAAACAAGTAACATGCCCATTTGACAAGGGGAAAGATACATGAAATAACTTGCCCAGTTGAAAGAAAAATAAATCCAGATTTTCCTGTTTCCGAGGTATCTTCCTACAGTTCTACTGTACTTGTGAATAAGCCAGGATATGTATCGAATATTCTACACATTACTGAAAAAGTGAAGTTTTTTCCAAGCCAATACATAAAAGTAAGATTAGGTCTGCAAGGAGAATGTTAACGGGAACCTCTATTCAGACACCCACTGAGCCATCAAACATGAAATAACCATTCCAAATTCATCCATACTCCACAAGCTACAATTCTACACAAGGGAATAATGAAAAAGAAAATCCTTTTCATAAGATTTTATTAAAGAAAGGCATAACTTTCGTATGGCATGTCTACCTTTTGTATTCTGACTTTAAGATCTGTCCTTCAAATACTGAGCATTATTAAGTGAAAGAAACCTTGTCCACCTGTTTTCCCAGAAATCTGTATTCATCCACTTCAGTTACCTTACAGGGCCATTTACAGAAATGAAGACAGAAAAATTAAAGCTTCTCCATTACAAATATTATTCTCTGACACGTAATATTAGTTGTAAGGCTGAATGAAGTGGCAGATTTTCAATAGCATTTTATTAAGCGTAACTTAAGAAGACATCCAAACATCTTTTTGCTTTTATTCTAGGCAGTATTTTTTTTTAATTCTGTCCTCTTTTTGATAAATGAAAAACAACAGCACATTGTAAATACTTTCTAACAGAACTCATGCAAACTATTTCAAATTGTTTTCTTTTTTAGATTTTTTTTTTTAAAACTGATTACTTTCCAGAACCTGGCAAAGTATTTTAAAATTGTTATTTCTATAGCTAAGTCTTAACACTTGAACCAACAAGCCAATATCAGACTTGTCCAAGACTAATGTTTGTAGAGTCAGCAAGAAGATACAGTTGAGACTTATCAAAATCCAAAGCTGCTTTTACTCACTGGTGCTTCGGACATAAGGACAGGATGCAAACTTGCTTCAGATTTAATATGCATCTTGTAAGTGTGATCCAAAATTGCCTGGAAACTATCCCAGTCTTCAACTGTAACAACATTGAAGCAAGCAGATTAGTTACCTCTAAGTTTTGTTCCATTTCATAAATACATAAAGGTATTCCAACACTTTTTTTGCATAGAGCTCTCGAGTCAAAAGCTATCCTCCGCAGCCATACAACTCCTTTAATAGTGTTGCAGAATTCTCTTCCTCTGTAATCATGATGATCATAACATTTCAAGAGTTATGCTGAAAGTCCACTAACACTGTAAACCAACTATACTTCATGCAATGTGTAAATCAGGCATCCATTCTTCTGGCTTCTGTTGCCATACGTAGCATCTGTTTACATGAAAGCTATGACTTTGGAGCCTAGCAATGCTATTTTAAAAACAGGTAGAAAAAGACAGAGCACCATACTCATTCCATTTTTTAAAGGTGAAATGGCCTCCATATTTTCCCTTGGAACTCTCAGGGCATTGGTGTCTATGTAGTAAGTTGGGCCCCCTTGTTTGCCTTTGTCACCATCTATCTCCATCAGAGCGCTGCCATTGTCCCTTTCTAGCACCACACCAATGGCTGTTGGAAAATCAACCTGTAAGGCAAAAAGGTAAGCAGTACATGAGAATTATTAACGTTTTGGGCGGTTTTTTTCCTCATAAATTCTGAGCTTTCCCTATACAATACAGTCAGAACAAAAACCAGCATATTCTGAAAACTCGTAACTAAAAAGTCCTAAGGCATAAATTCAAGTTGCATTTCCATTGAGTTACACAGATTCTCACCTTTGGACAGTCCTCGCCCGCATAGCCTGCTCTCACTGTATACGAGCCGATGTCAAAAACAAGAGCCCCGACTTCATCTGAAAAGATTGTTAATAAAGAGGTAGTGAATGGTTATTACACTCTACTACAATCCTGACCCTTCCCTGCCCACTGTCTGTTTTGCTTGCAGAAGAAGAAAAGCAAGTCAAGGCATCTTTTTCAAGGCAAGGAGAAAGTTCTCTATTCAGAACTCCAGTTACTGGAGAGCTATTAGAAGACTGCAGACAGGCTTTTGCTGGGACATTCCAATACCTTCCTTTGGCATAAATAAAAGGGGAATTTTAACAGAAGAGGGAGAATACAGTTGCATCCAAATAGATTACAAGATAAAGCTTTCAAAAGGTGCTCGCTTAACAGTCACACGAAGCCAGACGAGCCCAGACCTCCTGGGGGTGATCAGAATTAGAATGGTGGCCCTGAAGACACCAACTCTGTAAATGAAGGCTGCCACACCATGAAGCGCCCTCATCCCTTGCGTGTACGGATCCTCGCTGAGGTGCTCTGCACCCCCTCAAGAAAACCAAAGTCTGAAACAAAACACCCGACTTTAGTCCCGACGGAAGGGTGTGCAGAAGTGCCCTGGGAGGAAACGACACCCCGGTTTCCAAAGCGCGGGGTTTTCTCGGGCCACCCTGCACCCCAGCAGCGCTAATTCAGCCCAAGGCCACGGCTCGGCCGGTCTCCGGGGGAAGCATCTCAGCGAAAGGACGCCGGGAGGGACAGAAACAAGGCCTGCAGCCGCCTCCTCTTCCTCACGCATGCTGCCACCCCACCTCTAAGAAACGGAGGGACCGGGAGGGCTCCGGCTCCGCTACGGACTTGGGGGAGAGCCGGGCCGCGGTCCGCCCCCCCCCCGCCCCGGGCTCGGGGCCTGAGGGAGCGGCGGGAGGCGGGAAGCGCCCAGGGGAAGGCTCGCACGCGCCGCCTCACGGGACGGCGCCGAGCCCAACGGTCGCGGGGCGGGGGGGAGGGGAGGGGAGGACGGGCAAGCGAGGCGGCGCCGGACTCACCTCCCCCGTACACGCCGCCGCTCATGGCTGCCGCTGAGGCCCGCGCTGCCCGGCCCCGGTGTCCGCCGGCTCCTCTCCTCGGCGATCCGGCAACAATAGCGCCTTCGCCCCTCTCTTCGCCGGCGACTCAGCCTAACCTGCAGGCCGCCGCCTTCGCCGCCAATAGCAGCGGCGCTGCCGCTCGCCCGCCCACCGCGCGGCGCCCCGCCGAACCGCCGCTCCGGCACAAGGGCCAATCGCGACCGGAGGGAGGCGGGGTTATGCCGCGGACAGCCAATCCTGAGGCAGGAAGCGGAGGGCGGGCAGGCGGGCATACAAGCGTAGGTGCAGTGTGCGGGAGCGGCGGTGTGAGGAGAGTGGCGAGGCGGGGAGGTGTGAGGAGCGGGCCGGTGAGGAGCGGGAGGGCAGATGAGGTGGGGAGGAAGTTGAGGGGAAGGCTGCTGGCTTCGGTGGAGTGGGGAGAGGTAGCTTGGGAGTCCTGAGGGCTCGTGGGGTGGGCTTGTTGCCGGGTGAGGGGATACGGAGGAGTGGGGTGAGTAGAGAAGAGAGCTTCTGGGGGACAGGGGCCGGCTGTGGAAAGGAGTGACAGTTACTGCAGCTGGGCCCTCCTTGAGTCTGTCCCCTGCTACTGTCACTGCTCCTTTGGGCTCTTCCACTGAGAATAAAACGTGTTTAAAGTATACCTTGATATTCCAAACCTGTGTTGTTCCTCTCTCGCTTGGGGCACTCCTTTGCACCTCAGACCTCGGTCCCTGAAGCTTGTCTGGATAGTTGGGCACTTATGATTTGCCAGCTCAGCTGCCAGTTCAGCAGTTGAACTTGTAATTAGGATTTCAGATCACTTTGTTTGGTATCACAGTTCTCAGCCAAATTTGGTGTTCAGCCAGAACAACCAGAGAAGGGGAACTCTAGAGTTGTAGGAATTAAAGGAAACAAAAGAAAGAGACCTCAGACATAACCAGAAGTTAGCATTAGAGAAGACTAAAATTTTAACTGGAGAATAGGGGATTTGGCTTAAAGTGTAAGCATCCCCAGTGTGCACCTTTTTGAATCCCGATATAAGGGTGTAGGTTTTTTGGAGGGGATGGAGAGCTGGTTTGGGTGGGGGGGCGGTGCCCTACTATAATCATGGGTGTTCAAGTTCACGTAAGACATATAGCTTATTTCTGTAATACTGTAGTAAGGATCTCCAAGCGATTAGATTTAGTCAGCATAATAGAATGATGTTTCATTTATTACATTTACATTTACCTATAAAGTCTTACATAGCATAACAAATTATCTTAATAAGAATTAATTATTGGACTGTAAATAATAAAAAAGTGTTTCTTCTATTTTCACCATAAGACAAAAATTAGTGCTATGAGTCTTGCTTGGTCTTATTTTGATAGGGCTTTCAGAACTTCCTACAAAGCTTTGGTTTTTTTCTAAGTTGTGAATTAAGTTTCAATTATATGTCCTTATTTACACTGAATTTAATCAGTGAGGTAAGAAGAGAGATAAAATTTATATTTGGAGTACCCAGTAGTTTTATTCAGGAAATTTGTAAAGCTGTAGTGATGAGAACAGATTATTACGAATTGCATCAAACTTTATGCTAGTGAAGGAGAAAAGCAACCTAGGTGTGTGTGTTTGGACTACAGGTCCCAAGATGCTGCAGTTAACATTAGGCTGGTGACCAGCAGTCCCCCTTTAAGTCTCATCCTGAATCAAAACATAGCAAAAGTAGTAAAATCCAACAGTAAGGGACAACCAGTTGGGTGGGGTTTTTTAAGCACAATTATGAGAATATCAGGAGGTGATTGGACTTATCAACTCTCAAGGGCAAGGAATTTAATTTGACACACTGTTTTATTCTCTGTTTCTTTAGTGAGCGAACATAATTTTATTGTGCAATTAAGAAATGTGAAGTTTTTACATAAGTTATAATACAATACAACTGCAAAATAGAGATGCTAGCATTAGGAAGATAAATATCAACACTGCTGTTTCACTAACTATATCTCACAAAGTCAGTGCACCTCGATTTTGTATTATGAAATCTTTTAAAGTTAATGTGTTATCATGATTTCCAGTATGTGGCACTAATATTCAAGGTAGAGTTGTTTGAGGAGGAGGAATTAATTGCAGATGGGAAAAGCAGTTCAGAAATTTGGAATTACAATGCTAGAGGATCTTCATTTAACTCCTGCTTGTACTTTATTTTGTAGTAATGGTTCATTGTATTCAAACGATAATTGACACTTGAAGCCAGATCCTGTTCTCTGCACAAGAGCTGCTTATGATTGATCTGCAAGCCAGAAACAAACACAGCATTCTGCTGCTTTATTTTTCTTCAGTATTTCTTCAATGCAGAAGAATTCCCGGTGATGCCATCTGAAAACGTTTGCCAGGGTAAAGAGGCTTGTGGCTGTGTGAGGCATGGACAGAGGGCGTGCCTGTACTTGACTCATCTTTACTGCTCCAGTGGCTGATCGGGACTGACAGTAAGAACTGCAAGGTAATGTGCACTGGAAATCATGCTGATATCTAGAAGCCTCAGGATTTGGCAAGCGTAAGGAAGTAAAGCCAAATCTGTGTAATCCTCAAGAAGTCTGGAGGATATGGGGAAGGAAATTTAGACTGACAACTGTCTAGGTCTTACTTTTCTCTGCCTTGCACCGTTACAGGCATTTACATCAGTGGAAAGTGTGTAGAACATCATCACTGTGATTTGATAACATTTTACAGTGACTTTGCTTTCCAGCAGTGTGGATAACCCTACAAAGTTCAGTGCACAAGAGAAATAGACTCCAGGCACCTTTTTTCAGCAGAGTCCAACCTTGCTTAAAGAGATGCAAATCTAGGATTATTTCAGTGAATTCCTGGACGTCATCCTATGTTTGCATAAGAGCAGGTGAAATCTAGAGTTTTGCCACCACTGTCCATAATGTACCCAAATACTTTTGGGGTTTTTTTAAGTATTTTTGCTTAGCTTCCTCAGAAGCAAGGATTATAAAATCAAAGTCAATGGAAACAATGAATGTATTTTATCTAGGTTCCCATATTGGTACAAATGACCATAGTATCTCAGCAAAGTTGCAGGTGTAGGTATAATGCAAATTATGTGCTTTTAATGGGAATATCACATACTGATTTACTGTATGTAACATTGTATATAATAACTCCAGAGTCGGACACTAACATAAATTGTCCATAGGAATAAACAGAAGAATCATTTTAAAAGTGAGGCGTGAATCAAGACGCCAAATGATGATGCGTTCTAGTAAGCAAAAGTTAATTTCATCAGTGATAGTCTGGAGAATCTGAAGCTTCCTGATTATTGCTTTGACATTTTTAAAACTTTATTAAGATGTAATTGTTTCAAGTAAGTGCATTCACCTTTTTGGTAGCATAAAACAATGTAGAAAATGATGCATATGTCAAGCCAAAACTGAACAGAGTGATTTTTTGTTTCTCAACAAGCTGCACTTCCCCATCGGGTGGCTGATGGCCTGTTGCTTTTGTACAGTGCCATACAACTGCCAGTCAATCTCTCAGACTGTGGTGCCAGCTTTGAGATGTGGCAGCAGATGGGCTGTGACAATGGGTTATTCATAATGTCTGTGTTCCTCCTTGTTTCTTGATTGCAAAATGCACATTAAAGGTTTTCTTATTTTCAGAAGAGGTCTTAAATGTTTATGTGAACTAAAAAGGAGTCTGTAGGTGAAAAAGCAAAATAATCATTAATAGTCAATCACTCAAGAACTTTGTATGACCTCTCAACTGTCCACTATCTTTGCTAAAGTACTTGAGTACTTTGTCAATTTTAATACTTCCCTGCCTTACAGGGGTGCTGTGAGTATAAATACGCAGTCATCCTCCTTCTGCAGAGAAAGAGCTAGAACACAAACTAAATGCTAAACCTCACTAAGGGGCCTCAACATTGCCATACCTGACCCTTAGGTTCTTTCCTCAGACTGGAATCCAAGCACTGAACTATGTTTCATATAAAATGTACTAAAGACAGACACCTTAAACCTGAGTTTGTGACAACGTAACCACTGTACAGGATGCTTGGGCTTAGCGGTTGAAAATGCTGAGGAGAGGAGGTATATCTGAAATCTTTCTGTGACTCCAGCAAGGCAGTCACGGGGATATATGTTCCAGAATCTTGTTTTGGAGCTGGTGTGTTTAACTTGTCCTTTTGTAAAAGACCCATGACTCACTCTTATTTTAAAACTTGATTGAAGGAAGAGGTAATGGTGCTTGCTGTTAATATACAGTCAACTTTCCATCACCAATAGATGGCCTGACTAAGGTTTTTTGGGGGGGGGCGGGGCGGGGCACGAGGAAAGAAGAGAATGTATGCTGAGATTCCAGCTGACTGGCTGGAATAATAGCGGCTAGGATACACTGGAGAATGGGATGAAAAAACACATAATATTAGTGCTGCTTTGTTGTTCTGAACCATAAGTCGTTCCCTGCAAAACCAAACTGGAGGAATCTGGACCACTTTCCTTATTTAGCTCAGGGATAGTATGAATTCACAGAACAAGATTAGGTGTGAAAGTGGTGCAGCAACATTTGCCTGGAACTGGTTCTGAGGTAATAGGTCTGCTGGGCCAGAACTTAAGTGTGCCTGTATTGCCCTTCTCAGATGAGTGTCTTGTGTACATATGTCTCATCTGGCTCAGATTTGGCAGAACTTACTGTTTCAGGCTTAGTGCTTGGTCTGTAGTCACTTTGGATTCTTGCAGGGCTTATTTGCTTGGCAGCTGGGCCACACCTGACCTGGCTCAGTACCTCTCATCTGTAGAAACAAAGCTACTTATAGTTGGGAAGCCAGCTTAGCCTGATAAACAGAAGATCTTTGTGTCAGCTGAGCCTTACCATTATATCAGGCATTTTGTTCCCCTGCGCTTCCTGCTGCTAGAATGGAAATTTGGCTGTAATAGCTGAGCAGGTAGCATGGAGTACAGATCTCCTGTTTCTTGGTCAGATGCTCTGTCTTCAGCCTCGCAAGGTTCAAATTCCTATTTCCAACTTTCCAGGAGGGTGCTGTGTTGCCTCACTAGCACTTTCAAACTGTGATACCATGCAGCTAAGAATCATGGGTCTGTGCAGCCAGAGGTAAGGAATCCAAAAGCAGAGCCTGCTGATTAACCTACTCCTCTGAGAGAGAAGAGCCCCGAGTCCCTATTTCTGCATACACATTCTTTATTGCATGAAATAAGGCAGTCTTGGGAGTAGAGCTGTAAGGGTGTGCTGATCAGTGATTTTACAAGAGTCGTGACACTTTTTATGTTACCTTTTCAGAGCCCCGTTAGGCTTGGAATCTTGGCCTGTTTTACTGTCGAAATCTGTTTTCACCTGACATCTGGAAATGTTTGTTGTGAAGGGGAGGTTTTGGTGTAACCATGTCTGTTCTGTGCAACGTTTGTTCTACCACCAGGAGAGGACACAGGCAAAGCAGAGGGCAGAGACACTGGCAATCCATGTCAATGTAGCAGGTATAAATAAAGGTTTGGAATACAAACTAGAGTAGCACTATTTCTACTGGGTTTCAAAAAACAAGGTATTGGCTTAATTTTCTAGATTTTTGTATTATTGTATCACAAAAAAAAAGAGATTGTTATAAACTTAATTATTAAACGGTAGTGAGGAAAAACAATAGTGTATTTGCTGAATGGGCATGTTTGCAAAGAGATTGTCACTTTTTTCCTGAATTCATTCAGGTCATTACTATGACAAGTATGTACTTTATCATCCAAAATGAGTATGTAGAGCAATGCAATTGCACTGCAGCAAGAAGTCTGATGCAGAAAAGGGTGTGCTTTTATTCAGGAGACACCGATTTATATGGGGAAGGTTAGCATTGCAGTGCCTTATCTGAATATTTATTCACAGAAAATCTGTATTCTAGGGCAGTCGCACTACTACTGTTTAAAAGTATCAGCTGCTAAATTACAGCATCAGCACACATCTGTATAAATACACTCCATTTAAAAAAGTCATTGGGGTGGTAGATAAGATCTTTGCATAATTTGATGATCATTGAAATTGCTGTAACATAAGTTCATGGCATTTTTAATAACTATGGTAAGAATTCTGATTTTTAGATCAAATGCAAATTTATAATCCCTTTTACTTCCACTTAAGTGGTTATCTTGGAGTCTGATTCTTCTCTCTCACCACTTTTACACTGGCACAGTGTCTTTTATTTCAGTACAGCAGAATCGTAGCCAAGAGGTGCATCAGGCCCAAGACATCTTCCTTGCAAGTGAAATTGAGAGGAATCAGTGTTTCCAAGTGTTGTCAGGAAAAGATGTGGTACAGTGCAGAACTTGACAAGTTCTGCAGATGATGAGCTTTCCTTGAGTCCTGATATGTCAGCTTATGTGTGTGGGTAGTCTTCATTATTTACTCTGTTATATGAAAATTAGCTATGGCACAGGGAATACTGGCTAGGAGGGTGGTCAGGGATGTTCTTTCTTGCAGGACATAAACAGCATATAAGAGCACCACTCCATGACAGTCTTGGTATTTTGTATTTGTTCATTTCTTTAACCTTTCAACTATAGAAGGCTTTTAGGGGGAGAGTTTTATTATCGGTCATGATACTTGTTTTCTTTGAACAATCAAGAAAGATAGACAAAGAAAACTGTCTAGCACTGTGGGATGCTTGTGGTAGGGGAGAACTAATGTGAGCAAGTCTCAGGTCTCTTTAAGTCTCTTTAAATTACTGCTTTTAGGAAGCTGGGCTTATGCTACCTTTTTGATTGGTTCCGCAGATGATGAGGTTGCAGCATAAGCTATATTATATTAGTTGACAACAGATAATCTGTCTAGAACACAGACTGCATGAATATCTTTATCCTAGTAAGTGCTTTGATCAGAAATTTTTGCTTTTTGAGACACACAGAAGAATCCAAACATGAAACACAACTGGAGAAAACCAGGCCTTTTAAGCTATATTTCTCAGAAGCTGCTTATTTTCAATGGCTTGTTTAGATCTGCCTTAAACAAAGTTGTAAACATAGTTTCTCTAAGTGTATACTAGTGCTTTCCTGCTCACTGGTGCTAGCACAGGGATAGCCAGTCCTAGGTGCTGAAGATCTATGTTGCTTACTAGGAGTTCTAGTGCTATATGGATCCTGAGACTGTGTCACCTACCAGAAGCATGGTTCAGTTGACTTGGTAGCTGATGAATAATCTGAACTACCAGCTCTGAAAGTAAGTCAGCAGAGACTGCAGGTGACACCATCAGTGGTGGCCCATATGACCTTGCCCTGTCTTGTGTTGGAATGGTTGGACTTGCCACTGTCCTCTCTTGTCAGAACTGCTCCAGTTTTCCTGCCCCAGGGTTCCCCAGCTAAGGTGGTTGTCACCTCTTGGAATATTTGGCATATAGTTTATGGGGTCATAACCATAAGGTCTCTCTCAGGAGAGACTGATCTGCGTCGCAAATGTGCTAGATGACAAATGCTGGAACTGGAAGAAAGATGGAGTGAGCGTAATGAATTGCTGGGTTTGGATGCATCTGTGTTAACGGGCAGACTGTGTCTATAAATTTGATTCTAATTGAGTACTAAAGGATACTAACATCAGTGAGTTCATATTCAGATGTTTGCATTTTCTGAATGCTAGTGCTTTCTGAATGTTAGTACTTTCTATTCCTTAGTTTATCTCACTGAATTTCACTGTAATAATGTTGCCAGTTAAAGCCAAATGATGGGAAGGCCAGAAAATGCTGAAAGCCTATAGTTTCTGCTACTAAGGAATGTTGTTATCTTTCAACACGGACATCCTTGACATCAGTTAGTCTAGCTGCAATATCACTAATGGAGAAGCGCAAGGACACTAATAATGGGTTTGGCATCATCTGACAAGGCACATATCTGTCCTCTAGAAGGACAGAGAAAGAAAAAAAAATTATTTTGCTTACTCAACAGTGTATTGTTCAGAATCATATTCATAGCTTAGGAAACAAAAATCATCATTCACCTCTTTCTGACATTTACAAGACATGACAGTGCCTTTATAGAAATAATATGTTCTGATAGTTTTTTTTTTATTTTCTGTAACTCTGGCATATAGTGCAGTGGGCCTGCTAAAACCTGAGCTCAATTTCTCCAGCTAAAAACCAGATGGGAGTAGACATACCTAAGAGGAAGGACAGAACTTGGAAAGTATTGAGAAGGCCCTGTGTGATTGTCTTTTACACCAGGTGACTACAGGCATGTTTAAATGTCTGGATTTTGCCACATGATGCATTTCACAAGCATTTAAATGGTTGGTCCAGAAAAATGCTGAACTCCCACTGACTTAAGCGAGCTGATCCTTTCCTGGGATGAATGACTTAGAATAAAATCAGTAATAACTTACCAGATGATTCCTGTCTCCAATCTGTTTTTAATATACTGACCAATTTTTAATTTAATTTTCTAATGTATTGGCAAATTTTGTCAGTGTATGGAAGGATTGTTTAAGGATTGGCAACGCAATTTTCCATCAGGCACTACATATGTTAGACTCAGCAGCATGGCTGACACAATGTCACGAAATGGGTGTAAGATTCTGTCATTGTGCCTCTTCCTAAGACTCCATTAGAAGCCTTGTTCCCTGGCTGCAGCTCTGCACCAGTGTCTTCGCCTTCTCCTCATTCATTGACTGGATTTGTCCCTGTTGTGCTGCCCAGAACATTCACATGAGTCAATCTCACATGCTGAGACAAAAGCAAGTTGGTAGGGTTGGATATGATAAAAAAAGATGAAGGTTTTGTTAAGACCATCTGTTTGCAAAAACACAAAGTTTTTGTATATTTAAAAATACTTTTTGGTCTTATATCTAATAACATTTCAGACAAAGTATGTCCATGACGGACCACATTTGTTCTTAAAAAAGCAAGTTTGGGAACACTGATGGTAAGATTTTTGTTCTGTTGTGTTAACGAGTAGAAGGTAGGTGGAAAGTTTGTAGTTGGATCTCAGTTTCTGCAAAGGGTAATGGTGGAAAAATGAGAAGCTTAAATTTGGACCATCAAAGAGAAGATTTATGGGAAGCCTAGAGTATACATTGGCCATCTGCATATTGGTGAACTTTGCCTTCTGTGGTTTCTAAACATAAAATAGTGCTTGCTGTCCTCCTGTCAGGAAAAATGTAGTATCAGAGGTAATGCTACAGTGAGGTTTCACTTTGCTCAGATCAAGATATTTCTGTCAATTATAACCCAGCAGAACATTTGCTAGTATGATGTTTGCCAGAGTTTAAATAATTAAAAATGAGTTGTCTTCAGCAAATAAATAAAGTACGCCTAATGGAGCATTATCTTTTGAATATCCTTTCTGTTCATTACCTGTTTTGTCATAAATATCAGTCACTTGCAATGGCTCGTTCAGCCTTTTTGGAAAATTCTCATGATACAAGTGTACTGCCTTCTTCCTGATTGCAGGGTGATAGTAGATTTTGAAAATAATAAAAATGAAGCCCTTTTTTATATAAATCTTTTCAGTGGTAGTACTGAAAGCTCTTTTTAAATGAGTTAGAATCTTTATTCGCATTGTGCAGCTCGGGAAACATTTTGTGAGAACTCATCCAACAAGCTAGTAGTATAGCTGAGTTAAATAACTTGGGTCTCCTTAAATCTCAGCTCACTGCGCTAGTCGTGAGGACAATCAGGGACCCTGCTGCTGATTTAGTTACATTTTCCCTCAGGTAGGTGGTGATTCTTTACAGATCTAACACTGACTGGAAACAAGTGAAAAAAGAAAGAGTGAAGATACTTGTCTTTCCTCTTCTTACTCTGCTTCCAAATTGTGGAGCTGGACAAGATTCGGTCTCGTCTCTAGTCTAACCAACAGCAACCAGAGGGTAAGGCTAATTCATGCTTAGTGTCAGTAGGGTGTTTCCAGGTGCAGAGCAACAGTGCAGCAATGTCATGCCTTTGCCACACCCTGAAACGGAGGGCTGTGTGTGTTGCTACGTCCATAAGGAAATCTCACTATTCCAGAGCAATTGTTCCGATAAAGATTTTTCTTTTACATCAACTCCATTATTTGGCGAAGTAGCGCATGTACTTCTCTGTACAATTATCAGATCAGAGTCTTCCTTCTGTTACACTTAGAAAATCATATTTTAACAGTATTTCTTTGGTAGAAATATCTACACTGCACTTAATATGCTGATTCTTCCTACCTTTATAGCTTGTTTGCTCTTGAAGGACCTGGATGTAATTTTTTAACTTGGGTGTTGGCAAAGTTTCTTGCCTTTATTCTTGTATGAACAAGCTGGGCTTCTAAAGCCTGTCTATCTTCTTCTTCAAGGACACCTAAATTTGAATATGTCTAAATTTCAATGAGTGCTAAATTTTGCTCCAAAAAGTTTTAATTAATTGATTTTAGGCAGCTAGGTACAGAAACATCCTAGTAGCAGCTGCTGGTTACTTCTATTTCATTTAAGGTTTGAAGTGGGGCAGAGTTCAAATACATATAACGTGTTTTCATCAGGAGTTCATCACAAAACTCAGTTGTCGTGGTAGAGCCTTTTCCATCCACCTTTTACGTAATAGCTAAGTAGTTAGAGCAGCTACCTCGGTTCGCTTACTTCCTCGGTTCTTCTTATTTCATCTCTGAGAATTGTGCCCTTTCCTTCAGGTTATAAAATGATCTGAGTGCTAATGCTTTCCAGTATGCTCTTTGAAAGTTGGCTTACGTGCATTTAGGAATCCAGAAATCCTGAGGTCCAAAGAAGAACAAGTAAAAGGATGCCTGATGTTGAATCATAATTGGTAACATATGCAAGCAGGGGTGGAAGATGCTTTTCTTGGGTTTCAAACCCAGACTTGCTTCAGTTTTACTTAATGGTATAAAGAAGAGTGGTGCAGATGCTAGAGAATCTCGAAGCAGATTTCCTTTTTATCTTACTTGTGATTTTTTCCATCTAATGGTGGAAGAATTAACCACACCCAAATTTCTCTAGCTCTGTGATGTACACATCATAGTGTGGTCAAATTCACTGTGATCATGCTGTGCAAAAATAAGAAAATGCTTTTTAATTTCTCTGATGTTTAGCTAGAATCATGTCTTCTTTAGGCAGAGTATAGTTATCAGTAACACTAAATACAACTGCTAATGTGTTTATTTCTAATAACATAAACACAAGAACTTGTACAATTTGTACAAATGCATTGTTGGGAAAAATGAAGGTATGAGAGTAATGTGAATAAATATAATAATAAGTAACTTCATGTAACAATAAATAAAGTGAAAAGGAATAATGAAAAATACATCCACTCCTGTCTGAATACCACTGTGAGCTATTTTAATGGGAAATTTTAACAGAATTGAAAAAAAAGAATAAACCCAGTGTCTGAATTATTAAAATCATCAGAAAGCAATTTGCTTCAATTAAAGACTTAAAGATGCTCCCAATGCTTTGATTAAGAAAAAAATTAGAAAGTTTCTTATTCACCTCGGCAGGCATCTCTGCAAAATGGAAGGTCCCTTGTGCTCCTCTGAAGCCATTTAATGCATATATGAGCATGGATTCGCAGAACTATCTATAATGCATATAGTGCTTTCTGCTCTCAGTGGCTTTTTTCCCACTCTCTTTACGTCATTTGCCATTTGTGAGGGTTGCCAGGGTAATGACCAATCATCCCTGGAGAGATGCCTGCTAGTAAGGACAACATAGGCTTTCTCTTTTTTAGTATTCTGCAGTATGTATTTGAGAGCTATTCTAGCATCAAGATTGCAGAACTTTTGTTTAGTTAGTAGGGAGTGAAAGTTTACAGAGTATGAAATAACAACTTACAACTATTGAGGTAAGTGAGGATTTTTCTTTTCTATTTTATTAACAGCTCTGTCTGGATTTATTCAAAACATTAAGCATCATTACCAACTTTTTATTTTTTTTGCTATACGTGTATCTGACCTTCAAATTAGTAGAAGCAGAGAGGTTTTGCCTAATTTGAACAATGAAATCTTAGTAGTGCTGCATATACAGGAGGTCAGGATTTTATTCTCTTTGTAATTATGAATCCCACAGACTTTCTTACCACCACATTCACCATATACATCCACTCATCCCAAAAATATTTTCAGAAGAATTAATTAAAAACAAAAACCCCACAGTGTGTTGTAATGCAGATTACGGAGCATTAACTGTGGTTGCCTCTAAGGCAAATGGGAAGTTCTGAATAGTTTTCATTGTACTGTATGTATATAATAGGCCACATCAACTGGAAACTGAAAATCCAGAGCTGAGCCCTAAACTATAAGATGTGGAAGATGTTGAACTCCTCTTGTTTTTAAATTTTGTCTATTAAATAGACACTTGCAGGCTCATAGGCTAACTCTTTGTTCACCTGTGGGCAATGAGAAAATACAACCTCCAGATTGCAGAATTTTTTTCTGGAACTGATGCTATCAGTAGAAGCTGGTGGTGATAAGTGCCCTGCAGAATGGGCCCAAATTTTGTTCTTTTGCATATGAGGGCACATAAATAATACATAGGAAAGGAGGCAAAAAAAAAAAAAAAAAAATCCATTCAGAAGTTCCCAATGCCCTCAGAAGTTTCTGTGAAGTATTTACATGTAATCTGGGTTATGACACATATGGCTGAAGTGGTTGCTTTGGGGTAGGATGATTTTTTGTTGTTGTTGTTTTAAATGAACTACATTGGAATTATTTTGAGTCAAGAGCGTGTTTGTTGGTACAGTCCCCTGTTTGTGTGCCGGCTTCCTGGGAGAAAGGGACAATCGACAAGATTGTTGTATTGTTTTTCTGTAGAATTGCTAAGGTATCAAAGTTCAAAACAGTAACTGCCTCATCAAAATTAGTATTTGCTGCTTATGTGTATTTTCACCTATGTATGTGCTTCATATCCTGGCAATCTTGCATGTCATGGTGGGCATGACATACATTAACCAGAATAAAGCACATATATTTATTTCGCTCTGTTTCCTGCTTAGTGCAAATAAATACAGAGTGTGAGTTTGACTCACACTTTTCCCCAGTGGAAATATATATTTGGGGCATTTAATTTAGCGTGGTAAATTCCAGTTGCTAAATTTTAGATGTTACTATGTGTTCAGATATGTTTATGATAGCTTTGCATTATCAAAACAACTGGAGGACAGCAGCGAGTCTGGATGTGTATAAGTGAGAGAAGAGAATTGAGAGTGACAATTTTAGTCTGAGGTGAAAATGATCTTTTCATCAGGCTGTTGAGAAAGTATGTTTGTTCAGAAAGTAGACCCGTTTCCTCTTTCTAAAAATTGTTACTGTTTTTTTGAGATATCTTTTCTGGATATCACTTTTAAGCAGTTTAAGATATGAATAATAGTTAAATGCTTACACAGGAGGAAAAAAAAAAATCAGTGAGATCAAAGAAAATTTATCATTATCTAATGTTCCTAATTTATCAGTATTCCATATGATTCTACCATTTTTAGTAATCTAGGAAGCAAAGCCACAAAAACATAATTTGTATTATTCTAGATGGTGTCTTATGACAGAAAAATAACATGATGACCACTAGATAAGGCATATTAATTAGTAAAGTAGGTTTTCAAATGAGAGATTCAGAGGTAAACCTTTCTGGAGAAGATGGTGGGTAGCAAGCCTCAGTCTTTATCTTTCTGTTCACCTTTTTCCTGCCTATCTGCTTCTCCATCTCTCCTTTTCCAAATTGAAAATGCTCTGTGACTGTATTGTGCAAAGAATAGCATTTGCTTTCGGACAGTGGGACAGAGAGACAGAAGCTGAATGGAGGAGAAGGGAATGAAGTCTACATTGTCAGTTGTTCACAGTATAATGTCTGTCAACAATTAGGGCAAGGCATTTGTGGCTCTGAGGGGTGATGCAGAAGATAGGCGATTCTGCAGCAACAGGTCTGAGAAATCAGGAGGCAAACGGACTGGGAGTAATGAAAGAAAGCTGTAAGGTTAGGTGAAACTAAGTGGTTTTGGCAGTGCTCATACTGGGAGTGCAGTAAACTAACCAAATAGTAGAGAGCTCCAGGGAGCAGGATAGGAAGAAACAGGGTTCCTGGAGCATCTTGATGAAGCTGGTATGCAGGGTTTGGGGTGGTAAGCTGGGGAGGATAGGTTGGATAGAGACAGACGCTAAAGTTTGAGATGCGGTATTTACCCATGACACGGTATAAGTGCTGTTGAGCAATTTGACCCTTTTAATGCCATGTCTATTGCTGGAAACTTTGGAGTGGTAAATTCCACTTGTTTCTTTATCTTCTACTTTTGAATACATAGAAAACAAGAGGAAGAATTAACAGCACAAATTGATCCACTGATGAAAAGTCAGGCTTCAGACCAGGATGATAAATATGGCACAGCCTGGAAAATGAGGAGATACTCATGAATGGGAAGACAAGTTAGGATAACCAAAGAGAAGCAGTGCTTATCCTAGAAAGATTGAGACATGCTGGATAAGTGCAAGAATATATAAAAACATTCCGTAGCCGAAACTCCTCATCCCTTGAGAAACAGAAGGCGAAAAATAAATAAAGGTGAATGATCATTGAGTGAACAATAGTTTGTAAACACAATGTATGACAAAGCAAATAATTATTGATAACAGTATTAGTACTATCACCACACTGGACAGCTCAGCCTAAACTGTGGCCTTTGCTGTTAGAGGTTAATTTTCCCGAGACCTGATAGATTATTTTATCTGATAGGTGTCATGTATCCATGATCTGGCATTACCTTTTTTGTTGGTTTTTTTTTTTTAATTTTGGTGGTTTTTTAATTCGTGACTGTGGTGATTAATTAGACCATCTGATGAAAAATTTACTAATTAATTTTTATCTAACCAAAGCCCTATGGTTCTGTGTTTTGTTGCTGCTGTTTGGAATCCAAGCTGTTACTGTGTTACCTGGGCCTGACTGTCCACTGCTATGAATAAGCATAGCTCTATTACTTCTGAGATCTGGTGACATAACTCCAAAACTCTGATGTGAAGTCATGAAATGCATGTATTCATGGCATTAGAGAAATAATTTAATAGCATGAACTTAGTTAAAGTGGCACCAGAAGGCACAGAAATAGCTACAATAAAAATGTCTGATTTTATATTGCCAGTTACTGGCATTTTTTAAAAAGAGTGGTAAAAATGTGCTTTATCATCCAAAGCTACAATCCAGGAACGCAGTAAAGGCATGCAGAAGGAAACTTATTGTTACTTGACCAGAAGTATGCATAGTTAGGAAAGATTGAAATTTAGTATGTATTACAGTACTTTTCAGCGTCTTTCTTAAAGTGCATGTTAAGGTTCACCTTGAACAAGTAATTAGAGAGAAAGTGTCTTGCAATTTAAAACATAAGTGGTTGTCAGAAGGTGGGCATTTTAAAGCACTTTACTAAAAGCTTCCAATTTATACTTTTAGTCCTATTTTCAAATGATTTAACCTGAGTTTCATTGCACATCTGTAGGCTCTAAGTTTCAAAGAGACATAGAAGCTTTTGAACATTGGAAAACTTATTCCTGAATTGTTACATATTTACTGAATGATGTTGGACAAGTCCATTAGACACTTTAGGGCTTGCTTCTTCCCATATGTTAGCTGGGAATAAGTAGTATTTACCTTATAAGACTATGGACGTTATCTGTTATTCTTTGAGTAGTCCTGTTGTTCCGGGCCTAGTTACTTAGATATGCAAAGTACTACAACACACAGCTCTCTGAGATCCCCCAGTTCATCTTGTTTTTCTATTGTAGTTACAAGGTCAAGTTGAAATAATCCGTGTGATTATAAGAACTTGTATGAAAAACTTTCCTGGAGAGCAACATCTGTTATCTGATGGTAATAGTGATTCAAAGGAGCTCTCTGGGAAGAGAATACAGTCTGTCTCATATGCACAGGATGACTCAGTAGTTCACATTTGGAAAGACAAACATTCTCCAGGCCTTACAAATGTGATCCTGGAGGCTCATTACATGCATTATTACATGCTTTTGTGAAGCTCTCTGACACAGCGCAATGTGAATGGTTTCTGGCAGCCATGATCCTGTCTTCCCCAGAAGCAGAAGTGATAGGAAATGATCTGCAGTGCCAGTGCTGCAGACTGATTCTCATTCCTCTCTGATTCCTCAGTGGCAACGCGTGTGGCTCTCATTTCACATGCTTGGTGATAAAGCTGAGTAAGGGGTGTAACACCTAAGGACTCTAACAATTGCTGAAGTCCCAGAGCCTTGTAAGTCCTGACACAGGTTACCTTGTATAAACTACCCTGTAACATGATAGGAATGCCACACATGTACCCATTTATTGGTAGGTGTTTAAGAGCTGAGACTATAGCTTGGGTTAACTTGTTTAGAGAAATTATATTACTCTGATGAGTATTATGGGCTATGGACATGCACATCAAATTTCACAATGATTTAATTTTATTTGCCATTTTATCTAAAATTTGAGTCAAATTCAGTCCCCCTATAACATGACTGGCCTTGCTGTTTCAGGCCTACACATCAAAGTAACCTTATAGCTTCACCTGGATAAGTGAATAGGCATCCTACCTTAATGTGGTGTTGATTGATGACTGCAGTTTGGTTTGACTGAAACTACACAACTTAACTACATATGGGTGTTCCAGTCCTGTCAACTTTCACAGAGGCTTGCATCTTGCAAACTTTGCCCTATACAAATAAAGCTCGTAGGTGCTATGTAGTAACATTATGTAAAATGCTATAGACCTGAAATACTGTACAGCTTAATTGAGTGCAATTCCTATTGACTTCAGTGGATGTTTTATTCAATTACGGACTGCAGAATTTAGATCATTGTCTTTGGGTTACATCATTGCAAATATTATTGATGCTTATAAAGCTTTCAGGGATCTTTCAGGCTTTTAGTCCACAAATTGACTGCAATATGAAAGTCTTGCTCGGGGGTAAAAGGAGTACTTATATCCATCTCATCTTTCATTTACTTATTCCTGAGTCTTTCTGTGCTATTCCTTTGGGAGTGCTCATATAAAATATGCAATTTAACAAAGAGGGGGAAAGTAGGGTAGTCTCAATATAGCAAGATTCAAGTTTCATTTTGCACATTAGAAGTATGCCTTTCATAGTTTCTTGCCTAAAATGTAGAAGTGAATCTGATTAATTTTAATTTTCATAAAATGATGAAATTAAGGCACAGTAAATTTAGAATGAATATTGAGGAAAATTAACAATTTCCCAGGGGCAAGCATGAATACAGTGCTTGAAACTTTAAAACTACGCTGGTTGGAGCACTAGAAATTTTAACAAAAATAACTAACCTGCTTTGGCAAGAAGGGGCTGGATGGCTTAAAAGAATTTTTACCTTTCTAATCTGCATGCAATATAAAGACAGTGCCTGAGTTACTCTACACGAGTGGCACAAGGAGGCTTTGCGTAACTTAATTCTGACCACTCAGCCTCTAAGCACAGTAGGAATATGGATAGATAGATGTCCTTATGCTGTTTCTGTGTTAGGCCCAGAGAGAAACAGAATACGGTTTCTACTCTTTTCCATTCAGTGCTTTCAGGAAAAACAGTGAGTAAACCATTTCACGTATAGTGCATGTAATTGCATGTAATACTTCTTTTTATCTAGAATCAGCAATGAAATATCTAGGAAAAAAATATGAAAGTAAATGAAAACAAAAGAGGTTGGTAGGGATGGGCACAAGGACTTCTAGGACATGTATTGTAGAAATCTGATTGCATTTCAGGCAATATAGTCTCACTATAGGTCTTCCCGGAAAATTGTGCAGAAAGAGCTAGGAAGAGTCGCACATATACTCATGCATATTTTTAGGTCTATTTAGTAAAATTTGCAAAATGTATCTATGGGAAAATTGATACACATGCTGGCTAGAACACTGACTCTATTTAATTCTGTTGTCTTAGGTGAGGTGAAATTGGACTTGAAAAGAAAGGTAGCCTCCTTATAGAAGGCATTTTTTTTGCAGCAGCAGAGAGCACAATAAATGTTATCTGTCAGGGAAAGAAACAGGCTATTTAAATTCAGGCAGCATAGCATCTTCAGGCGGAAGGGCTATTTTTAACTTCAGATGTAGCTTAATTTAGAAACTGAGCAGTTGAAGTCCCTTTTTTTTTTTCCCACTCCTCCGACTGGAGATTTTTTATAATGATTGTAGATATCCTTGTGTGAAGATACTGAATAGAACAAAAAATACATTATCCTGAGCTTCAAGGTCGTGAAAATACACAGCTAAACAAAGCAGATTTGCGGCAATATTTTCATACATGTGTAAACACAGAGATTAGATTAGATTGATGCACTATTTTGTAAGCATAAGGGCCACTTTGGCAATTTGCCAGGAGGCTGCATATGATTTTTATATCCATTTATGCAGGATCTTACCCAGATCTGTATTATTTTATGTAGGAAGTGCTGTAATTGGGTATAGCCCTATACAACACATGATAAAGAGAGTGTAAATTTCAGTGGTTTCTGAGGGAGAAATATTTATGAGAAAACTGGCAATGATTCCCTGCATTGATTTTTCTGAACCAGCTTCTTGTATTTGGCTTTGTTTGTAAGTTAATCACAAGAATTGAGAAGCTCATCTCGTTACAGAAGATATTCAGAATTAAGAATTGCAGATTTGACTCTATTAACTGATTACAGGCTTTTTAATGTATTCAGATTCAGAATATGAAAAAATCCTCTCACAAATGGAAGTACTTCCAAGATGGCTTGTTGCAAACAGTCTTCTTGCATAATTGCATACTCTATGTCACTCAACATTCATCTATTGAATTGCAATAGCGTTTCAGCATAAAACTCGATTCTAGCTGAGTTTTATAGTTTACCTGTTAAAGCTCAGCCAAAAGCGATTCTGAAAGCTATTCTACTTGTGTAACAATAACAAAAAGCAGAGAGAGACATGTGCCATTGCGACAGAAATAATTGGGTTATTAATAAGCTGAATGTGACATGGAAAAGTCGTCTCTATTTCTGAGCATAGTGACACCTTTACCATTAACTCTTAAGCACACACAACTTCTTACAGTTTCTGAAATTTTGCTTAAATGGTTGAGCATTTTTTCACATACAGCAAAGATAACTTTTTCTGTAGCTACCTAAAATCCTGCAATTATAAGTGAAAGCTTCTGCTGCCATTTATTCTTTAACTTATGACAGCTAAAATTAGAGGCTTTCATTCCGTTGTTTTTATACACGGGGTAGCATGATGTAATGTAGTAAGAACATCATAAAACAAGTTAGAAATTTAGAGTTATAATCATTAATGTTCAATGTAGGTTAAAAAGAAATACCGTTTAGAGCTGTATTACTCCTGAATTGCCCACTTTGAATGGGGATTCTTTAATCTTCCTCTTAAACATTAGTTTTTGAGGAATGCTCCTTTTCCTGGCTACTTTCTGTGTGGAGGGAATATGGGAGTTAGCTTAGAAACTGTTAGAGCCATTAGGCTCTGCTGTGGCATTTCCTTAATTCTCTGCTGGCCAGACAAACCTGAGTTAAGGCTGAACTTAGTCTCTGCGAGGCATTTCAGTAGTGCTATCAGACTAGGAAATTCAGACTGTGATGCAGTTTGGATTGGGAATGGGCTTCATTGGACATGGGGGAAGCTTCTAGCAGCTTCTCACAGAAGCCATCCCTGTAGCCCCCTGCTACCAAAACCTTGCCTTGCAAACCCGATACAGAGCCCTTTCTTAAAGAGGATTTTCTTTATAATAAAGCAGATACATTGCACCAATATTTGCTGAAGTGTTTCAACTTTAGAAAGACAATGTGTTTTTTTCTCATCAAAGGCTTGATCTGAAGCTTGGAGCAAAAGAAACATTCAGCACATACACTTTCTTGTTTTAGGTATGTCGGTATGCTGTCAGGAGGCAGGATTCAGTTTGCCTATTAAAGAGGTTTAAAAAAAGACTAAAAACCATCCAAAAGGAGCAGTGGGGTTGTCAAGAAAAAGCTGAAATCTTGTGGAATCAAGGGTAATATTTTTGGTCTTACAGAATCACGGGATATACTTTAAATAGTTTTCTGAATCGCTTTATAAAATCTAATCGGCTTGAAATTATAACTGTCCATTTGTATCCACTTTGTTTTCAGTCAGTTTGTGGTAAAGAGGAAAACAACTGTTTTGAGAGCAAATAGTAATTCTATTTTCAGGCATTCTAACTCTTAGATAGCAAAATGCATCTATGAAGAATTATGGTGATACACAGATGATGAGGCTTAGGTAAGGCTAGACTTTGAGACTTGAGTTTCAAGTAAAGCTAGGGTTTCTAATAGAACAGCACTAAAATACTCCAAATTATCCTCAGGAGATTTCTGCCATTTTAGGCCAAACTCTTCTGATGACATTATAATTATAGTCACAGGTAAGGCTGAACTAGAAAACTGATGACTTTTAGTTCTGGATCCAACCTAATGATAATAATTAGTTCTTATTTAGTAGTTTTCATTCACAGATCTCTAAGTGTTTTATAGTGAAGGTCAATATCATGGCCTTATTTTACAGGAATGGAAGCACAGAAAAAGGAAGTGAATACCTAAAATCAATGAGCAGCTTGGTAACAGACCTAGGAACAGACCCAGATCTTGTAACCCAAGTCTGGATCTCATGTTCTCCCCATCTATCAAACCAAAGCAGTATTTATAGTTTCATGTGTGCATCTGAAACCAACTTCATCATGGCTTGGACTTGAATTTCTAGTAGTGTTTCAGATGGTGATGATATAATCCAGAAAGGAAATAAAAAAAACCCAAAACAAACAATACCCAGGCTTGGATTTTCATACCTTGTGGTTTCCTACAAAATTCCTGCCTAAATGTCCAGATAGTTTTGTGTCCCAGAAACATGAGTAATCCAAGCAGGCATTCAGGTACTACCCTATTAAGAATAACAGAAATTCCTGCGTAGGAGGATAGCATACCCGCAGGGTTTCATGAGCAGCCCCCTAAGACCTGCTCAGTACCATGCAAATTCTTCACTTTTTCTCCAGAGGGACTGAGATATGGATTCCTGAATATACGGTACTTTGCTGTATATTGTGTGTCTTTACTCTTTTATAAATCCTTAGCATGACAGATTCCATGTTTCCCATTTTAAAGTGACTGCTGTGGAGCTGGGAATATTTTCTACAGCCATTTACATCTCTGTGACCTCCCTGAGAGATACTGACATCTGCTCCATAACAAAGCGAGCCTGGTTTCCCTCTGCCTTTCCTCCTCTGGGTAGCTACCAGCAATTGTGACTGGGTCGCTTTTAAGACTTGGTAGTGGTCCATACTATAACCTGCAGGCTGGATCCAGACCCAGTGTGTCCAGCAAGGTCTCGGAGGGAGATGGAACCAAGCTGTTCAAGCCTCCTGACTTGTATCTCTCCCTGATCCGAAAACAGTGATTGCACTCTTTGCTGTCTATTTATATAGTCTGTGTAGACCATTTCCATGGGCAGGGAATCACATGCTTAATGTACTGGCTCTTCCATATGAATTTTATTATAATTTTTTGCTTCAAAAAGTTTAAGCCTTCTCTTCTATGTCACTTGTTACAGAATTTTTTCACTCAGCAAAGAAAATGTATCAGTGTTTTCCATGCCCACAAATCACAGGAGGGAGGAAATGCAGTAGACTGGAGTTTTTATTCATCAGTATGCTGTCTTCTTAGAAATGGGAGATCAATTTTATCGAAGTGTGACAAATTACAAGTAGTAAATAAATTGATATTCAGGTGAAATACAGGAGACTGTAACAGTCATACTGTGTATCTAATTATAAAAATACAACATGCTATGCCTGTATAAGGTTTTTCACAAATCAGTATGTAAGCAGTTCACAAACATACATAGGCATCATCATCTCATGTTATATAGATAGAGACATCTTTCATCTTGGAGAAGATGGTCATAGATGAGGTACTAAAAATAGGCAAATTTAAGAGCGCATGCTCCCTAGAGGGGATCAAAGACTGAGATGCTGTTTAGACATGCAAACAATAAGAAGTATCAGAGCAGGGAAGAGTGTGGTTGAACCAGCTAGCGCACTGATAAAATCTGCTACTTCTAGCTTTGGCAAAATTTGTGAAAGTAATAGAAATGGAGTGCAGAAACACAGGGAAAGCAATGTGTAAGGCAGTTCCTATTGCCTAACCCTACATGCCTAACATAGGGCCCTAAATGAGGAAGACAGATTTTCCTGGGCTATTGAGAGATTAAATGCAGAGGACATTCTTTCAGAAAGTAATTCAGAATCCACAAGTACAGCTTCTGCTCTGAAGCACCCCTAGAGGAGCCTGACACTCTTCACTGATTATGTAGGAGACTTAGGTAAACTAACTGCTTACCTTAAGCCCTTGAGTTAGGTATTAAACTTAAGCAGTGGTAAAAACCCAGTCCACGTAGGGCCACTGCAAAGGCAACTTTGTACCTAGGACTACAAACCTAATATTGATAATGTTCTTTCCTTGTATGCCATCACCTTGGGAAACTTCCATTTTCCCCCTCAGACTTCTCTTTCTGTTCTTTATATGACATTCGTATTTCATGTGCTGAGGCTGAATAGCGTGTCTGAAAGACAAAGAAAGTCAATGGAAGAGAGTACCTGAGATCTGTGCATTGCATTTGTAACCAAATCTAAAGTCAGACAAACTCAAGGACTCTCCTCTTCTATGTTCCTTCCTGGAGATGGGAGGTTATTCCTCTAATCAGGATTAGCTTTTTGTAAAAGTCCCTGGCAAAACCATAAATTGTGCTGTCTAGTTCAATTAGATCTCTGAAAAGTAGAGAAAAGTATATAATCAAAATAAGAGCAATAGGTTTTGTGCCACATCTGATTTAATAAGAAAGCAGTATCTACTTGAAAAGGAATATAAGTAAAATCTGGCTCTTCATTGAAATGGATGAATTTTTTTTAACTCAAAAAGGATTAAAAATTTTTATTTATGGCTAAAAATACTTTTTTTTTCAAATGTTGTTACAGAAGATTTTGCATCTAAGGCCTAGCTTCGGAAGATCTGTTGAATTCTCTGTCTGTTGCATCTGACTTGCAGCACTATTAACACTTTCCATGTTTCTCTGTTGCACTTGTCTTGTTTAATACAAGACAAGAAGCCATGTGGGTGACAGCTCTATACCAACAAATCTTTACAGACAGATGCTACGATTTGATCCTGATACTCACTGTATGTTTTCCTTACTGCTGCAACCGGGACTTAAAAATAAAAGCACCAGCTTTTTTTCCTGCATATATCTCCATAAAAAAGCCTGTTCTGATTTAACGTAATATTAATAGTAAACTATTTTTAACCTAAATGAAGCAGGGGGACAATGACATTAATATGTTTCATGGTGCGAGAAATGATTTCTTCCTTTGGGCTGACATTCATCACCAGTTCTTGCGTAAGCATTCACCATACCTAAATAAAGTAGTAAGAAGAAACTTCCTCCTCCTGTTAAGTGGCCCTTTATACAGAGAAGATCAAATTCAGCTGATAATGTTGCCGGGATGTATGTGCAATATTTAAAATCAGGTTGACAGTGTAAATAGTCAGCAAGGCACGCAGCTGCGGCAACAGTAAGTTCTGTGGCTGGGTGCTGGGTTGAGGTGTACAGGAGGGTTCCCAGAGCCAGGGAAACTCAAGGAAGAGCAGAGAGCCCCACCAGGAGCCGGCAGTTCTTGCAAGAGAGGCTGACATGGCTTGGGCATTGGCATGAGCAACCATGCGAGATTTGAACGGCCCCTACTCAGCGCTTGTCAGGCCACACCTGGAATACTGTGTTCAGTTTGGTCCTCGCTGTGCAAAAAAGATGTGGACAGACTGGAGAGGGTCCAGAGAAGGGCCACCAAGATGATCAAAGGTCTGGGAAGCCTGCCATATGAGGAAAGGCTGAGAGAACTGGGTTTGTTCAGCCTTGAGAAAAAAAGGCTTAGAGGAAACCTTATCACCATGTTCCAGTATTTAAAGGGTGCCTACAAAGAAGACGGAGACTCCCTTTTTACAAGGAGTCCCATGGAAAAGACAAGGGCTAATGGGTGCAAGTTACTCCTGGGGAGATTCTGGTTGGACACAAGAGGAAAATTTTCCACAATGAGAACAATCAGCCATTGGAACAATCTCCCCAGGGAAGTAGTGGATTGCCCAACTTTGGACACTTTTAAGATTCAGCTGGATAGGTTGCTGGGCCATCTTGTCTAGACAGTGCTTTTGCCAAGAAAGGTTGGACCAGATGATCCATGAGGTCCCTTCCATCCTGGTATTATAAAAAAATGGCAGTTTGCCTTGGAAATGTTGTTATGCATTTCAGGTTGGTCCCATGACAGAATTAAGGACAGACTCAATGGTTAGAGTTTTTACCACTATATGATCGGTGTTAGGTTTAAGAGTTATGGGAGGGAATCTGAAAAAGAATTTTGTGTGCTGCATGCCACAAAACCGTTCTGAAACCCTGTTGCTGGACTGACTCTCTAAAATGGCTTAGTGAAAGGCCCGTTACTGGACTTACATGCTTGGATAGAAAATATTGCATAATATATGTTAAGGAACAATTTTACATTAGTTGACGGATGAAATAGGAATACGTTAATTCTTTTCTGTAATTTTATTTGATTTGATGTTTAGTTCTTGTGTGAATGGGTCCTTTTTCATTGTCAGTTTTAGTTGTAAGGTCAGTTGATTAACAAGACCATCTGTTGTCCTACGGTACTCAATAATACAGAGGAGAGAGAAATAATTTCAGTTAAAATAAAAATAAGAAAAACTAGGAAGAGATGCCCTCAGCTAGAAAATTAGGAAATGAAATCCCTCATACTTAGTATGGAATAGCAAAGTCATAGTGGGTATGTTCCCCCAAAACTGAAAAATTAGGAATTGAGGAAGGAAACAGATGTTTATGCAGTATGCTAATTCAGTCTTGGGGGTGACAAAAAAATGTAGCCAATTTTTTATTTAGGAATCTGAGTATTATTTTCTTGCATATGTAAATAAGGGTAAATATGTGTAAAAAAATTGGACTAAAAGAAGATCTCAAGGGAAAGAGCACAAGGACAAACAAAGAAATGGTTTAAATGTATAAAGCAAGGCTTGTTCAGTGAAGCACTCAAACATTTGTAAAAATTGAACAAAGTCGTAGCAAAGACAGCTAAAGGGAAATGCATTTTAAAATTCTAGCAAGTAGACTTTAACTTCTAAATATAACTACTGTAATAAATGACTTTGGAAAGTTACACATAGAGACACAAAATATCTTCAACCCTGTGGTTGAGAAATGTCATGAATTCAATGGAGAAATACACTAACACTGTTCATGGATGCATGTTTTATGGAGAGAAAATTTTTGTTTCCCTGATGTGTATTCATAAACTATGAATTAATCCAAGCCCTTAAAATGCATGCAACCTATACCTGTGTTGGTGCTAAACTCTTCTAATGCCAAAGAAAATACACACGCATGTAAATCTCATTGCACCATTGTTAAGTTTTACTATTCTTTTCAGTCTTTTTTTGATGTACTTTTTGACTGTGAGGAGAGAATAAGCATAGTTACAAACAGTTCTCCTCCAGGCAAAACTCTTGGTGAGGGGCATGCTTCTACATCCCTAGGCCTACTACTGTGTCATCCCATTATTTCTGGTGCCAGCAATTCCTCTGTACTTGTCTGATGTGGGTGCTCCTACACTGTGGTTTATAACAAGCCTTTCAGCTGTGTTTAGACAGACCCTTTAAATGTCCCTCTTTGACGTCAGCTCAGCTTTGGGGACTAGTTGGTATTTTTCATGTGACTGATAACAGGAGGTTTCCTGATATAACCTTTCAAAGGAATGGGCAAAAGCAGCACAGCATGATTCTCTTGGGGACATCATCTTTGATACTTGAAAGGGACCTTTTCATCTTGGGCTTTGAAAGATTGTGCATCCAACATGCTAAGGAGATTTAGAACGTCCTTGTTTAGATTTTTGCCTCCAGAGATTACTGTCTGATAGTTAAGAATGAACAATATCCAAGGTAAATTCTAAATGTTTAATTGTTCATGGAGAAAAAAATATTTCACATGAACTTCAGCCATGTGCATGGGATTCCAGGTGCTCAAGGTGTCAAGTGCATTTAGGGAGAAGAAGGAAGACTGTTAATAAGGGGATATTGCTGAATGAAAATATCACACACCGTTTCTTCAGTAATTGGTATTCCTGGTTATGTCACTGTATTGATACTTGTCATGTGCATAAGCAGCTGTTACAACTTGTGTGCATATACAAAACAAAGTGTATTGTACTGCATATAAAATTTATATTCAGTGTAAAATAAGAAGGAAGTGGAACACCTCATACAAAGGCTAGGATACAGATTAACAGTTTGGTAGCTGTGACCCACATATCAAATGAATGTTTAGCCTCAGTTATCAGTACAGTTGATGAGAGCAGTGATAATTCCATCATCTGAATTATGATGATGCACTAAAAATTACAGCTGCTGGCACAGAAGCAAAGCTTACTGGTAAGACAAATTTAGGTGATGCAGATAAGTTCCAGAACGCTGAAAAAACTGCAGTAATGTGCGTTTGCAGTCAGTCTGTTTTTTGGTTTGTTTTGTTGGGGTTCTTCCCCAACAAAGGGGAAGTTGGTTGGTTTTTGGTTTGTTTTTTTGTTGTTGTTGGGTTTTTTTCCTGTGACTGGAAAATAGCAAGTGTGGACCTATTTTGGAATAAATTACAACACTGTTTTATCAAAGGTGGATCATAATGCTTAATATATTTCAGTATGATAATTGATTTTTTAGGAGTAATAAAAGTGAGCTTCATACAGTTGGATTCCAGTAACTGATATCCCACAGGAAATTGTTCTTGAATTTGGAAATGGTGGTGGTGAACACAAGAATTGTGAGGTGGCTAAAGTGCTGACTAAAAGTAATATTCAAAAGAAAGTGACAAGGCTGGAGAAACATTACTAGTGGTGTTTCTCTGGGGTTAGTCTTGGGACCTGTTGTATTTCATACATTTACCAGTGTGTTGAGGTGAATTTCCTAGATAAGACTAAGTTGGGAGGTACTGCCAATGCTGAGGAAAACTGTGGTGTTGTTCAAAAAGAATTAGACTAACTTTTTTACTAGCTTGCTGGTAATGTCGTATAAGTAACTAGCATACTGTGCAAAGCCATACACTTTGGATTCAATAATAACTTCATCTGTAACCTGGAGGTTTATGAACTGGAAGTAACAGAGGTGGAAGCAAATGTGAGTGTCCTTGTCAGTGGAAGGATGAATATGATTAGACAATGGAATATAATTATGGTAGAAAAGATAATGCAACCCTGGAAGGTGAGAGTTTTTTAATAGAGAGAAGGAAATATTGGTACCATCTTACAAGGACTCTTAACTCCTTTTGAGTATTTCTACAGTTGTGTTTAGCTATTTTCAGACAAATGAACTTAAACTATGAAAGGTGCAAAGAAGAGCTACAGGATAAGCAAGGGGATGAAGCTCCATCTTTTGAAGGGAAATTAGAAATACCTCATATACCCAACTAAATGGAGGTTTCTAGGGTGATGAATCATTAAATATACTGGGAGCAGATATTGATAAATGGATAGGTTCAGTGTCCATGATCACTTAGTCCTTAGCCTCTCTGCTGAGATCTCTATCAAAGCTGCCAATTGCTGTCTGTTCAGTAGTTTTCTTTTGTGATGTGGATAGTTGAGTGGTGTTAATTCCAGAAGCCCACAAAACTTTTGCATGTGACACTGACAAGAGGATTGCCAGTAGGACTGTGTTTTTATTAGTACTGTAAATAGTATTCAGCAGCCTTAAAAAATGCATACCATTTTTCAAATCTTGGCTGCAGATTACTTACAAAAGAAAGAACTATTCTTTATTTGAGCTCTTCCTGAACTTCCTCCTGTTTGGTCTTTTGAACTCAGCTCTGGTGGTGTCACTCCCTTACCCTTGCCTAATGAGCCAGCTCACCATGATGACAGCTGCTGCTGTCTGGTTTTGACTTTCGAGAGCTCCATAAGTGCGAAGTGTGATGACATCATGCTCCCTAGGGTGTCAGTTATTAGCTGCTAAAAATAGTTACAGGCAAACACAGAATAGAAAAATCAAATGTCTCTTTAAACCACTAGTGAATGGTAAGGTAAAGAGAGCTCAGCTGAGGGGCTTTTTATTTAAATGCAAGGGCAACAATGTTGGACTGCAATCCTGGCAAATGTTGCAGGTGATGCTTTAGGACTCCTGAGCTGGGAAAGCCCCCAGAGACAGGTTCATCCCTGGTGCAATTCCAAAACTGTCATGGTAAGTGAGCTTTTTGTGTTTATTTCCCACTGGTTAGGTTATCTGATCTGAGTAATCTGTGTTTTGCAGTTCTTAATGTAACTATGGGATTCACAGCACGAGAACGATGTCAGTGTTACTGCCAGTGTAATCACTGTTCTATTAAAAAATAAAACACAAAGTAATATTTATATTGTAAAATGAAGTGTTCAGAGGTAAAGAAATAATGTACATTAAAAACTATATACAGGCATACATGGTGCATCCAGTGTCCAAGTTCAGGAAAGTATCCTGCTCAGCATGTGTTTTGCGGCTATCTGGTGCAAGTTCTTTTGACACCACTTACAACCCTTAGGCCTCGATTACAGATCTACGAGCTAAGACAGGCTTGAAGACAAGAGGTCACATTTTCAGACTTCAGCTTAATTCCAGTTTTGTAATGTAGACTTCTGTTAAATGTTTCTGTGGTACTAGCAAGGTGTTCCAGATATTAAGCTGCTCCAAATTAAAGCTGATCTAATAAAGAAAACACATATAAATACAGAAGCAATATAACATGAAACTTAAGATTAACATAGGACTGGTTGTCTCACAACCTTTGAAAATCTCATCCTGGGGTTTTTATACTAATTAGGTCATGGATAGAAATGTTCAACTAGGCTTATCAGTGCTGTTAGAAGATTTTCTAACCTGAGGAGTTACTCATATCAGTCTTTTCTACACTTCTTAACTTACTGTCTAAGAGCAGGCAGGTATAGAAATATGAAGCTATGACTTCCAGACAAAACACCAGAGATTCTCATTCCAAGTTACAGATGCTAATCCATGGGCCTGAAACTCCCTTGGCCAAAGTATAATCTTTTTCTCACCCATTTGGAGTCACCTACAACAGCTTCATGGTGATTCAAAACCATCAGAAATCACCTGTAACTAGCACTGGTCCCCCTTATCAGGGAGGACAACCTGTTCTCCCTCCAACTTTTGCACCCTGGCCCCAAACTGCCTGATCTCCTCTTTGCAGCCAGTACACAAGCTAAAAACACAAGTCTGCTGATCCTACAGAGCCTGACTCATGTCTCTGTCAACCACTTGCAGCAGCCTTCCCCAGAGGGAATGAAGAGCTTGATGGATGTTGTACTGCAGGTTATCAGAGTGCGTGCTAATAAAGCAACAGATCCATTACAGTATTTATCCATTTTGCAAGATCCAATTACAGGAACTTTGTGAAGTATAAAATAGTTTGATTTTACCCTGTGTTCATCCTGTAAAAGATGATGTCTCTAAAAGATCTTCCCATCCTATCATTATTTCCTTGTGCTGATTCATCTATTCAAGATTGTTTAGAGCCAGGATTTGATCGTGCCTTGTTGCTGATAATGTTTTTTGCAGATCTGTTTGATAATTGTCATGGATAAAGCTGAAGAATCCCTGAGTCTTTTGCTTGCAGGGTGTGACATGTAAAGTAGAAGTTTTTCTTGCAGATCAGAAGGCAGGGGACTGACATAGGAATTATTGTGTGAAATTGCATTGTCTCTGTTATGTAGGAATTCAGACAGTGATTGTGATAGTCCCTTTTGTCCTTTAAAAATGAGAATTTATGACTCAAAAGGTGCTCCTCTGTCAGTCACAAAATTTTTACCATTTACTGAATCTTATTTTTAATGGTATAATATCCTGTCCTTTTAGTTGCAAGTGTGGTGTTTTGAATGCAAACTGATTTGCAGTCATTTTCTTCAGTCTGCAAAACAAGCACAAAAAAAAAAGATGGAAGAAATTCTATATTCAGTGCTGGTGGCTGGAGGGGCAAAATATAATAAAAAAAAACTTACTGAAGAATTTTTCCTCTTTGCATGGGTTTGTGAGATTTATTTTTTTTAGGAAGAGGACTATTTTCAGGTGAATCCTTAAAACTACCTGAAGGAGTAGCATCTGAGAGAGAATGATAATAAGAAATAGAAATGCAGGGAAGTTTTTACAATATAAAATGCATACAATGTTTAGCAGGTGGCCAACTTTTTGTTTAGAAAGATTTCCTACTGCATTACATTTTGTTTGCTGTATCCCCCAGAAGGCTGAACGTTGCTACCTCCTGCAGACAATGCAGCAACACCCTTATTTTGTACTAGCAAATGATTTTTCTATTCACAAGCTATTTCAGTATTCCAGAGCATATCACTGCTCTAGCATGCATTTATCTGAATTTAAAGTAATTTATTCATAAAAAGATTATTCTCTCTTTGGTTTGGAGGATACTGACAGGGATAAAGGCCCATGCAGTAGCACAAACAATTGAGGTCTTCTGGCAGACTTTTGTCTGCTTAACACTTGTCACTGATGGCCTTGACACTGATTATAATGCCAATAGAGTAAAATATCCTCTACAAAATATAATTTCCTGTTGGAATGCTGGCAAAGTAGTGCTGATGTGGCATACACTTACTGCATCATCTATAGGTGTGTCATGGCTTAAGCCCAGCCAACAACTAGGCACCACGCAGCCACTTGCTCACTCCACCCTCCCACCCCCCCTGCAGTGGGATGGGGAGGAGAATTGGGAAAAAAAAAGTAAAACTCGTGGGTTGAGATAAGAACGATTTAATAACTAAAGTAAAATAAAATGTAATACCAACAATAATAATAATAAAGTATAATAATAATAATTGTAATGAAAAGGAATATAATAAAATAAAAAAAAGAAAAAGAAAACCCAAGAAAAAAACAAGTGATGGACAATGCAGTTGTCCAAAGCAGGTGAGGTGAGCTCACCACCTGCTTACCGATGCCCAAGTAGCGATCTGCCCCTCCTGGCCAACTCCCCCCAGTTTATATACTGAGCATGATGTTCTATGGTATAGATTATCCCTTTGGCTAGTTAGGGTCAGCTGTCCTGGCCACGTTCCCTTCCAGCTTCTTGTACACCTGCTCACTGGCAGAGTATGGGAAACTGAAAAATCCTTAACTTGGGTAAGTGCTACTTAGCAACAACTAAAACATCAGTGCATTATCAACATTATCCTTACACTGAATCCAAAACACACTGTACTGTAAGAAGAAAATTAACTCTATCCCAGCCAAAACCAGGACAAGGTGATGGCATTATCGTGCATATTCTGTTTTCAAGGTTAAACAAAGAAGTGTACAAAATACGCTTAGCAAGAGGTAGAACTACCTGAGCCTTAGGTCAGACTTTTAGCTGAGCATTCAAGCCCTTCTGCTATGCTTTTTGTGTGCTGTGTATGTAAATTACCTCAAACAGAAGCAATGTAGAAAACTGAACTGTGTCAATGACTGTGAATGGTTCTACCTGATTTTTGTAGAAAATCTAAGGATGGTAGACCTAAATAATCAATAAAATTAGGGTAAAAATCTTTGTAAAATACCTGTGGAAGTACGTATTTATCAGTTTTACATATCCCAAGCTAGATCACACTGAAAGGATGGACAATTCAACAAAATATTTGCCTGGAATGTATTTAGATCCCATAGCAGGAAGCCGAGTCCAGATAGATTCACACTGGAAATGAGGCATATGTGTCTATTAGGGTGGGTCATTAAACATTAGCATATCTAGGCAAGAAATATGTGATATTTCACATGCACAGTAAATTGAGGGTTTGTCTATGTAAGACTACACATGTAATCTGAATTAACATCGACAAGTTAAAGGATGTGATGTAGGAACTACTTAGGGAATATGGTTGGCTGTTGCTGTAAAATGTCAGACTAAAAGACTAGAACAATCTCTCTGGCTGGAAAATACACGAGTCTATAGCAATAGCTCTGTCCTGTATGTGCACAGCAGACAGAGAACAAGAAGAGGTTTTCATTCTACTGCATATGAAGATATTAATGGCACTGTCTCACCACCAATTTTCACACGATTAGATAGTTAGATCATGTCAAATCTTGGCTCATCACCAAGACTACTTGCCATAAAATTTATCACATCAGAAGAGGGACGTCCACATTAAAGTAAAATTTGAAGATTGTCTAATACGTAAGTTTGTGAGACAGAGTCCTTATCCACAGAAATAGTGTTGTCAGCAGCGCTGTTTGAATTAAAGCTGCAGATTGGATCTAGTCATTGATGCTGATCTCAACTTTTATGTAGGACATAAATTGAATACATTACATTTTCTAATACGCCAGGCCAGCATTCTCTGACGCAGATACCAAAGCTGAAGTAAGTGGGAGCAGGCAGTGTTTTCCAGCCTAAGGTGTCAGGCCATTAGAAATTTCAGGTTCCTAAATGTAAATGTAGTATAGATATCCAAGTTGAAAGATGTCTCAAAAATATATCCAAATATATATGTATTATTCTGACAACACACTGGAATCAGTTATTACTGCTGACACTGTGCCAACCCAGTGAAGCAGTCTTTTGATGTATTTCAAGAAACATGTTAAGTTCAGTGTCCTGTAACTGCATCCGTAACCACCAGCCTCTTAGGAAAAAACTTGAGAAGGCTGTTTTTTCTTTTTTAATCGTTAACTTTGCACTCTTGTGCCTTCCTTCCTCTCTAAGCTTCCTTTTTGTGTAGATGAAACCTAGTGATGCAGTGTTTGCCTATAGGCGTCCTTTTTCCTGTGAACATAGAGAACCCTGAAGAACAAATAAACTGTTTAAGTTGCTGATCCTGCACGTTTGCAAATTCATTGGGAGATTTGGCTCACATGTAAGGACACAAGGATCCGGCTCCTAGGGAATAAACGTCAAAGAACATGAAAAGAAAAGCCTTAGTAGGCACTGGGACTATAAGAACAAAGAGTGCTTCCAAACTGCAGTAGTGAAAACCACTGGGAAATGTGGAATAGTCTGACAGAAGCAGTAAGAATGATGGTTCTGAGTCAGGCACTGAATCAGAAAAAAAAAAAAAAACCCACAAAAAAAAACAAAAGGAAAAAAAAAAGAGGCTTGATCCAAGTGAATTAAAGCCACTTATATTCCTGGAAATGAATTATTTCCTCTTTATCAAAAAGGAAAAAAGACAAAGAGGTTAAGAATGTAATTATATGTTGCACAAAGAATTATATGGCAATTCTGACTCTCGGGCTTACGTTCAGGGTACTAACCAGAACTCTGACACACTGACTGACTTTCTGTAGTGAGTCTCAGCAACGTTGCCTGCACTGCCTATTTACTTTTTAGTACTTCCTCTTGGAGGCTTTCTTTTAGTCTATGTTTTCAGCAGGCTTTTAGAGGAAGCTCGGGGTATTATTTTGTGTCCAGAATAAACAGAAGGGACAGTACTGTCCTCTGTGCATAAGCTCTCTCCTTCCCTTGTGAATTTACAAATACTGTAGAAAAACAAAATGATCACAGAAATAGTGTTTTGTTAAATGATCACTCAAAACTAGTGCTGGGGACTTGGTTTCTTGCTTTGTCAATGAGTTCAAGTGTATCAGGTACATAATTTACTGTTTAAGTTGTGAAGGCCTTCACAGAAGTGCTGAAGCCTATGAACCATCTCCCCCCTTTCCTGTCTTAGGCTGAGAATATTTTCATTCCATTCATCTCTGCTTAGATGCAGAGTGTCTGAAGACTGTTGCAGAGTATCTGTTTTCAATGCACATTGATGTTTTGCCAGTCATATGTCAGGAGGGAGCATCCTCCCACTGGTATGAACAATATGACCATGAAAGAAGATGAACAGTAACTGTATTATGTCCTCCAGAAGATGGACAGAAGTTAGAGGGAATGTGTTTTTGTGCACTGTTTCAGGGCCTTGCTCATCAGTTGCACGGCACTGCTAAATTTGTTTCCTAGTGTTTACAGATGAAATTAAATCAAGGTTGTAAAACAGAAAATTGTGTTAATGTGCTTTGTAGATTGATGATGACAGACATACCATAAAACGCTAAAAAAGAGATCAGCTGCAATTAGTCTATAAAGAACCTAATCACCAATATGAATTTGACAACCAAGATTTCAAATAGATAACTTCATTCTGTCCTATATACTCACTAAGAATGTCTTTTTGTGTTGATTTTGTTGATGGGTGGAGGTTGGTTGGAAAGAATTGTATTAAGATTCAGTTATTTGTAAAACTGTATCATTTAATAACAAAAATCCATTTGCTTGTGGACGCATTTAGGTTGCTGCACTGAACATACCCAGATTCCTATCCTTAGTCCTCAAAGAGGGTCTCTTTCATTCTTAATTGGCTGAAGAGTAGAAAAGGACTGGGGCAATTTCCTACAGACTTTTTTCTGGCTCTGCTGGTATGATGCCCTAAAGTAGATAAGACGCTGCTATATCACAGAGACCACTGGGTTAAATTAAGCAGGATGTAATTAAGATTACAAAAACAACCCCTAAAGTTTTACAGGGTTGCAAGCAGCATTATCCCTCATTATCCCAAAGAAAGTTTATTTCTCTCTACTTCCCTTGAGAGAAGTGTTAAAAATTGCCCTATTATGGGATGAGGACTGCCCAATAGATAGCCAGAAAAAGCAATCTGAGAACTAGCATGGCCAGCTGGAGCCCAGCCAGTATGACTGTGACTGGTGATCCCCTGAAACAAAACCGTGGAGCAGAAGCTGCTGCCCGCTGCCGCTGCAGAAAGCATCCCGCAACAGGTGCCACCTAGAGAAGCCAGTGATAGCCTGTCCTGCAAGAGCCTAAGACGAAGCAAGATGAATGGGAATGAAAACCAGGAAGGGGAACAGCGGGAAAAGGAATTCATCTTTATTTTGTGTGCTGGGAAGATCAAACCGCATTGCACTGTTGCAGTGTTTTGAAGTACGTTTTGTCTTAGGACCTGACTCTCCTTATGCCAATGTAAGTCATCAGTTTAATACACAGTGATGCAAATAAGCACCAGCCCCTTGCTTGCCTACTCGTACACACATTTATGTTGGATGCTTGCTTTTTAGCACAGTAGTGAACCAACAATGCTAAAACACCATATGTTTTGCTGTGTCAAGGGAACCAGCTATCACCGTAGCCACGTCAGTAAATCACATTACAACCCTTGGTCTAACGACAGTTGTATAGATCTCCAGCTCTCTACTGTTTGTCACTAATCAAGAGTAGTCTGATGATAATCATGCAGGGACATTATCCCATTTGATGTTCTTTCCCTCTACCTTAGCTAATCGTTTCTACAATGCACACACAGGCCAGCATATCCTGACTTCTCCCATTCCTTTTGCTATCTTTATTTTTCTTTATTGTAGCAGAAAAAATTGAGAGATCAATGAGGTTATTGTGCCAGATCTATTGCTCAACTCCCCAGTTTCCTATTGTGGTGGGATCTAGCAGGAAACTTGAAGAAATCCAAAGAACAGTCAAATCTCTTCTCATATTTGCTCTGAGAGGCCTACCCTGCTTGTATAACAGGGATAGTTGAACATGATTTGGCCTTAAAAGATTACATATCTTTTTATTACAGTATGCCTCATCCCAATGGAGACAGTGTTAGGGTTTGTATTAGTACTACTGAGTGCTCTTGCTTTCTCTTTCTGTTTTATCAATGCAAAACAAATAGATAAATTCTCTTCCCTGTTACAGGTGCTTGAAACTGCAACAAATTTCATGAAGTGACTTGAATTGTTTAGGATTTTAGTCAATGTAACTGCAAAATTTGACAGCCATCTTAAAACCATTGTATTTATTTTTAAGATTCAAAATTTATATTAATAATTTAACAATTGTAGGGAATATCCTGTTATATTGACCTTGAAAATGTTATTAAACAGTAAATACAACATTTGCTTGCTAAAATGGAGAGATGAAATGCTCAGTCACTTAGAGCTTCATATGATAATCATCAGGAAAACAGCTCCTTTTTTAAATGTAGCTGTCAAACTGACAGGTTGCAAAAGAAACAAATTCCCAGCTATTCAGTAGTTACAAAAGATCAAGATAATCCAGTTTCATCAGACTGTCAAAGAGGGGGACTTGAATTTGTTGAATTCAAATCAGTTTTTTTCTGTTTGCTCACTTGGGCTGGTCCTAACCACAGGTTCATAAGAAATTAATAATAAACTTTTGAGCTGTTACTCATTCCAAGATGGCACTGAACATCAAATATCTGTCAATTACAAGGTGGCAGAGACTTGAATAAAAATGCAACTGCCTTTTTTGAGAAATGCTTTGGATTGGTCACAACTGCTTTGACCTAAGATGCAATTCTCTGTAAGTGCAGATAGCAACTGATCCTGGCAATTTCCTTAGGGGAATTTTTCCAGGGGTATTTGATGTAAGCAAATGTCTCTGAAAATAAGCTGTGGATGCACTATGAGCATCATTTAGAAGTCTTTTCTGAAAAAGACACCTCTGTGTCTGCTGTAGTTTAGACAAGATTGTATAACTTTATCAGTGCCTGGCCCTTTGTCCCTGTCTGTCGCTCAGGTCCACCACTCTAGATTAGCCTTTTATTCTTAGGAGCAGTGGAAACCTTGGTTTTTTTCACGTGCTTGTTAGTGAATTTGCCAAGATACTCGGGACTTCTTTGCAAAGGTGCTCCTGCTCTGCTGATTGACATTCAGCATGGGCAGGCAGAGCAGGCCAAGGAAAGAAGCAAGAAGCCAGAAAGGAACAAAAACCTTCAATTTCTGCGTTTTTATTTGAAACGTCTTTGAATCAGCAGCTCTGGGCCCTTCCCAGCTCTTGAAGGAATGCCAGTTCAGTACAGTGAATAAGGTGTGTGCGGGGGCGACTGCTTCTCTGTCAGTTGTGAGAAGCTTTATTTTAAAAAGTGCCTCTTTTTTTTGCAAGCGTTACAGAGGTTTGAATGGTTCAGAGAAGCTGGTAATGGTTTACGGAGGCTTTCTTGTTTATGGCCTGTTGCCCAGTCAAATCCAGCCCAGGTCATTAATTACTAGAAACTGTTACCATGTTAACACAGTCTGATGGATGATGTGAACTGTGCCTGAGTCCAGTTTCTACCAGAAAAAGCATCACAGAAACCAGTATTGCTGTTGTCCCTAACTGACTCTCTCGCAAGCAGAGGAGGACAGAGCTGTGCCAGCAAGTTCATTCGGGGCAGAGCCGAGCTGAGGCATGCAGCTGAGCGCTGTTGTAGCAAGCTTCCTCCGCTGCCGCACATCCTTCCCTTCTCTGCAAAGAGAGAACGTTAGCCTGCGAAACTGTCAAGCTGATGCCTTCCCCAGCATTGAAATGACAAGCAGTGAAAACGGGCAAGCAAAATGAACAAAAATAAGGAGCACCTTGGCTAGGGAGCACTGATATCTTCTGGTGAAAGATACACAGAAGAGCATGAATGGTTTCATTCAGAGTTTTGGACCCAAGCCCTGTGTATATGAGGAAAATCATTAACACACCATTAGCAGTCATGCGTTAAAACAGAAATTACTTATTTATTGTAATATCTAATTTTATTTTATAATGTTTTTACTGTTTCTTTTTTGCATTTTGCTTATTTGGACTCTTGTACTGGTCATTGTCACTTGGCTTATATTGAATTTCACTGCTTTGTTTGCTTGTTTGTTCTTCCATCTGAAAAGCTCTTATGTTGGGTAACTTGCTCGGCAGTAAGGGTGGAAGGAAGGCAGGTGGGCAGGCAATCTGAATTCTGATTTTGGCTCTGCTACTGTTGCTTGGCAAGCTGTTTACACCACTCTGTGCCTTACTTTCCCACAGAAAGAGACTCACAGTTGAAGATCAGTTTAAAATCTTTGATAAAAAAGAACTATGAATCTACTAGTGCTATTTACTGAAGGAAAACACAAATGAAACCAAGTATTTTATTCCATGTGCTCCTTAAAGTGTATATGAATTGATTAAGCCCAGTAAGCCTCTGTTCTTCATTTTCCTTTTTTTGAATTAGGTATAAATGTTCAGTCAGCATTGATGTACACGTCCAAACCACTATAGACATCTTAGCCTTCGAGTTGTAAAAAATCACAAACATTCTAGATTCTTCAGCCCATTTAACAGATGTGATAAGCAAGTATCAGATCATCGTAACTACTGAAACACTTAGTTACACTACAGATCGAACCAGCACTGCAGAGAGTATGTATTGCTCTCTCCCTAAATTTCAATATTCTCTCTATTCCTTCACCCTCCTGATTTATTTTGGATAAAGTGTCCACCAGCAAGACACAGTAGTTTGCTATGGGCACAGTTGCTGTATAATTTTATATTACTTGCAGTCTTTTAAAAATTGATGCAGATAACAATAGAAGCACTTTTGTTTCTCTACCTAGGCCAGGGTGCCATTTCCAGTATCATTAATTCGCTACAACTGAAACCCTTTTCCCTCAGGAATGGCTGGGGTCATGGCAACAATGTTGATGGAGATGCAGGTTAAGAGCCAGGAGTTCTTCAGCAGTATGCTGAAAAGCTTACTAAAAATGGTCTCTGTTTCTCTGTAGACCTGGAAACCCAGCCTCTTGTATCAGAATTCCTCCTTCATGACCATTAAACTCTTCAGGTACCAAAAATTCTGTAAGTTAAATGCAAAACTTAAAAATTGCAAGCTTGAGTAATGCTCCTGACAACTCGGTGTAAGCTCAGACTCAAAGTTCTGAGGAAGGTGAAACATATCTGTACTTAGTCTAATATGCAGCCCTTGACTGTAGGGAAAATTTCTTGCTGCAATACACCTGAAGGTTAGCGTAGATTCCAAAACTGAAGAATAAATAACCTTTGCCATCTTTACCATAATGCAACTGCAACTCACTGAGTTAATCCTTAGTTCATTTACTGATCTTCACCAAAGCGTTTGCCAATGTGACACACCTGATAGCTTCGTATTCTGCAGTCTGCAATTAGCAATGTTGAACTGTGTTCAATGGGACAGTATTGTATTTATATATAGTGGGGTTTAGCTGTGTAAATGCCTTCATTTGTTGGTGGCACTATGCGAATACATATACTAAAAAATACTATACCTATTATTTTCTAAGATATTGGGTAGCAGTGGACTGCATGAATCTTTCATTAAAAATGTGAAAAGTAGTTTGATTGTGTTGTGATTGGAAACAAGCTTATATTTGTAAGAATTTCTAAAGCTAATTAATGGACATGATAAGCTTCTTTAGTTGGCTTCCTGTCTTGTTGCATAAAAGGGCCAAACAATCTCTAAACAGACTGAACAAAATAATACTTCTTTAATACTTATTTCTTCCTAATTCCACACTCCTTTACTATCCATGTCAGTTATTGAGTGCTTTGTTAAGCCCCTTTCATGACTGTTCACATTTTGTCTTTTGTCTCCACTCATTCCACTTTATACCTGGAACACAACTTTAATGTACATTACGCTCTTCATTTGTTGAAGAAGTAACTGAAAACTCACAAAAAGTGATCACTTGGTGTTCTATGTGCAGTTAACTAGTCCTTGTTTGCTCCCTATTGCACACACTGTAAAATTCTTGGGGTTTAGGACTAGGTTAGGTATACGGTAAAGTAATTGTAATTTCCAAAGCAGGATCTAGAAAATACCATTCATAATAGTTAGGAGAAGAGCTATTTGGCTGAAAAGGGTTGGGAGATTTTTCAAACTGAGAGTTAAAAAGGGATCTTCATTGTTTCTGCCCCTCCCATCTGCTGTTCCCTGCAGCTGAAAATGGGGCAGAAAGCCAACATCATGACATTTGAGCAGACAGCAGTTTATGGAAGCGTCTATTACAATTCCACACCCACACCCTTAGTAGAAAGGAGCCTTCTCCCTGGCCATTTCAAGCAAAGTTGCTGCCAGAGAGTTACAGTTGTTGTGAGGCTTCATCCCCTGAGTCTGGGATTTGTAGTTTTTCTATGTGGGTTTTAAATACAGATTCCCCTTCCTCTGCTTGCTTACTCCTCTGCCTCTCCAGGAGGAATCAAAAGAATTTCCAAAATATGCTGTAGAGTTTTCTCAGCCCTCACGTGCCATTATTACAAGTGGGTTGGACTGTGGCATCAGAGAATGTGCAGAAGCATGGTGATTAATATAAGCATTGTCTTTTGCCTCACTTAGTGATCTTAAACATAGGTGGAATACCTTGCAAATCGCAGCGAGCAGGTGAAACCTGCTACTGATCTCAGTGTTGCAGCTGGTCTTAGAAGGGAAGAGTATAGATCAAATGGCTTTTTCAGCCTGTTTGATTTTTGTTGCTGTTCTTTTATGATGAGTACTTTCAGCCGTTCCACAAGTATCCTTCATCATTTTTTCTGAAAGAAATATTTATATGTATTATTCATAAATACATGCATAGATATAGGCCGTATGTGAAGCATATATATCCACTCCCCTTTCTTCTATTTAAATAGTGTTCAGTAATTGTTCAGTTCTCTTTAAAGGATGAGTCACCTGGCTCACTCTGGAGTCAGGAATCTAGACTCAAAACTGTAGCTGCACACTGATCCAACTGTGTAGCTTGATCAGTTATTTTACTGGACCTCAAAAAATAAATGCACTTTCCGACATACACCGTTTCTTCAGTTTCCTAAATAACAAGAAAAATATTATTACTGTTTCTCCTTACATTCTTTTTCCTTGATTTTTTAATTAAATATTAGAGAATAAGCATGTGGATATAAAAGAAACTGAATTATGCTGGATTGGCAGCCCTCGAAACTGAAGTTCACTGTTTCTTGGTAGCACAAGGACAGTAGTGAAACACAGCAAGGATACTCCCCTCCACCTGCCCAATTAAACAGTGATCCAAAGACCGGAGCCGGTGGTGAGCAGCTAGTGCAGCTGCCATACACATTCTTTCTTGGACTTCTAGAGAGAGATGTACACAACGTGAACTAAACTGCCACCTTAGATGCATTTCACGTAGAGCATCAGCTGGTGTGCAGAGAGATCACCGCTCCTTGGTGCTGTGAAAGGTCACCCATATGTAAGCAAAGCAACTGACAGAATGACAAAAGATGATCTGTCATGCTTCAGTTGTGTGGCTGAGCAAGTGGAGGGTTCTTGAAATGAATGAATGAATGTTATACTTCAGTAAGAATAAAACCAGGAGATTGAAGGTAAAGCAGTAAAACATTTGCTTTCATATTTAGGAATGAATTGAGGAAGGGATATCTCAAGGTGGTCATGTTTTCCCGTCATGTATATAGAATGTAAAGATAATGTGTAATCCTGCTTAACAAAGTAATTAAAATATATCAGTAAATTAAATGAACTTTTAAGTCTCTGGCTCTTCATATGGCTTGAATAAAGAAGTGAGATGGCTTACTTCTTATAAGTAAGGGGTTAATCACCGTTTTAATTCCTAGATCTGAAGAGAAAGATGGAAATGTAAGGGGAAAAAGATGTAGATTAGCATATCTCACCTGAATAGCTGTGTGGATTGCAGTAGCAGAAGTGTTGTCAGACATAGACAAAGAATGAGGACAAAGCAAAAGGAAAGTGTACATACTGTGGGAGCCGCCTGATTTAACCAGTGAAGAAATGATGAAAGGAAAGCAGTGTTGCCATTACAGAGGTGTCAAGAAGGTGGATTGCTACATCGATAAATTAGTTCTGAAGTCTGAACGAGCAATTTATTTTTTCTTTTGTTTTCCTAAAGTCAGTTAAGGGAGTGGTGTGATTCAGTCACACCAGTGGAGGGGATTCCCTCTGGATCTTTGTCTCTTGGTTATCTGTTTGTTTGGTTTTTTTTACTTTAACTTGCCCCCTGAACAAACATGATTACTTCGTGTATAGCCTGAAGTGTTTTGGGAAGGAATTAGATAATGGGCTTATGAGACGTGGGGGCTTTCTGGAACACGGAAAGTACCAGGCTGACAATGACCTCTGCATTTCTCTGGAATCAAGACAAGACATGCATGGATTTCAGCGGTATTTTTAGCCATTTAGATTATACATGTGCCTGTCCATCTTTATGCCTTCTGGTCTCGGGCCCTGCCAAGGCTGGAGAGGTTTTTTAGAAAATGTTTCATTGCTTCCTAGAACCCATTCACTGTTCTAAGATGCAGTGTTTCACAAGATTTCCATCAAAAGGGTGTTTAGGGTGCTGCTGGAGCTATCTTGGCTGAGGTTTTCAGTTACAGCTGAATCAGCACAATCTCCAAACACCTTCCCTTCCTCTACCTTCCCTTTGGAGATGTTTCAGACTCATTGGGCAGGAATCCAAGCACTGGGGGCCTCCGGTAGTGTTTAATCTATCAGAAACCAAAGTTGCTGTGTTGGCTGTAGTAACTCATAATTCAAAGAGAACATGTTAGAGAAACTGATCTAGATATTGATTTTAAAAACTCATCTGGCACTGTATCTCAACATTTCTCTTTCACTGCAGAACAAATTGATTCCTTATACATATTCGAAAATAATACAAAGCTTATCGCTGAACCGACATAAGAATAGCTCCATTAGGGCTAGCTCTGATTTTGCGGAGTAGGGTTTGGCATATGAAACCAGTGATCAGAAGCAGGAACTGGATAAAAACTGGTTGTAAAATATTGCCAGTAGCAGAACTGGGGATTTCTGTTTCATTAGGAATTCGTAACTTCTTCATACAATAAATGACTAAACAGACTACACAATGGGTGAGATGAGCTTTATAAGGAGAAGCAATTTCTTTTCTTTATATCGGTTGGTCTGAGAAAAGATATTCCTCCTTGCAAACTTTGTTTTGCTGTTAGCGTTGGAGCACCACAGCTGCAGCAATGCCACTCCTGCAAGATGAGTTCCCCTGCTGAGAACCATCTCCTGTGTGCTTCATTTTCCTAGTCTGCAACTGAAGAAACTTCCCTGTCTCCCAAATGAGTCATGAGGATTAATTATGTAATTTTTATAAAATGTTTTAATTTGCTCCACTGGAAGGACAAAGACTGATAATTTCATAATATGTAACTACCTAAATACCATCTGAACTTTTCCGGCGCTTTGCTTACTGCCTGTTATTTTCCAGAGCTGTTTCAAAACAGAAGATGAGAAATGATGTGCTCGTTCTGGGACCATATCTTGTCAGTAATCATTACTCAGAGTTCTGAAGATTGAATTAAGAAAAATGTAAGGGAACAAGCATAGTTTAAGGGAGAACTATCCTTGTGCCAACTTCTCCCTTTTATAAAAGGAAAGCAACTTACACAGTGGTATAGTGGCTCTGAGGAAGTTTTTTTTCCTCTTCAGGTGTGGTCCAACAAAATCAAACCCATTCCTTGTTGATTTTTGCTATGTGATCACTCATTAAATGCAAAGTAAACATATTGCTGAATCACATCTGTCCTTTGGATGAACGGAGGACAGATGTATTGCAGTGCAGGAAAGCACAACGTAGACTTTGCAACCAGGACAAAGCTATTAAAATAATAGGTTTGAGTCAGTTAAGGGAAATGCATAAATGATTTTTAAAACTGATTTAAGGTAAGCAATGAGCTCTTTCGTTACAGTACGTACTGTACGTTCCAGTGTGTACTACCGTTAACACTGAGCCATTTATCAGTAATACACTAGTAGCTCAACAATTGCTTTGCCCACAGTAGTTATGACACTCGTGTAAAATGTTTTACAAAAATCTTGAGACTTTGTGATGCTGATGGTGTGGTAGGCCCACGCTGAGAAGACGGATGATGCAGGTGTCCCATCTTTAGTGTTGGAGCCCTGACCAGGGCTGCCTTAACGTTGGCTGTGCTGAGGCAATGACTTTCTACGGAGGTGTCCCTGCAGCATCAAGGTCAGCGGAGCAGGCAAGACTCAGAGAAGGGGTGGCCAGAGCGTTCCACAAATTAGCTATTCCATATATTCCCAGGTCTCACGTTGGCTGTGATCGTAGTTTGGCAATTTGATCGTAATTGGATGTGGAAGGGCAGACAGATCTGCACCGAGACCGATGCACCCTTGGCAGTCAGTCTCTGATGGTCCTTCTGCTTTCCACATGCCGGCATAAGGACGGGTGTACCATTAAGGGATATAGGATCCCAACTTTGCGATGAATGCATGAGATCCGAGTATCCCTTCACACACATCGCTTCTACCTCGTTACTGATCTGCAAGGTTCACCAGAGTTACTCCTTGCTACTAAGCAAAGAGAAACACCGCAGCCCACCGGGCGTTGAGGGCGAGGTAGGACTTTTCTCCATCGGGTCCACACAGACCAGGGCCGCTCGCCAGGAAGAAGCTGAAAAGGCGCAGTTTGGGGCCTCGCCCGGTGTCACCTCCCGACACCCGTGGGCAGCTCCACAGGGTCCCGGCAGCCCCGGCCTACGCCTCCCGGCCAGGCCGGGGCCTCGCCCTCCTCCCCAGGCCGCTCCAGCGGAGCAAGGCAACGTGGCCGTCGAGTACCGGGGAGCCCGCTCGGGAGGTGAAAGGCTTTACGGAAAGCGTGCGCCGCTGCCCTCGGCTCCCGGTAAAGGAGACGTTCCGGCCGCAGCCGCGCTAACGACTCGGTGGGCACGGTGCACTGACCCCCGCCCCGGGATGCCTCCCGCTTCGCCAGCCGGGCCTCTTGCCCCCGGCTCCGCACCAGCCCCTGCCACCCCAGACAGGCCGAGGGTCACCGCCGGCCTGCAGGGACAAGGACCGGCGTCCGCCGGCAGCCCTCGGCCGAGCTGCTGCTGCCGCCGCCGCCGCCCGGCCCCCTCGGCGCCCGGTGCCGCCGGGCTCTGGGGCCCCGCACACGAGCCCCCCCGCGGGCACTGCGGCTCCCCCGCACCGAACGCGACCGCCCTGCTGCGGCCGAGGGAGCCCGGCCCGGCCTCGCCCCGCCGCCCCAGGCCACGGCGTGCTCGGCAGGCCCCGGGACCTGCGGGGCGCTGTCTCTTTAAGCGCTCTGACGTCAGCGCTGCGCAGCCATGGCAACGGCCCGTCACGTTGGCTGGCTCCATGCGGGAGGGGGAGGAGCTCCTCCCGCCGCGACCGAGCGCCATGGAGGCGGCGGCTCGGTGACACCCGCTCGGACCGTTACCCGGCGGCGGCGGCGGCGAGCCGGCAGGTATTTCCCGCCCGGGCCGCGGCGGGGCGGAGGACGCCCGCAGAGCCGGGACGCCGCCGGCGGGGCGGGGGGGGACACGGGGACCGAAGCCGGGGCGGCGGGCGGGCTCTGCCCGTCCCCCGGGGCTCGGCGGGGCCGCCCGAGGGCGGCGGCTGAGTCCCGCGGGGCGGCCGGCGGCGCCCCCTCCTCGCCCCGGGGAGCCTCGGCCGGGCGGCGGGGCCTCACTTCCTGGTCCGGCGGCAGCGCCGGCCGCCCCCGCCCGCAGGCGGCGGCGGGGAGGGAGGAGGAGAGGGGCTGCGGGCGGGCGGGCGGCGGCCGCTCGGGGCCGGGCGGAAGGTTCCAGCGCGCTTCCCGCCTGGGGCGGCGCCGCTCGGGCCGCCGAGCCTGCGGGCGGGCTCGGCCCCGCCGCCCCTCAGCGCGGAGCCCGGCGCCGGGCGGGCGCGGAGCTCGCCGCGCACGGGGAGGGCCGCGCCGGCGGGCAGCCCCGGCGTCGTCGTCCGTGTGTCGTCCCCCCCCCCCCCCGGCCGCCGCCGCCGCCGCCGCCGCCTTTGCCCGCCGCGCCCCCGCAGAGCCGCCCCGGAGCGCCGGAGCCGCCCCGCGCCCGCCCCTCGCGGGCGGCCCCATCCCGCGGGCGGGGGAGCATGGGCGGCACCATCGCGCCGCAGCGGCGGGGGGGAGGGGGCGGCGCTCGGCGGGGAGAGCCCAGCCGCAGCGGGGGTGAGGTGAGAGCTGAGAGAGGCGGCCGCGGGCATCGCCGCCAGCAGCGGGCCCAGCCCGGCCGGCAGCGCCGCTGCGACCCCCGCCGGCAGGTAAAGCCCCGCCGCCGCCGGGGCTGCGCTTCCCGCCGGGGCGCCGGCCGCGGGGTCCCGCCGGGGCGCCGCCCTGAGGCGGCGGGCGGGTGGGTGGGTGAGGGGCGCGGTCCCGCCTCGGGGTTGCGGCCGCCGACGTCCGCCGGGAGCGGTCGGGGCCGGCAGGGGTGGGCGGCATCGCCGGCTTCCCTTCCCGTCCCGTCCCGTCCCCCGCCGCCCCGTAGCGCGGGCATGCGGCGGCGCCGCGCCCAGGCTCCGCGGGGAAGGGTGGTGCCGGGGCAGGGCTAGGCCGCCGCGGCCTCGGGAGGGCTCCCCGGAGGTGGGGGCGGGCGGGAACGCGGAAGGGAGGGAGAGGCTCCTTTCCCCGGGGTGGGGGGCTTCAGGCGCCTGGGGAGTCGGCGGCACAGACCCCCCCCCCCGCCCCCCGGCAGCCTGTGCCGCCAGCTCCGTCCCGGCGCCGCCGAAGGGAGCCCGCGGGCCCCGCAGCCAGCCCTGGTGCTGCCGGTTGTGAGGGCGGCCCCGGGGGCCGGTCGCCGGGAGATCGTCTTGGGGCCGGGGTGGCCCGTCTCGCCTGGGAAGGACCTCCTTGTAGCCGGGGGTCGTCAAGGGCGGACGTGGCCCTGAAAAGAGTAAGATGAGCGATGCAGGTGGCACGGTGAGCTGTGCCCAGGGGTGTCCAAAACGCTCCTGCCATCCATCCCAACAGCCCAGCCGTTTGGGTTTAAAAGTCTGCGCAGCTGGCAGCAACAGGCAGTTTCCGGGTTTATGGAATAGGTAGGGCAACTCCTCTCTGTTTTTTATTTCCATACCTACCTCGAACTTCTTTGGGTTTCGGCATTCCATAAATTCGTCTTGTGGCGAGGGGCTGTGACTTCACGTGCGTTGCGTGGGTGTTGTGACAAGGGTAGATCTGAAGGTACTCCCCGTCTTTAGGAAAAGTGCAAAGTCATTAGATGCTTTTTTTGTGTCCTACTTCATAGGTATTGCTGGTTGACACATCCGTGGGGTTTTTTAGCAAAACCTGCCTTTCTTTTTCATTTGCACTTACTGCTGAGGTTATCAGCTTCTTTAATTTTTAGTTTGGTCTCCGTTGGAAATGGTGAAAAGCATCTGAATTGCTTATGTCTGGTAGACAGCAAGTTTAGCTTATGCTGTAATATTATCTGAACTAATGCAACGTAAGCCTCTGATCTGTTTCCTGCCTGTTAATTACACAGTTTGGGAATAGACGTGTCGTCTTTTATTAGACTGATCATTGTAGCTTGGAAGATACATGATTTTTCAGGCTGGTTTTCAGTTCTGAAAAGGAGCACAGTAAGTTTCAAAGCTAGTATGAGTTGAGGAGAAAATCACTTAGAGTTTAATGTGATTATATGTAATCAATTTCTGGAAACAACAGAATAGTAGCTGCTCTTTGCTAGGTAGACAGTATCAGGAAAGGAAGGGAAAAGAATGGCAATATGGTCTAGAGAGAGAGAGAGAGGAGACGGGTAGCCAACCTCTAAAACCTACCATAAAAGCTTTGGCAAAGATGAAAACTGTAGTTTTCTGAATCTGGCGGGCTTTATTTATTTAGTGGATTTCCGTGTTCTAGTTTGGTCTCTGCTTTGAAAAACGTTGTGTCTGTTTTCTTCTGAGAATCTGACCCGAGAGATCAGAGCGATTGCTCGGTGAGAAGCGGTTCGCCAGTGGTAGCTGGGTGCTTCTCCTCTTTTGCTAGTTGTCAGCGCAAGCTCATTCTCTTCCGTAGGGATTGCTGTGCTTCACCTACAGAGTTAACTGCAAGAGCATTTGCTGTGCCTTCCAGAATTTCTTATACCTCCCTAAGTATACATAAAGGATCCAGAGATTTTTGGTAGTTCTTGTGGGGAGTAGTGTGGATGTGGGGGGACATGAGCCTGCAAAATCATGCGAGTGTGCAGAGGAAAAACCTAAAGCTGCTCTCTGACTTCTACTAGAAATTTTGGAAGTGATGTAAAACATGGTCACTAATCTCACAACTAAGTGACAGGTATAGTGGATGTAATTACTGGTTAAAGTTGGGGAAAGTCTGAAGTAGTGTTAACAGGAATAATAACTATATCAACAAATTAAAATGAAACAAACCACATAACAAACGCTTACAATTCTGAAAGTCTTTTAATGGGATGGGAATCCTCAGTGGGTTTCTGCAATGTTTGTTTGTGATTCTTAAGCACGATAGCTGTGGTGAAGTTAATTTGTGCTTCCAAAGAACAGACTGATTTTTATCTTGGAAGAAGGGGACTAGGAAAAAGAGGCAGATCGTAAATATATGGATATGTCCGCTGTGTATCTAATATGGCAAAATATAGGCAAAATTGAATTATGTATTATTTCTTTAAAATTAGCAGGTTTTACAGTGGATAATGTAGATGGTTATACAGATTTAATATGTTGAGAACCAAGGCTATAAAAATACCTTTAATCTGTTAATCATGAAAAATTTGAGTTTCAGGTTACAGGGATGTCTTTTTCTGTATTATTAAAGTGGTACAGGAAATAGCTGGTGCCCTATCTCTTCTCTAGCCCTTTCCTGAGTGCTTGAAAAGTTAGTCTTGGTAGGCTGCTCAGGTCATTTAAATCTTAAGTAGAAGATTGTTGGCTACGAACGTCATCTATTTATGTTGAATAATGCAAGTTTCAACTATATCTTCATCTTGCTTAGTTGAGTACTAATACATCTAGTGTTTAATTTGTCCAAGTATTTTAATTTTCCAAACAGTTTCTAAAGAAAAACCTGGGACTCAAAAACCTCATTAGAAAACATTGCAAAAATATTTTGAATACAGAACTGCGCATAGTTCTTTTCTAGACCATTACGTAGCTTTTTAAAATGCCACAAAATTTATGAATATAGGATTTAGAAGGTGAAGTAAGAAATAAAAAAAATAAAACCCCCACAATATGCACTGCATTGTAGATCTTTCTCAGTTACTGTCTTCTCTGCGAGAGTGATAAATTAAGACTCGTGTCACTGAAGACAGGCTCGTTTGATTTATTGGTTTTTATCTCATCAAACTAGTAAATTCAGAATCTCTGAGCTTGATATGCAATGCTTGCTCATGGAATGTAAATACTTAGGGACAATGATAATGCAGCGATTGTGTTTTGTACTTTAATACTGCTTGAGGATATCAATGCTCAGATTTATGTAATTCCCAAGTGCCTGGAACTTGCTGTTTAGAAAGTATGCATAGTATTGCTGATCAAGAAAATACATTTTAAGTTCCACCAAAATTTTTCTCTCCTCTAATTGGATGCAGACCTGTCACTTATTTCATTTTCTGAAGCGTGTAATTAAATTTAGTTGTTATTGTTTTGTTCTTGTATGAAACCTCTGTGTTTTGCAACCCAGTGTTTTGTAATAGCATTTATGCGAAAGATGCTAAACAGAACTAAAGCAAATGATCATGAAAAACATGAACGTATGCTGTTCTCTTAAGGTTGTGGTTTGATATCTGATACTAGGGCAGAGAGCTTCATAGAGCTTTCTAGATAACGCGAGGCAGTGCTAGACAAGCAGCTTTAATTTAAAAAAATCGGTACTGTTTAGGATTGTGTTAATGTGTTCAGCAGTGTGTGAACAGTGAAATAGTCCATCTTTGCAGAGAGATGTGTTGAATGAATGTCAACTTGGATGCCATCGATGATACTCAATGTTCTGATTATTATGAATTGCCATAGTTAGTGTGGGGAAATACCATAATGAGAACTGAGGTGAAGGTTTATAAAAAACAGAATTAAAACAAATGTAGATGGACATAGAGTAGCAAATACTTAGGGTATTCAGTGAAGGCAGTTTCATTTCCTTTAAGATGTCTCAGCTTCCAAAAGTATATGAAATGCTGACATACAGTAACTGAATCAGAATTTGTTTTACTGTAACTCTTGTAGTCTGTTGCCTTCTGAAAGGACTTAAACTGGAAAGGAGGGGAAAGGTAGAAGTGCCTGACTGCGATGTAGAGCAAAAGACACTTTCAAGTTCCACTTATTACATAAAATTAGTTGTTTAGAGGCAAAATAGGTTTGCCAATTTGCAGAAACTGTGGTTTTCCCCTCCTTACGTTGGATCTCAGACAAATATTAATCATATGGATTTTCAGCATAAGCCAAGTGTTTGAGTCATTGTGAATCCTACTGTTTTGAAACATTAAAAGAGCTGAGTAATGTTAAGATTAAAATTATTTTATAAGATTTTAATTTTTGAATGGGGGGGGTACAAAATAAAACCATCAAATCAATCCCAGGATTGATTGTGTTTCTTAAATGAGATTGAAGATCTTGGAGCTACTCTCAATGACTGGCTTGGTTTTGACAACAACAAATAACCTCCTTGCAATCAGTGGTGGGAACTCGTGGACCTGGTTGATTTGTTTTTGTAGTGCAGTTATTAGTTCAGGTGGACAAGATCTAGTCTAGCACAGAGTATCCAAGCAGTTTCGAGAGAACCTGATGAGTTGATTCTTGTTAGGTTAACTTTTGTATAAATTTTTACTACCCCCTTTTTTTTTTTTACTGTAGTAATTATTTCTGACATAAATTGCACTTGTGTCATTTTCTATTTATATATTAAAATGCAATTAATGTGGTATTTGTACACATTTAAAGTCTTGCATTAAAAATAAAGATGTTTATTCACGATCTATTGTTAAAACATGTGGTATTTAAAATTGATCTGATTAAAAGAAGTATTTGATCTGAGTATTTTTCTGGTGACCCTTTCTATCGTGACTGATAGCTTTAAGCGATTGTTCATGTAAACCAATTTTATCCTTAGTTTGGAAAAGGAAGATATTTTCCTTCCTTCAGATTCTTGGTTTAAATTTAGTTTAGCTGTTATTGAGCTGAAGGAAATACCCAGATTGCATATATAGATGCTATGCTTGTCAAAATCTGATTTAACACACTGTAAATTTAGAGCCTCAGTGTATATCTAGTGACTTTGATCAGTTTGGTGATTTGACTTAAAGATTTTGACAGTGCACTGTAATGTCAGAGTACTAAAAAATTAATAAATCTGTGGTATATTAGGTTTTAGGTAGGCTTATTCTATAAAAGCTTCTCCCGCCCCCCCAAAAAATTATAAATTAGGTTTAAGCAAATGTATTTATCTTGTATTGCTACGTGAGAATGCAAACTGGCATCCTTTCCTTTACATGTGCACGTTGGTGGTGGGAAGGAAAGGAAGTAGAAGAGCTAATCAAGTCTTGTAGCAATCTCACCATTAGGTATAATAGGTAGAGTTCAAAAAATGGCACAGCAAAGTTTCCAAGAAGACATTAAGTCCAGATGGCCTAGAATATCAAGAAACTAATAATGATGTTAGTACCATTTTCCTCCCATTGGATCGGTAGGACAGACATAGCAGGGATGTTGGGTGCCCCTAACAATCTTAGGGGAGAAGAGCGGTGGTCCTCAGGGAAGTGTTGCAGCATTTCATAGGATACGAAATGCTCCTTGTTAATCTTGCTGACTGACACTTGTGGGGCAAGAAACTTCTCCATTGTGGTTGCTCTTTCTAGTAGTTTGATACAAGGTGTCTAAATGAAAAAACAATCCGAAGTATGGAGAATGAAGTGGCCAGGAAGTAAAACTACTATTTTGAGTGCTACAAACACAACCTTAATCTCTAAAATATGCAAAAGAAAGGGGGAAACTCCTCTTTTGTCTTAGAAGCGGCCCAAAGGAGGGAGCTGGATTTCTTAATTTTTTTTTTGTACAGCAGGATAAAAATGTAATACAAGTCCAAAGTAAAAGCTCTATAAATGAGTATGTAACGATGTCAGCGCTTCATTCCTCTTCCCTAGACTTTAGGGAAAAGCAGCTAATTGAGAAGGTCAGGTAGCTGGAGACAGGAAGTCATTAAGGCATTTTTTTCCCCTCTCATCTATTATAGTTTGTTACAAATGCAAATAGATGGGCATCAAAAGCCAAACATGCACTTTGAAAAGGGATGAAATGAAGAAAAGAAAATTGACTTTTCCTAGTGGTGTTGCTTCAGAAACTTGAGCAATTTTCTGTTCTCAATCTCTACAGAAACCTTGTGGCCCTGAATCGTAGAACTTCGTAGTAACTTTGACAAGATGACAGCTGAAAGGCCAACATCCTAAGCAAATAGTTAAATTGCTTGAGAGTTTCATTGGTATGGCTAATGTTTGCCTTTGCATTGAGGCACATATCATTTCGCTTTGTGCTTAGCTTCTGGAAGCAGGAGTTTAAGAATATTTAGACGTTTTTACTAATCTTTCAGTTACAATTGCTGAAAAAAACTCCACAATGGTAGTATGCATATCCCAAATGTTAAAACCAAAAGACTTACAAGAACAGTGTCTGCTCTTTGCTGAAGGCTGGAAGCAGAGATGATGTACTTAGCTAGGCTGCTGTTGACCCAGCTCACTTTGACTGAGATATGTAGGAAGTATTTACAAGAACAGAAGTTTCAGTGGATTGGAAAGATAACCTCCAGCAAAGCAGGTTGTGGAGCCACAAGCTCTCTTGTGGCCATGGTGCCTAGCAAATACATTCCTTTTTATAACCTTAGGCTTTGTCTCCACAGGGGAATTTTGCTATTTATAGCCTAGTGAGTGTCACGTTTTCATAGAAAAGTTCTTGTATTTAAAAAAAAAAAGAAAAAAAAGTGACACTTTGGGGAAGACTGCATCTAGTGGGAATACTGTACTTCTTTCCTTCAGCATTTTGTTTTTCTTCCATCCCTTTCTATTGGTGACTTCATCTAGGGTCATTTTCCTTCCAGTAGCCAGGTAGGTAATTTCTGACTTTAGGCCACTATACTATGTATGTTTATGTGACCTGAATATAGATTCCCCCTCCTCCCCCTCTTTTTGGGCCATGAACTCTACAAATACATTTGGATTTTAATGCATTTTAAAGGTGTGAAAAAGAATGAACCACAAGTTTAATTTACAACTTCCTTTTAAATAATGCCAGCTTTATCTAGGTAGGGTTTTTTTATAAGAAAGGTTTTTATCTTGCCTAAAAGTTTTTTGCTAGATACCATCAGCATGTTAAAAATACTGCTACTATAAAGACAGCCTTTATTTTGAGAACCCTGCAAGTGTGAAGATAGTTAGAAGCACAGTGGTACATACAGCTTTAATGTAGCATCTTCCTTAAGTATCTGATGTAGTTTCCTTTTCTATTAAGTGACCATTTGAAAACAGGCAATATTGCATGAGAAACATGAAAAGCAATTCAAAAGAGTATAGGTTAGATATATTGGTCTCATCACAAGTAGTACCTGAAGTAGTTACACAGCCTATGTACTCTTAAGCCCTACTTGCATTAGTAGGGGTGAAAAACAGTACTTATGGTTTTCACTTTCTAGTATGGGATTTCTAATCATTCAGTGGCTCTCTGTAAAGTGAGGTTTTTGATAGACTTTTTTTTTTAAAGGCCTATGATAATATGCATCTCAAAAAAAAAAAGATAAATTAGAAAAACCTGCTAAAGTAGCCTGAACTCTAGTCTGGAAGAGGACTTAATTTTTGTAGCTTAGAATCACAAATAATTGACCAGAAATGTATTGTGAACCAAAAGCAAAATTAACATTAGACCTGAGGGCAATAGTTTTATCTGATCTGTGGATGATCAGTATAAAAAAGCAAATGTTTATATTCCCTTGTTTTCTTATGAAAGAGTACAGCTGTATGCTAAATGTTACAGCTGCATAATTATGTGAACTGCATAATGCCTCGCTGTAACTTTGGTACCAAGGGAGTATGTGTGTGGTGCTGAATGGTAAGGAGGAGAGAAGGGTGCTGAAGACTATGTATAGATCAAATACGTTATTTTTTTTCCCAATCTGGTGATACTTTTGAAAGGATGCAATGTGTATGTGTAACTGGTACTGCTGGGCTTTCTGCTTCTGAAGTGTGTAAGAATGCTCCACTTTCAAAAGCTGTCAGCCAGAAATTACTTCAGTCAAGTGAATAGTCATCTCAGTTGAATCGAGGCACTTTTCCTGTAGACAGGATTAGTTTCTCTTAATGTGTATCTTCTCCACTGACTTTAAGTCTAAAATTTTCTGTGTACTTAGTGCCTTTTATGTGTACTGTGCAGTCTGCATGCTCTTAGAAAACAGGAGGCTGCTTAAGTAATCTTCTGTGCATGTAGGTGCCAGACCAGATTTTATATGCATAACGCTGCTTGGCCCTACAAGATGGAAGGGTACTATGCCACTTCAGTAAGTATCAATGTACTAGCACCTTAAAAAATTTAAAAAAATCAAACTTGTTTAGAGATGGGTTTAAATGTAAGTGGTCTTTCAAAGTTACTTTGAATTGTCAGTCTGCAGTACACTTTTCATAAGAAAACTTCTTAGAATAGCTTCTGGGTATAGCTGGATATTTGAAGAGGCAAAGAATGTAGTACATCAGCTCACTCTGTGTGTGTCCACCTGTCTGTCCCCAAGGAAGAAACTGGACTGGAACCATTTCTGTCTGTCTTGTTACTTGGGGTTATATCTTTTTGCTTCATTAAGATCTTTCTTGCCACTTCTTACACGTTTTGAATTGCAAAACCAATAATAATTTGTTCAGTGATGGAGCATCCTGTGGTCAGTGAACCAAATTTTCACTGGAGAATCATTATTATAGTCACTAAAGACAACATAGTTTGAATTTCACAAGAAGTTCTGTTTGCAGGGAGTGTGATAAAAATAAATCTGTGCTTATGTACCAAAACATTTTGACCTGGAAACGAACATAATGAATATAAGATGCAGGAACGTTACTTCTTGAAAAATCACTCATTTGGACTGTGAAATATTCATGGCTTTTAAAAATTCCTTCCCTCCTGTGCTTTTTTCAGCCTTGTGCTTAACACTGAATTTCTTGGGGTTTTTTTCTAGAATCTCATGTGTGTGGGCAAAGAAGAGTACTGGCTTTCTGTACGTGTTTCATGAATGTACTTGGCTTAGACTTTGAGTTGGGTTTTAGAAATAAACTCTCATATCTCTGAGCTTAAGATACCAGTCTAGTGAGCTGTCAACTTACTGTATACAGAAGGGTAAAAGTCTAAAGTCACTGATCATTTTTTACTAGTAAACTTAGTAAGAATTGTTTCACTGTAATTTCTAAACTGTGATTTCCTTTGTCTATTTTGTGACTGCTGTTGACAAGGTCAGTATTTGTTGGTCTGTTTGTCTTCCATGGAAACTGTAATTGAACCAGTCATCAAACGCAGAGACGTGTCGTGATCTGTTGAGACTGATTACTGCGCAGGTTTGCTCTCTCATTTGCAAGCTGCGCATGTGCAGTGCCGGCAGCGCTGGTAAAATGGCATTGACTTCTAAACCCAGCGGCACTACTGCAAGACACCTTCAAGCTGCTGCTTCCTCTGCTCTCCTCTGTTAGTGAAAAACACTAAAGGTTGATACTTACAGTACTGAAGTCTGAAGGTGAACACAGATATATGTATTTGTCTGACTCAGAATTACTTCTGCTAATAACTCCAAGTAGTTATTGCTGTAAATACAAATGTTTTTATATGGCAGGCTTTATTTCAAAGTTATATTAAAATCACAAGCTGAGTAGCCATGTGTGTATAAAATGGCACATATTTCTATTCTTTACGATGTGTAGGGGTACGAGGTGTTTTGGCGGAGGAAGGAAGGAGCGATATTGTCAGCTTGAAAATGCTTCTGCCACACAGTTCATGGGTGGGGTTGTATTCGTGATGTAACTGCATGGGGCATGTTGGCACACGAAGAGGCAAGACTACCTTCGCATCCCACTGATTTGTTGTTTGGTTGTGGGTCTCTTTTGTGACCTCTCCTTTCCAGCTGTACATGCAATTTTGAGGACATACTTTCATCGGTTCCTTAAAGTTGGGGCTGGTATCTGTTAGAGAAATGGGTGTTTAAATAAGTTCTGCTAATACCCTTCCTCTCGAGAGGCGTTGGTTGATTATTTCCTGTTTTTGTACCAAAGCTATAATGGAGACATATCACTTTAAAACACTTCCAAAATGTGCAGAAGTGCAACAATAGCACTGACCTCAGCGAGCGAGGTCACACCCAGGCTGCTTCCTGTTTTCTTCTTGGGGAGACCGGAGGCCCTGAATGTGGGAGAACTCTCCTGTACGTGTGCCTGGGGGCTCGGAATCAGGGTGACAATTAATTCTGTCTTACAAAACGAAAACTAAAAGATTTAGTTAGGGTTTCCAAGCTTCTTTTCTAAACGGTAATGATTTTTTAAAAAATTAACCAGTATTCTCTCTCTTTATCTGAGATGTTCTGCAACTTATGCGCCCCTCAGAAGTAGATGTGAAAGATACAGAAGGGAAGGAGATGCACTGAAGAGGTTTGAGAGGAGAGAGAAAGGAAAAGGTACACAATGGCACAATTACAGCCTTTCGATACTGTTATTTCAACTTACGCCTCTCTCTGCTTGGATTTAGGTATTAGTTGACCAATATAAAAGCTCCTTGCTTTGTTGTCTTTGTTTATTGATGCAGTACAGCTACAGATGAGAACAAAAGAATTCTTGGGAAAATGAATAGCTGGTAAAGTCTCTTTGAGAAACAGAGGAGAGGCAACATAGGGCCAAGGTGCGGTTAAAAAAAGGCATTAAATGTTTAATTCTCCTTAGTGGAGAGCTGAGTGTGTGTGTGGTCCTCAAACAGCTCTACCGTAGTAAATATAGTATGTAAAATTCCAACTAAAATACATTTTATGTATGAAGGTATGTAACTACAGTATGGAATTAATGCATTTATTTTAAAGGGCTGTTTTGCAGGCAGAGATTTCACTTTAAGGCTCTGTCCACTGTGTCAAAGTTTATAGATTTTGAACCGTTCTTGAATATGTCAAATCCATTCCCTTCAGGCTGTAAGAAGTAAAACCTCTCTGTTTTTCTTGTCTATTCATGGCTTTGGGGAGACATAAATGAGTGGGCAAAGCTGCCAAAGTCTTGATTAGTGTCACTAGATGAGGAAATGTTTTATCAAATTCTTCTTCGGCACATCCTGAATATATAAAGTATTAGTCTGTGTATGGTGCTGGAGCCCAGCGTCAGAGCCAGAATCCCATCGTCCATGCCGTTGAGACAGCAAAGCCTGCATATGCTGTCAGCAGGTACAGATGACAAGCAGGTAACTTTACACAAGTGACTTCAGCATACAAAGGTTTTGTGGACTCAAGCCTGATTGTGTGTGAGTTACCAGTATAGCTCCCTTGAGAGAGATCTGGAGTATTTCTCGGTGTCTTTTTCCTATAATTGGTAAAGTGCTATAGTTAGTGTTCCTTATGTTTAGCCACCTGTGTGATCACTAGTGGGGATGATCACATGAAAGCTATGTGAAACCTCCTCCCTTACTTTCTGCTGCTATGTGTTGATCACTTGTGAGATCTCACTGCATGTGAATTGAAAAACTGAGGTTGATATGTATAGATAAGCACTTCAATTCTAAAGGGCTGGGGTTTTTTATACAAAATAAGATTCTTGCCTAAATAATTCTTTAGTCGATAGCTCTGAAGAACAGTCAGACAGACTGTTCTTTCTGCAGTCCCTTTAATCTCTATATATTTGGCACAAAGATAGCAGTACTTTGCTGTGGAGAGGGGCGTATTTACAGTTCTCTGGTCATTTTTTCCCCCCTCCTGTCTATATGGCGATTTTACATGGGAATAAGCTAAGCTTGCTGAGGCGAGTGAAAGTGCCTTTTGTTTTGTTTTGTTTTTAAAGAAACCAAATTACTTAGCATCTTAGTTTGTAAACTGTAATCTTCTCTGAGACAGAAATAGCTCTGCTTTGCAGAACTAAAGGTTCCTATTACTCTACATGCCTAACTATTCTGCTTTGAGTAATCTGCCAAATATCAGCACATTTTCTGGCTTTCCAGAGCTGTGTCAGCTCTTTGCCCCTGTGGCAGCCTTCTGCTCGGTGCTGAGGGGTCAGGAGGTCCCTGTCTGATGAAATCCCTGCATCCCGGCTTGTGCAGGCGCCGCGTCCTGTCCTGCCACGGCTGGCATGTTGCAGAGGTCCTGGCCTCGGTGAATGGTCTCATAGTGTGTCCTCAAGTGCATTTGGAGTGAGTTCTCGGAGAGAAAAGGGTGTTTTTGCAGCCACAATGTTTGAGTCCACAGGTTGCAGGGAAAGTACTTTCGAGACAAGAACCTGTGTTAATTTGTCACTGCCTGCCCGTATAATGAAGAATTAAACTCTTAGCAAATGATGCTGCTACTGAATCAGGAATAGTGCAAGGGGTAATTAATCTGTGGAGCACTGAAGCCCGCGAGTGGCTTTCTTGACACTAGATATGCTGTGGAATCTGACTTAGTTAATTATTTTGCCTTGGGAGGCACTTTATTTTGGTATCAGTAAATTCACTTGTACGAGTCTGCTGAGGAAAAATTGCACTGAGGTACAGTTCAGCCTACAAATGACATTGCTTTTATGTGGGTAAAGATGTGCCACCTTGGTTACACAGTAGTTACTGCTCACAACGAGCTACCTGTATTGTTGCTTCTGATGGGAAGCATCTAGTGTCCTTGACCCCATTTCCTAATCGCTTGGGTGTCCTGCAGTGGTACACCCCCTGGCTACCAATAGCATTAAAAAGTTCTTCCCCTCCCTGTTGCTCGTCCCCTCAAGGCCTCTTTGCCGTAGCAGATGATATTATTCATAGTACATCACGCACATCATGAATTGCATTTGAAGAGAAGCATCTGGCTGCTTCATCTGGGTTTCTACCTGTGAATGTTGAAAAGCAGATACCACTAGTATTCTGCATGTAAAGTAACTCGGGATATTTTTTTTCTCTGACTAAACTTTCATTGAGAATATTAGTAAGTCAGAGAGGTAGACATTACATTGCCTCCAGGCTCCTGAGATGGCAGGAGGAGTCCTGACTCTCTGCCCACCAAGGTGCAAGAGCTGATGGCTTCGCTGCGTGCACGGCCGAGTACGATACAGCTGGGCTCCTGGGGAAGTCTATGTACAGAATACAGAATCTTCCAGGCTGTGGAGCAGTGCTTCTTCCTGGCTGTAGTATTTTGATTTACCTGGAGGGGAGAATGAACAGGCACATGTCCTTCGTTAACCTATTATAGGTTGGAGTTGAATACACAGAGCTTTTCATTAATTTGTTTTATGAGGAAAATTTTGCAATACAGATATCACCTCTGTTCTTTGCAATCCCTATAAGCCCTGTGAAAGCACTCCCACCATTTAATCTGATAAAAAACAAGTTGCTTTTTATCTGATGACTGGTAGCATTGGGAAATAGCACACTTCAAGGTTGTGGTGATGACCTGCTCTGCACTGAGGACAGGTTTATAGGATACAGCCTCTGCTTTGCCATTGCTGCCAGCCATCTCAGTCCTGTGTACCTGCTGTGCTTCACTGGTCCCCTCACTGACACACTTAAAAACAATATTATAACAAGTAAATCTAGTCTGGATAATGGTCTACACACATAACTGCATTTTGACTATGGCTTGCTCTCTTTTTTTTTTTCTCTTTTATCCGTATCACTGTAGCACCAGAAGCATTAAAACAGACACAGATGTGTCTGCATGCGCAAGTTCCAAACACGTGCTTATCTTCCTGTGTTGCTGTCATGAGTATGGCATCGGGAAGGTGTTCATACGGGAGTTTGACAGTTCAGAGATGCTGCTTGCAGAGTTAGTGTGAATCTGGAAGAGCATCCGTGAGAGCTTCCTCTCTACCCACTCAACTTCTGTAATTTCCTGTGGGCAGCTCGCACTAGTGCTTAAAGAAAATAAAAAATCCCAAGTGGAAGCATCTTGTTCACAGTTCTACTAAGTACTTTATGGTGGATGATCATTTGAACACATGAGCAGTTGTAGTGGGAGCTGCAGCCAGCCAGTACAACAGAGGGCATTGGATACGCTTCAGTTTAATGGTTAAACTGTGCACTTAGTTTGTTTACTGTAGTATCCTGGTGTTTATATTTAGCTTAAGAATATCTCAAAGTTTGCTGTTCAGCTGCTGCATACTAGAAAGGAACTTGAATACTTAAAGCTAGAATAATCTAGTTCTAAAATGAATCTAGATTTCGTAGAAATGCATACTGGCTTGGAGGCTGTTCTATTCGTTGAGGTATAGCTCAACCTTGAACCACTGATACATTTCTGCTGAGCAGTAATGCTAATTACCTTGCAAATTTAGAACATACTGATATTGCTAGGACTTTTCAACTAAAAAAAATTATTTCTTTCAAAAAAGTATGAAATATCATTGTCCTTTTATTTGCTTAGAAATTGATTTTTAAGCTAAAGATGGATGGGTGAGAAGGCTTCTGAAGCTGGAATATGTCCGTGTGGGAACTTGGACAGGTATAAGGTGATTTAAAGCTGTTAAGTTTAACAGCTGTTTAGCTGCTGGTGCAGCTTGATACAGAAATGGCATTAATGATGAACAGTACTGATATGCATGACATTAAAGTCACTAACACTGACTTTATGGTTGAAGTGCAGCATGGTCATTGATGGTCTTTGAGTGCCAATGCAGTGCTACAGCTGATTTTCTAATATGCTCATAGTTTTACCTATCAATAAAAAAATGCCCTGACTTTAGCTACTTGTGACCAGCCATGCGTGCTTCCAGTTGAATAGTAATGTCACTTTCTTTATGATCAATTATTCTCTGTGTTGAAGTTACTGTTTACAGAGCACTGAAGTGTGTGGCACATCACAGGGCAGAAGCTGGCTTCCATTCTCAGAAAATCAGAGATGCATCAACTTCTCTGTGAGGAGTCTTTATCTTCTGTTAAAAATAGCATGCAAGACTGCTGAAGCATTGGCAGATACCATGGCTGGCTTGCTTTAGACATTTGAGTCCATTTTTTTGTCTATGTTAATTTTGTGTAGGTTCTAGAACAAAAAAAGGGAAGACATTTTAAAAAGGATAATTTGACTGTCGGAACTGAAAGTGGGGCTATATTTCATAGATGTATAGTATTCCAATCAAATATATTCAAATTGTAATTAAACTTCAAAGACTATAAAGGCACATGATTAACATGCATGCTAAAGGGATTACGGTTTTTAATTCTCGATTTTTTTTTAAATCGGACATTAGTGTCGATGACTTATTTTATGTCTGCTGTGCATTAAGCAATATTAAATAGTCTGGGCTTCTGAAATAGGAAGGTGATGGTAAATAAAGTAGTCTCTTAGAATATTCACATATGGATTATAATGTCTTTGTAGTTGAACAGAGCAAAGGTTTAAGGAAGGGAAAGGTGTGAACTTCATAGTTTACTTATGTATAGCTGAAAATATTAGTTAGACCTTCTAAGTCAGCACTGTGTTCTTACTGATTAGGATGTATTTTGATTTGGAGATGATCCAATTTGTGTATGTTTGTGAGTTTATTCTGAAATGGACTTTGCAGTGGTATCTGTGGAAAGTATGGAGGTTGAGACTGGAAGAAAAAAAGAATAGATGAATAATTAAGATACACTTTTCTTCTTGAGTAGCGAGAAGTCTTGTAGCTCTCAAACACTTGTGTAAGCTGTTAGTCCAAGGGTGGTTATCTTATTAGTAAGTTAACTTTGAACCAAAACCTTTCACTCTTTACATCTATGAAGTTCCATGTTTTATAGGTGGAAAAAAGTCTTCTGGAGTCTGTCTTTTAGAGCACATCACTACTGAACTACAAAGAACCAGCAGCTAGGCCAAATGAAGGGGTTTCCCTAGAGGTCTACAACTTAGCAGACACACAGTGACCTTTCTTCCCTGTTTTTTTCACCATTTTTCAGTGGATTAAATTGGGGAAACACTGCTGTATTGTCTCTCATGCTTAAATAAAAAGCTTAGAATAATGTTTTGAATAGCTTCTTCTCCCCTCTTCCTTCCTCCCTCAATTTTCATTTTGTGAGTAGTAGTCTGACTTTTGTCTTTCCTCTATAAGTGTTTTGTGCTTTTTTAGATAATGTAGTGGGACCGCCACCTTTCTGCTGTGCTTTTTCTGTCATGAAAAAAGTACAAACAAGTGCCTGGCTTGTTCATGAACAAGTTACTAGCTTATTTTACTTTCACCGCAAGGATATTGAAGTGTACGTGTATGTGAATAGACTTTAGAGGTCTCTGTAGTGGTGTTTGGCTGCACTGCTATACTGGGCATAAAGAGGAAAATTGATCTGAGGAGACTTCAACACACTGTAAAAATCAGATGCAAAATCTGATTGAAAAAAAAACCCTCACTTGAAAGCATGCTTGCATGTGGTCTTACTGTTTAGTGATCTTATTATTAAGGTTGCTTTGAGTCCTTGTTCAGACGAGAACTGCTTTAGACTGCTGTGGGCTGTACCAGCTTGAGGATGCTTTTAGCCATGGTTTGGTCTTTACTATCCCTTCTCATTGTGTGGGTGCTTTTGAAATGAAAACATCATTGTGCCTTGCCCAAGGAAAGTATGGGAAAAATTGTAGAAAACCTGCTATTTCAGCTGTAGTCTAGGATTCAAAATTTTCATCTTTAATTAAAACAAAACCCGCCTTGGGTGTCATGCGCAAAGGTGCTTGTGTCATAGCACTGTTGAGCTCAAAGGTGCGTGTTTAAGGCGACCGCTACAGTCTTTGCTCTCTGTTGCCATCTTGGGGTGAAGACTGACAGAGGTTTCTGGGTGGGTGAGAAGAGTAGCACTACAAATGCTTTCCATAACAGTTTTTTAAAGTACAGTGGGTGGTTCTGTTGACAGTTGCTTCTATATTCAAAATATACTTAATTTAATTCTGCTTTTCATGGTAATTCAGGAATTGAAGTAACTTAGGCCTTGCCAAATTTATTAGACAGTGTACTAAAGGGAATATCTATTTGGAAGCCTTTCTAAAGGCAGAATAAATATATATAGGTTTGTGGGGGTTTATGTTTTGTTTTTGAAAGAGGAGAAAGTGATACCGAAACTTATTTTTCTTCCCTCGTATTGGCAGATTTTCTTCACCAGTGGCGTGTGAGAAATAGAGACTGAAGAAGATGAGTGAGCTGGAACAGTTACGGCAGGAGGCAGAGCAGCTGCGAAATCAAATCAGAGTGAGAATTGCTAACTGCTTATTTTTCATAATAAAGTTCCTCCTTTAAAGGAATAAAGTGTAAAGATCGCATCTATTACTTGCTCCTGTTTAAGTTGTGCCAAGCTTAAAATATTTTCAGAATATTTTTTTTAAAATCAGAAAAGTAAGCCATTGGTATAATGAAATTAATTCATAATATTTCTTGAACAAAGTGTGTTCTATTTCCTATTGAAATCTGCTATGTTTTGTTACGTGTCTGTATGTGTTTTGTATGTGTCTGCAAATTTTTTATTTTGGATTTAAAAACAAAAACGGAACAGCAAAATTCTAGAACCTAGGCAAGTTGGGGTTAAGGGTATTGGAAAAGCTTGTTTCTGGGCTGAAAGTGACCACTGCGCTGCCACCCTTCATCAGCATACAGGTCAAAGCATGGAGTGTGAGAGAAAACCTTCCGGGGTGGATGTAATTTCTACAAGCCCTATTTCTTTGTTTCCTGTTGGATTTTTTTTTTTTTTGAAAATATGGATCCCCCCATATGTGCTAATTGTTTGTTGAAATTACTCATTGAGTATAAACCAAGTATGAGTTGTCATGGCAAAGTCAGTTTACCAGGAATCTGTTGCAACATGCCTGTATATTTCAGTAGTGCAGTTTTCAGTAGAGAGAAAAGTTAAAAAGTATAATAAGGATCTTCAAAGGCTGTTTATTCTTCATCAAAATTTCCTTTTCCTAAACGTGAAGCATTTGTAAATCTGATGTATAAGGGAATGCCTTATTTGCAAACATTTCTATCAGCTAAGGCTACAGGTTTCTTAGAATATGTTGCATGCACACAGACTTTTTTAGCATGGCATCTGCTGGCAGCAGTTTTGTGGTGGTCTGCTGCTTAGTGCAGTGGATGTTAGGCTGCTTACTAGTATCAGCCATGTGGTAAACACGCTTCATGTGTTAGTAGTTGTGTTGGGGGCAAGTTTTGCTTTCATGGCTGCTCATTCAGTATCATCCAAGGAGAGCCCTGTGTCCTGTTGTTTTCACTTAATACACTAATGAAAGACAAGGCAGGGATCAGTCAGTGTTGTGGCACTGGGTACCTCTTCTAGCAGCGCTGTAGAGGAATGCAAAAAAATTGTAGTTTAAAGTACTTTTTCTTAAATCTAAGCTTTATTATGGCACTGCACAACTTAAAGTTATACTTAATTTTTCAGTTCTTCCTCTGCCTGTGTGTAAAGACTTTCTCATTACATTATGTTGGGGCGAGCCAGTTAGTCTTAATGCAGTCTTAGTAATCAGTCAGTCTGGTTTTGTGCAGAATTGTGTTGTGTGAAGGAAGAGATACCAGGCAAGTAAAAGAGCTAGACTGTGTTGCAGGAGTGTTTGCTTTTTTTAATTTTGGAGCATAAAAAACTGATTGGCCCTTTGTGTAAGGACTCCATTTTGTGGCCTTAGGTCCATTTAACTTTTCCCTTGTAACTCCATCACCCAAACTTGTAACTGCATCTATACAGATGTAGCTGAGTAACCATGAGTAACCGTGGCTATAGCCATTGGAGTTTTTTGGCTCAGCATTGGTAATTAGTGTTTGCCTCTTTGGATTTGAGTGCAGGGTTGGATACCTGATGCTTAATTTTAACTTCAGATTAATATGCAATTAAAAATGCTCCTGATGACTTAATATTCAAGAAACTTTCTGACCAAATAATGCAGTTTCATATTTGTATGGGTGACTATTCGTCTTGCTTATTAAATCATTGCACAGTTTTCTTTCTAAATAGGTTTTTTGTTTGGGATGTAAGAGGATAGATAAAGGATTTAAAAAAAAAATTTTTTTTTAAAGTGTCTAGAATAGCTAGTGGGCTGGTAATTTTCAGGAATTATTTTTTATGCGCTCCTGAAAAGAGGTGAGGTCACTAACAGCATTTGATGTTTTATATATAGCTATATATATATCTCTGTAGCAGTTTGCTTAGTTGTTTACAAGTTTGGGTTTTGCCTGATAATTTCTCCAACAATATAATAATGAAAAATCAGTGTTGGGCTTATAATTGAGATAGTCCAGATAAGATTGTACCTAGCAGCTTCCTGAAGTAGAACAAACTGTGATGCATAGCTGTCAATTTCCCAATAAACTTTTTGTAGTCTGCAATGTTTTAGAAATGTTTAATGATTTTTTTTTTTATTTTAATTTTTAACAATATCTAGGTGATGTGAGTACCTTTGCCTCCCCATGCAGTTATTACAGCTGTAGCTCTGTGCTGTACACAGATTGTGCTGGAGGAATAAAATAAGACTGCATGAATTTTTAGTGCAGGAAGTTTGAAACATCAGTGAACAATGAAATATTAGATAGCAGGATGGCTTTACGGTTTAAGTTGATTGCTAGTTCTGTCTATAATAAAGTTCCCATGTGATGCGTGTCCTCACTTTAAGAATTTAAATTCAGGATATGATTTTTGGAAGTGTTGTATACTTGGCACAGTGTCATTTGAAATTGAATGACATTTTGAACAAACAAGACACTGTATTTTAAAAAATAAATATAGTTTGGGAAAAAAATGAAATCTTAAGTGTGTGTGCTAGGAAATCGGGGCTGCACATCGATCAAGCAGATAGATTTTTCTCACAAGTTCTGCATGGTCTACTGCATGAACTGAGAAAAATCTACAGTTATATAGAGGAGCTTTTTATGTTATGACACTAATGATTCTGTTACGATGATGCATATGTGGAAATGACAGTTAAAATGTGAGAATTAAAATAGTTGAAACTTTGCTTTTCTTGCAACTTTGCCAATCGTATGGCAAGTATTAGACAGTCTCAAGTGTAGGTGTTGCTAATAGCTCTTTAAGAAAAATTGCTTTGTTTCATTGCGGCTGCATTCAGAATTCATTTTAGGTTGAACATCTTCAAGTGTTTCAGCTAAACTAAACAATTAAAGTTGTTTAAAATCCAGTGTGTTTCTTCCTGTGGATGAACTAAGTCCTGAGTGCTAGGGGATTTGCTGCTCTGGTATTTTAAACCCCTCCTGATTCCAGACGTCAACATTTTATAAATATTTCTACAGTTCAGACATTTTAAAAATAAGTTGAGATGACTTAATCCACTCTCAGGCTTGCTTTCTGGGAGGAAAGCTATAAAGGGTGGTCAAAACAAACATGTACTAAAAAATTGTTAAAGTTGCAATGTCAAGCAGCTCTCAAGCAAGAGCCTGAAAAATTTTAAGGTCTGAATGCATTGATGCAGTTCCAAAATGTGTGAGTAAATGTTTCTGTTTCTCCTCTCAAAGAGGACATTGCCATTAATGTACAGATTGAGTGCTTTCTTGGGGCGGGGGACACACACAAATTAGTGGTGAAGGTGGCTAACTGTCATTTGTGGGATGCCTGCTTCATTTGTTACAGAACTTGGAAGGTATTTGGAGAAATTGCAGGGAGTTAGAGAGGGTCTTGTGGCTGATCCTTCAATACTGCTGCTGATAGTTTTATCTTTAACTTGTGCTATAGAGTTCCTGTCTAATTTTAAGCCAATTATTTTAAAACATGCTTCTCAGAAGTGGTTGCTGACTGCATGCCTATTTTTGTTTTTTGAAAACGGGAGTCTGAGTTGCAGGAGTGCAGTGCAATCGCAATTGTAACTGAAACAACATTTTGCAAAATTGAAGTATTGCAAACTAGGCTCAGTGGTGCTCGCCTGTGTCAAGTGTCCAATCTGTTACTCTGATTATACAAACAAAAGTAAAGTCTGTTTCCTTGGTAGGGTTGAATAATATGCAGAAAGTCAGTCATATGCCGATAGAAACTGTAATAATGAAAAAAAGACAGCGTATCTGTATGGAGACCTGAGCACCATCCATTCCATGAAATGAATGAGGGTGTTGGTTGACTATTTTTTTCCTTCATTTTGCATGAAGTGCATCAGCAGCTCAAGCTTTGGTAAGCCTGCTGTCTGTCCTGCTGTCCAGATCCTGCCTGTTAATTTTCATCCTGCCTCTCCTAACTAGCATCGTCACACCTGCGATAGCAAGCGGCTTAATGCAAGAGCCTGATGCAGCACAAAGCTTGCTTGTGCTTGGCTTGTGTGCCAGTGCTTTAGATTCCTTGGACAATAAAACATATTAGGGTGACAGAAGGCATATTGGCATGTAAGTTGTTGGCTTGTGGCTTTTTGAGTGTGGTGAAGTCTAGCTTAAGAGTTGTTTTTCCTTTAGACGCTTTCTCTCAGTTGATGCTTGGTGTTGCCTTTTAGATTCAAATTGTTCTATTCTTTTGTTTCAGGATGCAAGGAAAGCATGTAGTGACACAACTCTTGCTCAGGTATGTTCTTGATTCTGTGTATAGGCTGTTACTTAATACATAAAAAAATAAAACCCCCTACAATTTATGACTGCAACATGTTCCTGTTTAGTAACTGAAAGAATAAAGTAAAAGAAGCTGTTGGAAATGTATTGTGTATTTATACAGTTATTTAAAACAAAACAACCCCACCAAAAAAACAAACAAACAAACCAGGAAAAAAACCCCAACCAGTCAAAAAAAAACCCCCACCATCTTAATGGGTCCTGCTTCCCGTTTACCTTTTAAATAGAGTGTGTTTATTATGTTTAGTACATTTAGAAAGACTTAAATAAAAGTCTTTTAACTGTATTTTGGAAACAAAAGTATTTTGCATTTAAAGTTCTGCCATGCTTTAAAAAGTAACAGTGCAGAAAATATTGGAGGTTTTTCTTCCATTAGTTTTAATTGAAGACTTTCAGATTTGGTAATCTGAAATAGACTAACACAGGTCACAATGGCTATACCTGATACTTCAGAAAGTTTCTTAAAAATAATACTACGTAATACTGAGGCTATCTTCTGTAAAACTGGTTTTCCTCAGTGTTGCATGGACCTATTCCTGAGTTGTACACTAGTATCCTTTTTTTTTTTTTTTAATGTTGCATGCCAGGATAGATTATTTTCTATCACAGTTCAAATGTATTTAGTTATCTTATATATTAAAAATAGTTCTCGGTATCTCAGGGGTTTGTTTTATTTATTTTTAGATCACAACAAGTCTGGACTCAGTGGGTCGAATTCAAATGCGAACAAGGCGTACGCTTAGAGGTCACTTAGCCAAAATCTATGCTATGCACTGGGGATCTGACTCAAGGTTCGTACAAGTGATCCTTAAATCTGCAGTTTAAGGGTTAGAAATCAGATTGCTGACTTCAGAATTACTATCGAGTTTTGGGAGTCATATGGTGTAGTGTTCGTGCCCTTGCAGGGGGATCACAGACCACGACTGTGGTGGGTTTTTTTTCTTTAGTTATAGTTTGCCTTTTTAAAACCAATGAGGATTGCATAGTGGTAATAGAGAAGCCTTGATTGAAAGGAGAGGTACTTTGCTTGTTCTTACCACAGGCATTGTGCCTTTTCCTTCTTTTAGTTTTAACTAAGTTCTTTGGGTCTGTTTAAGCCGAGGAGGGTATGTGGTGAGGCATATTTTTGGAATGATGGATATTGTATTTTCCAAGATGTTGAATAATTACGTAACTTCTGTGATAACAGATTTAAAAACTTTACGGACAAATTTTGTTTAATTGAAAAAAAAGTCCTTTTGTACATAGTGGGAAAAGTTACTTAGCTTCTAGGAAGGAGTTTCGTTATGCTGCCTTTAGAGTAACTGATGATCAGATATTAACAGTGCCCCATGGTCTGCTCTGTCATGTAGTCCAGAAAGAAATACATCTAGAATCTGCTCTCAAAATAAGATTTATTTTCCCCTAAATTTCTTGTTTATTTTTGTGTAGCTGTATAGTTAAAATATTCATATATGAAAAATAAAAGCAGCAGTGGAGAGAGTTCATAAAATGTGCTTTCAGTAAGTTGTTTGGTTTTATCCATTGTTAATCATGAGTCCCTGTGGATGCATGGTTCTTCGGCCAGGTTATATGTAGATCTTCGCAGATTTTTTCCAACAAATGCCCCCCCCACCAAAAAAACCAACCAAATATAAAAGCAGAGTGTAATAAAGAAATTATGAGATTTCTGAATCACTTGGTAATCATGCATGATGTATATCTATTCTGAGATTTTTTTCGTTGTTTTATATTAATATATTTTATTTTGTGTTTATATTTAGGCTACTAGTCAGTGCTTCTCAAGATGGAAAATTAATTATTTGGGATAGTTATACAACAAATAAGGTAGAGTTACTTATAATCCATATCAGTAATTCATGCATAATTTGTGCGTTTGAGCAAGCTTGTGTCTTATTTGTTTTGTGGTTGCAAGGCAAAAATGAAAAGAAGCAGTCTTTTTTGAATTCAGACGTAATTTCTTCTTTTTTTTCTTTCATGACTAGTTGATTACTAGTGTTACGTTGTAGGTTGTGTCTCAGAAGCAATAGTTCTAGGTAATACGTAACGTTTTCACTCTGATTTGTTAGTGCAGTAGCTTGTAGCTATTGCTCTCTGCCTTTGTGGTGTTGCTTCTGAAACTACTTTGGTTTTAAATTGTAGGAATACACATCCTCAAAATTTACAAGAGTGCTTTGCTTTTGAGGGCAGAGAAAGGAGGAAAAAAAAGGAGGAAAAAAAAAAGCTATTAAACAAGAAAAGTTTAGGTAGAGTGTGGAGTAGTGATCTGCTTCTGTAAACTGTCCAGTCTCCCTGGGTACCACCATCCCATTTTATAACCTGTAGTTCAGAGATGTAGCAGAATTGGACAAAGAAATCTGTAGAGTAAACAAATGTTGTAAATGTTTAAGTTTAGACTAGCTTTGCTATTAAATAATGTTGTACTGAAGTTCTGTATATCAACCCCAGAGATTACTGGTATTTTTCATCCTAGTATGTATGTATGTATAAATATGAAATGGGTTGTAATATGTCATAAAATCAAAATACCGAATCTTATGATACACAATCTACTTGGTGTGTTTAATCTGTTATAATTCATTAACTGATACAAATGACCTCAGGGAAAAATGAAAGCTAACACGTGATGTAGCATTCATGAGCTCTGTCTTTCTGAAGATGCATGCCATTCCTTTGAGATCCTCCTGGGTGATGACTTGCGCGTACGCACCATCTGGAAACTACGTTGCCTGTGGTGGACTGGACAACATCTGTTCCATATACAACTTAAAAACCAGAGAGGGCAATGTGAGAGTGAGCCGAGAGTTGCCAGGGCATACAGGTCAGCCATATTCTTGCTTCAGCTTTGGGGTTTTTTTTATTGCACCAAATGAAACAGTCTCACTTTGAGGTGTATTGTGAACTGTGAGAGTTTTGTTGGTTACAGGCTAGCTGTGGGAGAACTTTAATCACTGCTCTTGGACTTTAAACTTCAGTTATTACTCCTGAGTCTGAAACTAACATAACTGTTTTGTTTTTAGGATACTTATCCTGTTGTCGCTTTCTAGATGACAACCAAATTGTCACCAGCTCAGGAGACACCACTTGGTGAGTTTTTGAGCTCTGTTGGCCTTCTTTTTTTCCTTTTTCTCCCCCCCCCCCCCTCTTTTTTTTCCTCTCCAGTGCCTTAATTTGTATTTAAAACTTGAACTCTCAAATAACCATATACATTGTGTTAATGTTGTCACTTTATCTGCAGCGCTTTGTGGGATATTGAAACTGGTCAACAGACCACCACATTCACTGGGCATACTGGCGATGTGATGAGTCTCTCTCTAAGTCCAGATATGAGGACTTTTGTTTCGGGTGCCTGTGATGCCTCCTCAAAGCTTTGGGATATTCGAGATGGAATGTGCAGGCAGTCGTTCACAGGGCATGTGTCAGATATTAATGCAGTTTGTGTAAGTGATTGTTTGTATTTCCGCATGGGAAGAAGGGGGGAGGCTAAAGGCTACACTTGCATGAATTCAGCTTATAGTCTACTGGGTTACCTTGATTTAAAATCAGTTACTTTAAGGTAGAGGCTGTTAAATTGTATGTAACAAAGAAGGTTGTCTAATAACTTATGATCTAGTTTATAACTGAATTATTATTACTGTTATCTATGATGCATTGATGTGTTCTTAGAATAGTTTCAGCTAGGGTTTTGTTCAGTAACTGAGACCTTACTTTTTTAAGCAGCAAAGAATGGGGGAGGGAAGCTTTTTGCAGTGTGGCAATGTGTTAAAAACTGAAACTTGTAGATAAATGTGATATACTGAGAGGGAGCAAAATAGCCAAGCATCCTCATCTTAAAGTTTTTTTGTTGAAAAAAAGTGTATTTGATGTTTTCTGTTGAAAAGAGCTTTCAGCAAAATATTCTGGAAGGCAAAGTTAAAATCAGTATTTATGTTGAATATTCATCCCTGGAATAATTTTGTAATATTTATAAACTGGATTATATTTCCTCTCTGTCATAGTAACACTATGTTCTGATCTGCAAGATACAAGCTCTGATAAATAGGGAATGAAATCTACGTCTAAGCTGCATCTGTTTTTGATAAACATGAAACATAATAATAAGGCTGAGAAAATACCAAAAGCATGACCAGTAGAAAAATGCAGTTCCTATACTTAGACCTGAATCCTGAGATGTGTTGAGCTCTGTCATTCCCATTTCAATCAGTATGGCTGTTGTAAGAATGACTCTGATTTGGAGTAGATTTTTTGGAAATTGAATTGCTTGCTTGCAATCTTCTGTCTTGGCTCTGCCAACCTGGCTGACCAGCTCAAGGTGGAACATTGTGTACCACTTCACCCAGGTCTTCCTGGCCCGCAGCCAGGATGCGCATAACTGCATTTTGCTTCATTTTGTAGGAGTTAGTTGCACCCTCTTTAACTCCTTTTTTACCGCATGCAGGAATTGTCTGGGTAGAATTCTGGTCATTCAGGCATTACCAATATTATTCCAGAAGTGTTTCATTGCATAGCTGTGTATATGCATTTTTTTAACATGTGGAAATTTTTTTTTTTTTTTATTAATAAACCGTTCTTCCTTTACCTGGTCACACTGGCAAAATAATCCTGTGATGTTTTTGAAATAATGCACGAACAATGTATTTTTCTGGTGTCAAACTCCTGTCTCTGAATTAAAACTTTCAGTTTTTCCCTAATGGACATGCATTTGCCACTGGATCTGATGATGCCACTTGCCGACTCTTTGACCTACGTGCAGATCAGGAATTAATGATGTATTCGCACGACAATATCATCTGCGGGATCACTTCTGTAGCCTTCTCAAAAAGCGGTCGCCTCTTGCTAGCAGGTTATGATGACTTCAACTGCAACGTGTGGGATACTCTGAAAGGGGAGAGAGCAGGTGAGTACACATAACTGCAATGAGCTGAATTTTTCCCTTTCCTTAGCAGAAGATGGATATTCAAAATCTATGCAAAATGCAGAGCCAGTTCATTGCCGATGCTATTGCTGATGTTACGGAATCTGCTTGCTTCCTCTTAACACTGTTTTTGGAGTGGCATCCTTTTATTTTATTGCATTTGGGTTTATCTTCCAGTTGTTACATTGCATTACAGTTTCATCCATATGATGTGTGGAGTAAATGCTCCAGTCAGTGAAATACTCCTGTTCTTGGGTATTGGCCATTATAGATCTGTGTGCTGGTAGATACCGGCTCTCAAGGCTAAGGAACAGCCTTCAAAATTACGTTACATCTACAGAAAATTTATCTCACTGAAGTATATGAAACTAAGTAATACAAAATTATGCATTTGCTTTGACTTTTGCACCCATCAGAGGATGTAATTCAGATAGTAGTAAGTTTACAGTAGTCTTTCTGCTTTGGGGACCTGAATGTCCTGCTGTTGGGAGGGAGGGGAACTGGACACTTCTAGTCCTTGAAGTAGTCACTTCTTCAGGATAGACAGCATGTTTATAGCATAGCTACATCTTTCTCACTTCGTACAGTAATTTAAATGATGGGGCCTGGTTCAGTTCTGAACCTTGCTTCTGCTGTTCACACTGAAAATACGTCCTTTTCCTTAAGGGATGTGGACAGGCTGAGTTTTAATAGACCTGGATGTGGTACCTTGGGAGAGCAGACAAGTGCAAGAACGGGTAGAAGGAAAGCAAAAACAAAGCGGGAAGAGGCAGGGTACGGTGCTGCTTTTCTAAGAGTCTGATACAATACATGGGCGATTTCTAATCTTAGGGTTTGCAAAACATGGGAAACTCAAGGTAGTTCCTGTATCCAGGGCATTGTCAGAAGACATCACATTCAATTTTGGAAGTACTTGGTGGCTGAAATTGTGGACAGCATTGCTGAAAACAGGGGAAAAAAACAGTAGAGAGTCTGATGAGGGATGAGGAGGTCTTTGGGGCAGAAAGAAGTTGTAGGTGCTGAGAGAAAAATGGAGGCAATATTGTGTGTACACATTTTTTAAAAACCTCATTGTTGAGTTTCTTGATATAGCTGTCGTGATACACATAGTTCTTCAGGGTAAAGACAAAAAGGATGATTAGATCTTGCATCTTTTTTAGCAAATTTGAAGACTTAGCTGGGAAAGCAGAGCAACAGCTGAAGTCCTTGATGTCCTGTGGCTATTAACTTCCATTGCTTCTTCTTTTCCAGGTGTCCTTGCTGGCCATGACAACCGTGTCAGCTGTTTAGGTGTTACTGATGACGGCATGGCTGTAGCTACAGGGTCTTGGGACAGTTTTCTCAGAATCTGGAATTAACTGGGAGCCAAACATGTACATTCTCCATTTGAGATCTGGAGAGATCAATGCTGCAGCCTATAGCTGTGAAATAACATTTCTACCTTGTATTTGCAGGTGAAGTTTTTCTATTCACTGATTATTACACAAAAAGGCTTTCTGTAAACTAGAAAAAAAATCAAGTGAAGAAATAGGGGAGGGGGGAAGAAATCACTGACTTTTTAAAAGGGGCCAGCACACATAATCATGGTGACCGACAAACTAAGAGCCAGTCTTTTTGTTTTTGGTGGTTTGGTTAGATTGTCCTTGAAGGGTTTTTGCTTGTGCTCAGTCTGCTAATCCTGTACTTTTTTTTGTACATAACAGAATATACACATTATAGCAGCCAATCATGTAACATTTGTCTGTATGTAAAGAAATATGTTTGCATTTTTTAAGGAACTACATTTATAGCTTTGCTTTTAACCCGAGATGTCACTTCTGAGTTTTGTAGTGGATGAACTAGATTGCTGTTTTAAATGTTTTTGTGAATTTACTGTAGATAAAGTGAAGCCAATGGTCTGTATGTGTTTTTATAATGGAAGGCATTTGAATTTTTTTTTTAAAGGCCCTGGAGACTCCCAGTTAATACCTACCGCCTTATTCACTCACTTCTTGACCTGCTTGCCTATTTTTAATCATGGGGGTTCTTCCTTCAAGCCAGTGGTTCCTGGTTCATCCATTGGCAGTCATGGCCTCCAAACACCAAGGAGTTAATGCCAGGCAGACTTGCAACAACAGCAAAAATAATCAGAAAATAAAAATGTAAAAAAAAAAAAAAAAAATCCAGTTCCAGAAGTATTAGCTTCCTTACTGCAGCTTTCCGCATCAGTTATTCCACGCAGTCCTTGGGCATGGAAGCCAAGTGACCTGCATTGCTGTCGTTAAGTGGCTGAGTGCTTTTCCTTTTGACAATTCAGCTCTAACTAAATGAGGTGGTTTTGGCCCATCGCAAACTCTAGCTGATTTGCACTAACAAAATGATTTGGCATGATGCTCAGCGCGCAGAAAGCAGTGTATTTGCAAAGCTTGCTCAATTACCACAACCAACTGAGAAATTTAGGAGGACTTTGCTTAAATTCTTAAAGGAGATTTGAATGTGCAGTTAATCGCCTGTAATCCCCCCTCCAAATTAGGGGGTTGCCAAAGCATACCACAACCAAAAGCGCTTGTTGTCAGTTACGTGCAGTGTGAATTATAAAAGGAATTGTGTAACTTACAATGAACCAAATAACCTTACTTACCTGTGTGACCCTTTACAACTTCATAGTATAAACTTAGCGACTTGCTTGTTCTCCTGTGGTCACAGAGGTCTGTACCATGGTGGCTTATTAGATGCTAATTGTTCTGCAGCTCTGTCACTGTAAATAGCCATTTCCTCTCCTGTTCCTGATTTTATTCTGATTTTAATGTCAGTTGCTTAGAAATGATAGGTTCTGATCACGTAGAGTTGAGCGTAGATACAGGAAAATCAAGTGACTGATGCCCACTTGAAAATACCCGGGGAAGATTGCTTAACTTTTTGGTGCCTGGCAGCATGCCTGTGCTTGCAATGGATGTTCTCTTGGGAATCAGAACGTCTGTGGCGTTTTTGGAAAGGGGAATTAAGTCTATTGGCTTCTCTTAAGTGACTTATTTTAAAGATACGTGAATTTTAAATCATCAGGTTGGAAGATGTTAATCTGCCCTCATCTGAAGTTGTGGGGAGTCTGGGTATCTCTGGGTCAGGTAGTAAATATAAGTGCCCGGTATCTTGTAATATATCAAACCAGATTTGTGGCTGAGATGACTATTTGTCAAGTTTCTGACGTTTGTAATCCTAAATTTCAGTACTTCCAGACTGTGCCTGTAAACTTGCCATGTCTATAATGGTGAAGGTGCCAATAAATGTACCGGTCAATCACAGTAAATTCACTTTTAAAAAAGAAAAAGGCGCATCTTGTGCTGGAGAAGTATACATTTACTAAGAGCAGACTGTGGTGTAGGACCAAAATCACACTATATTGTACGTCACAGGAATTCCGCAGCATTTTGCTTTATGATCTGTCTGCATTAACAGAACTGTAATGGAATTCCTGTTACTCTCTTAAGTGAGCAGCTCTTTGGGATCTTGCAGACTTGGTTTATTTTTTAGTGGTGCACTTGATTATTTTTTTTAACTCACAGCTGCCTTGAGTGAGTCATTCTGGAAATTTGTTACTAAGGAATTTTAAGAAAATAATTCTTTTTCTAAAAGATTTTTTTCCATAGAAGTGTGTTTTGAACCAATTTCCTAGTCAACACCTTTGCGAAGACAGGTGCCATTTTTACATTCTGGTATTAAAAGTAGTTTCTACTTGCGAAACTCCAAAAACAATTTTACAAATGTATATATAACTTTTCTTAAAAGTTCAGGTAGACTGTAAACGTGGTAATGGCTCTCGTACAGGTATTAACTGCAAATAATTTCGCTGTCATTGTTTGATGGGCAATTGTCTGTTGGATTCAGCTGCTTTCCAAATAAATAAAGAGTGCCAACTACTTCCTAATGAGATTTCCAAAAAGCATCCTACAAATATCTGCCAGCTTTTGCTACTTGGTTAACCAGTGTTTGTAGTGCTGCAGGTCCCGAGGTGGCTCCTTTTGCATCGGTGCACAAGGAAACCTGGAAGAAGCCCGAGCACAGCTGGGGAAGCGGTATCTGATGCTTCTTGGGGACTTGTAGAAAGCTTGTGATAGATCCTGCCTGCCAAGGTGACGTTTGCTGTTTGATTACTGTCATGGATAGCGTTTAGATTATTTTACTTTTTTAAAGCCTACAGATTTAATGTAACACATTGTTATTATATGAGGCCAAATGATGAACGTGCACAGGCTGTGGTATTGCCTTTTTAAAACGGCTATCGGTGACCTTTCAAAATTGATGCCCTTACTAAAATGGATGTGGTTTTAATGGTAAAAGCTCAAACTCCTCCTAATATGAGGAAGGTAATAAAATGACCCTTCATAGGTTTTACTTAAAAGGTTTTATTTATACCCAGCTTTGAATCTCAAAGAAAATGGTGCTTATAGTTTAACGTAGGCTCAAGTATGCAGCTTGTGTGATGTCCAGCTGTGCACCATGACAGCAAACTCACTGTACAGCAGATTTTGCAGCACTGGTGGGTACATCTTAACCTGTCTTTAAAAGTTTGTTGCCCAACTATGTCATTATCTGAATTTCAAGTAACTTGGGTAATTACAGAAATGGAGTAACTAAGAACATTGTGCCAAAACGGTGGCAAGGTGGCTCTTCCCCAGCCTCTATTCTAAGTCAGTCCGTCGGTCGTTCATGGCTCGGGAAGTGGAACTATGATGTGCTTTGTGTAACCAGATTTATTTCATTCAGGTAGAGTTTTCTGTCAGCATTTTCTAATGTTGATTTAACTTTGCAATAGAGAATACTAATCAGGCAAGCACCCAGCTTGGGCTTGTTCCCGTGTAGACTTGGACATCGGTTTATCGGTAGATACTGGTTGAGATTCTGGAAACCACAAAAAGCTTCTACGTGGCATCGTGGTGATGTATACTCGTTTACTCCAGTAACGTGGGCCTGTTTCCATCTGTCTCCAGACCTTTTTTCTTCCAAACACTGCTATCCTCTGCCTTGCTAAACCGCAGATACGTCGCAGTATCTGGCAGAACTGATAGTTCAATGTATTGACAACAATATATACCATTCGAAATGGAACATGGATTAAATAAATAGGCTTTTCCCCCTGCCTAAGGAGAGAGGGCCTGACTTTGACTTGGCAAAGCTGAATTGATGTAACAGCTGGTCCTAGTGTGCTTACTGTAATGCATGGGTTGGAAATAGTTAACTCTTTAATTCAGTTAGTGTAACCGCTTGTCCCACAATGAAGTTCACATTACTTTAAGGTGGAATGAAAACATTGTGAAAACATTCCAAGAGTGCTTAGTCTTTCCTCTTTGAGGACACTGTCACCTCCACTAGGTTTAGTGCTGTGCTTTAAGATGTTGGTGAGAGTATTGGCTAATTCAACTAGTTGGTATAAATGGTTGTGTAGCAGAATGACTGATTTTTGAGATAGCATTTCCTGTAAAAGTAATTAAGCATGGGTTGATGGTGCACTTTGTATACAGTAATCTGGCATGCATGCTGGTAAAACTACTTCCTACACTTCAGAGGCACCACAAGCCTTTTTATCCAATTGCTGGTTATGTAAAATACATGCAGAATGTTAATGCAGTGTTGTTATGGTAAATGTGTGAACAGTGTTACTAATTGATATAACTGATAACAGATTACATGTGCCTGACATTCTTATACCACACAGTATGTTTAGGTTTTAACTAATATGGACTTCGGTGGAATAGTCTTAGATATCTATTTCAAGCCTTTGTTTTACTTACACAATGGTGCTCTATTTGTGTTTTTCTCCTTTTTTTTTAAAAATAAAAGCATCTGAACACTTGTAGTACATATTACATCCAAAGGAGTCCAAAACAAAATGCTTCTAAACATGCTTGATTTTAATTTGCCTTTGGTTTCCAGCATTTCTCATCAGCTAGGTTTTTTGGGTTTGTTTTTTTTTCTTTTTTTTTTCTTCTTGTTGCTGACTACTTTGGAAAACTTCGGTAATGTTACCAATTATGAAGTGATTCTGCACTGCCTTTGGATTGTGTATGTATTCAGAAACAGTCTTAAAGCTTTTATTTAAGCTATTAAAAAAACCAGGGACTTGTGCCATTTGTTCTTTAACAGTGCTGTTGTAAAAAGACTTCCCTGTGAAAAAAAAATCACTTGCTATGAACTCTGTTTATAGCTTTTTTTTTTCCACGATGGATCTTTTTCTTTGTATTTGTACAGTGGCTCAGTGAAAGATGTTGCCATGAGTTGATATTGTAACCAATAAACAAGTGCTTTTAACCAGACTGTGTCACTTGTGAATGTTTTACTAGAGCTGTAATAACGAGCATCCCTGTCCTAAAGTTCAAGATTGTTCCTGCGACTCTGAACGTGGACAGACCAGCCATCCCAACAACAATTAACCTGTGCTTCTCGTTACCTTCTCGCAGTGAACCGAACTGTGCTGTGTGCATGTTAAACAGCAAGATGTTACACAAGTAAACAGCCCGTATGAACAAATAATCAAGGTGATTATTTTTTTTTTGTCCCCCTGAAGCAGTATGTTTTTGTTTTCTGCCAGGGAAAGGAGGGGGGAGGCATGTTGATACCACAGTGAAGTGAGCTGGAAGTTCCAACCAATCCTGGACTGGGAAAAAAACCCAGGTTTTAAAGCACTTGCTCATTCTTGGTATTAGAATTGCTGTTCCACAATACCACCTTCACATCCTTCCCTTTGTAAATTTGTAGCATTAGTTATTTTCTCCCAAACCAAAACACTGAATTGATCAATACTGCCGCATGGCATGCACAGCTTGCCTGTCTGCTCCAGGAAGCAGCTTTTTTAATTCAGCCTCAGTGGTTATGTCCTGTCCTACACAGGGTGTGCGCTACATGTGAGGGAGCTGTGGTTGTAGGTTTTCACCTTTGATGCAGCTGCCAAATAACTTACTAGAGCAAAGGGGTAGTATTTTTTTAATAAATAACTGTAGAACACATGCATGTAAAGTTTTGTCTTGATACAATGTCCGTAAAAATGCTCGAGAAAAAGAGCACTAATACACAGCTGTAATCTCATACAAGAAGGCTGGGCTGTTACTCAGTTTCATATTTCAGTTTCCCTCAAAAACCTTGAGATTCCTCATGCATACTGCTAATGAAAGTTCCAAGAGAGCCATGCTTGTGCTAGTAGTCAGAAACAAACACCAAAATACAGTACAATGAAAACAGTGTTGTCTTCAAATAATTAACTGCCTCTAGCATTAGATGTTACTGCTGTTTCTTTTTAAGATAGCCCTTACTTGCCAGAAAATAGCAAATCCCTAACTCTTAGTTTTAAAGTTGAGTATTTCATTTAGTCATGTTAACACTTCCATAAAAATATACAAATATTCTGAAAAGGCTTTCTCTTTTAAAATAAGTTATTCTTAAAAAGTCTAGTTAGAAAAAAGTAGGTGTTAAATAATTGCAGAGGCTGTGCAGTGCTGGAGGTGAGCAAAGGTTAAACTGCTCCAACACACCTGCCTTAAGTCTCATACCTATACGAGACCTGGTCTGCAGCAGAACCAAGGGACTGCTCTGGATTATTGCACGAGTGAAAACTGTCAAACCCAGCCTCTCCCTGCTCTGGGAAGCCAGCAGTGGGAGCTCAAGGTCACGCCTGACACCCTGAGCTTTCCCACCCAACCTGCAAAACCTGAGTCAAGACATTCTGCTCCCCAAATTCTCCTTGGCCTGGACGGACACCGGCATGGTGGCAGTGACACACACCCGCAGCTCACCTGAAGGTGGGTTCTAGCACTGCTCTCATGGGCAAATGAGTGTTTCACCACCTGCAAAAAATCTGAGAAGCTTGTTGAAATAGGTTTATTTTTACATAATCGATGCCATCTTGACTGAATGTGGTAGCCAGAGGGGAAACTAGAGCCTACTGCATTTCATAAGTGAAGGCTTTGCAGTTTGCTGTCATCTTTCACTTCCATTTGAGGAAGAGGAACTGCTGCCCAACACCATTTCACTTGCTTTCAAAACAAGTCAAGAGTCCTTTTTCCCATGCTAGAGTTTGTACTTCCCTGAATTGCACAAAAAACATGCACACATGAAAAAGCAGCATCCTCCATCCCTGGCTAATTGCCAAGCAACTGAAAACAGGAGACACCGATAACTGTGATAAGCTCTCTCTCCCTGCATAAACTCCTGGATGCCAGGAAGCGAGACTTGCCACTGCTAAATACTAATGAAAACCAGGAAGTATTTGGGTCTTTATTGTCAAGTGCCCAAGAAATTTAGTGTTTAAAGATAATTTTTAACCCCAAACCAAATGTAACAGAGTACCCCAGCTCTTCAGTTTGTTTCACCATCAGAGTCCAAGTTGTACAAGAATTAACAAGTGTAATCAAAGTAACATTTAAAATATAAATCATTTCATGTGACTCCACAGAGGAGAAGTGTCACCTGTAACATTTCTACTTTGTCCTACAAAGGATCAGCAGGAAAGTTAGCAACAGTGTTTTATTTACTCTTTTGAAGGAAATGTTTTGTAAAGCGATCTAATTCATTCTCAAGGTGAATGGCTTTATTTCTGTAAAACAAACAAAAGCAATGGATTTACTTCAATGCAGTAACATCACAAAGAAGGCAGAAACAACATCAGCGTTTAATTTCTACTCCTCTATTCCTGGAACCCACAGCCCTAAGAAAACCTAAACACAGGCTCTAGTCAGAGCCTTGGACGCTGCGAGTCTGGGACCTGACCAGGCAGCAGCAGAAGGCTGCCAGCTGTCTGCCCCATGTCTCCTTTTCCCCAAAGGCTGTGCCAGGTCCGTCCGGGACTCCCCTGGTTCTAGCCTTTCCTTTTAACATTTAACTTGGGAGAGGTTCTGCAATTGCAAGGAGGCCACCCAGCAGGGTTGATGCAGGCCATTCCTGCAGCATACCACGGCATGGGGTGCACACCATGGGGCTAAACGTTCACCCAATTGGGGTCTTGAACGCCCGAGGCCAAGAGGCAGCTTACAGCAGGGCAAAAAGAACATGAAGCTAAGGCTGAGGCTGCTCCAAAGTCCCTAAACCACCAACTGCTGGAAGTTTCTCTTCTGTAAACACCTACTACTGGAACAAAAAGAAAAACAAGGCTGCACTGAATGACTCAACACAGTACAGCTGCTCTCCTGTTCTCCTATGGGGAGGGTTCTTTGGGAAGGTGCCACCCTAATTTACCTACAGAAGATTAATATTCTTCAGAAAGCCATCTCTCCTATACAGTAAGGGAGACAAAGGTAAAGACAATCTACGAATGAGTATTTTTGTAGCTTTGCTCATTCACCTAGGTAGAAGCATACATTTATTTAACTTAACCAGAGCTGTTCAGTTATAAGTAAAGAAAATAGGTATTGCTGCATGCCCTTCCGCACTTGCACTTACCTCATTTCAACTTGAAAGTTAACAGCAAGCACCAGTCTCACTGAATTTGCCTGTGGCCAGTCACACCCAGACTTACCTTAGCTGCTTGGAGTTGCTCTGTATGTTCTCCAGCTGATCTATTTCTTTGGAAAGCCTAGCAATTTCCTTTTCCAGGTTTTTCTGGGTAATATCCACCTGCTGACAGAGCCGAGCAAAGGTAGTGGCCATTTCCCTAAAAGGAAAACAAGTTTGTAATCATGATTTACAGAAGTCTGTGTGACAAAAAATTAAAAAAAAAAAAAAAAAAAAAAAAAAAAAAATCACACGGTGTTGCAGTGTGCAGTAGAACACAGCAATCAAAGTCTCCAGCTGTTAAGGGATTATAGAATAGCAGAAAGCAGGAGAATGATGTATTTTTTTAAATTAAAAAAGAAACCTTAAACATACCAAATGCACCTCAGTCTATGCCAACATCATGTCTGGCAATTTTTTCATTGAGCATCAACAGGAACAAGTCTGAGATGGGGACTCCGGCACTAACACATCCTGGAGCAGCCAAGTGCTCCCCCGTGCAGCACCCCATGCCACGCCAAGCGCCCTGCTCATGGGGAACGTGAGCACGTTGCAGGATGAGGAGTGCCCCAGACTTGCTGAGGCACCCGATCCTACTTGCCTCCTCAGTCACCTGCTCCCCACCTGAGTTCCAAGACTCCTTACACAAAGGGAAAGAAACCCAGTTACCACCCCAGGCCAGCAACCAGGCTCTCCCATAGGAGAGGAGATGTCTCCTCTCCTCTCTACTTCACCTCACTGGAGCATTGGTTTGAGTCCAGCTCTTCCATGTCCTCACAGAGACACACAGCTGCTGGACACAGGGATGCTTCTCTTTCCTCTGCTGAAGCTGAACTTGGTATTAGTAAAGTATTCCCTGGGCTACACAGGAGAGGTGTTCTGCACCCTGGTGGTTAGAGGTCTCATTTAGCAGGCCTAATTTTCTGAAATAATAATTTCATCAAAACAAACTGTTTCAACAGGGGAGGCTGAGGGAGACAATCACCCAGACATTACTTTGCAGAGACAGGTGGAAATGCATTTGGGAAAGAGACACACAAAAAAAATGGAACAGTTCAGAAAGGCTCTTAAGTTCCTCTTCCACAGTGCAGAAGAGCCAGGACTGGCTGCACAGAACTCACCCGTACCAACCCTGGAGGCAGAACAAATGCTCACCATTAAAGTGACTCGGGGCTGATTCAGTGCTAACCTAAAAGCAGACCAATTCAGCTTCCACGAGAACTGAACCAACTCCCGCATCTTCAAAGTAAGGTGTTGGACAAAGACAGTCTAGATCTTAAGACTAATTCTCACACATATACACACAGAGACGTATGTATTGACCTTTCCAGGTGGTAATTTCAAGAGAGTTTGAAATTCCCTCATAATAAATGCCAAGGGACACTAAAGCTGCCTTCCCACATCACGTACAGCCAGTCCCCACTCCCAGGACAACAGTACCAAGCTGACATAATTTCCTATCCTAGTGAGGAGAAACACCAGTGTGATACTTACTGTTGCACCTGGTGGCTGCAATTAGCACTTGTAAGACTGACGATCATCTGCAGCTTTTCAGTAGCATAGTTTACAAACTGCTGTTTAAAGGCTCTCTCTTTTGCTTTAGTCGTCCAAGTTAGTCTCTCATAAAGATATAACAACCCATACATACTTAAGGAAACGGAGATGAGTTTCCAGCCTACTGTTCTCCAAATCTGAAAGAGAGGATTCTTCATTAGCTTAAGTAAATTGCCCTACAGAATAAACTCTAATTCCACCGATTTTTTTTAATTCATCTGTATGGCCCTTTCACCAGATTAGTTTAAGGAAATATATTATTTCTGTATTATTATTGCAGAGCCATACAGCTATATTCAAATGAGCCAGAACCCCAGTGGCATGGAGAACATGCAGGTTACAGAAGCCTTGCTGCTTTTTCATGAAGAAGGAAGGAGAAAGCAAAGCTCCGAATAAGTCCAAACTGAATGAGGCACCATCAAATCATCCTTTAATTCAGAAACTGAACACAGACATATGGCATAGAGAATATGTCCAACTATGCTCAGAGTAATTAGACTAATTTTCTCACTACAGATTGCAGGTATCCAGTGTACTACACACACTCATCTGGCCCGGTGTTAAGTCCATTACATGCTTCGCGTTACACCCCAAACAGGAAAGACCAGTTTAATCTTTGCCATTGCTTCTAGTACAGTGAATGTTGCTAATAATACTTGCCACTCCTCCAACAACAATGATGCTCATAGAGGTCCGTGATGTCAGTGAAGCTAAACTCATTACCAAAGGAACCATAAAATCATCGTGCGATACGTTCTCTGGAGTTACGGCAGGAAGGCTGGCAGCAGATGGGGTGGTAGCTAAAGGACGAGGGATCTAGAAGAGGGGAATATGGCAGCCTGAGTAAAAAGCATTAAGGAGCTACACAGCAGACTGGTTTTATTTTATTTTCATATATTCAGGGTTTGATTTACTTAAAGTAAACATTTCAGCACAGAAATCTGAACAATGTTCCTGATAAGCAGGGGAGGTTTTGACAGTGCCTTGCCCAACAGGGGACTGGGTTAGAATAAGGGTTCTACATAGGACTGGCTCTGCTGTAAGGATCCAAAAGTTACAAATGAAAAGGTTACCCAAAGGGTTCAATCCAAAGCAAAACAAAACTCAGGTAACAGCTGCAGACAGTTTAGGTAAGGCTTTCTGTTCCATTCTAACCCTGAATATAATCCAATAAAAACAACCCTCACCAAAAATACTTCACACAAAGGGACTACGGGAAAGTAGCAGCAAGCATGTAAATAGTAGAGGCAAACACAGCAAAAATCAATATATTCTCATCAAGGTAAAACAAGGCACTTAAAATGTCAGCCTAATCTCTGAAACACTCACTTGTAAGTTTGGATCTGCTAGTCCCAGTAGTACTCTCTGGGCTTGTTTAGGACCCAAGAAACGGTTTACAAGTGAAGTCCATCCCAAGGAAAAGTGGAACATGATATCCTCTTGAAAATCTGCACACAGGCTATGACAGTTTAGATCATAGCTGAGGTCAAACTTCCTGCACGGAATTAGCAAGTGGAGCTGACTCTGAGCACCAGAAGGCAACAATGGTTTCAGATTTTCTAGAAATAAAACAGAATAGTAAAGATGAGTTAACATTAAAAGCTTTACAGCATATTCACAAGTAGCATCCTTGCACTGCTGAACAGCTTTGTGAACTATAAGAATCTAAACTTGCCAATTTTTTTATTTATTTGTAAAATCAGTAGGCATTTTAGCAGTATTAATCATAGCAGAGCAGGCAATTTATCACTCTGATAAAAGAAAAGTCACACAAAATCAGCTCATAGAGAAAGCACCACTGGAAAAAATGGTCAAATTAACTGGAAGACCTCTCTATCAATAGTCAAAAGATAAGGATGGACTAAGAAAAAGCTGGTTTATCCAGCAGTTCTGTGGTGCCCTACAGAAAAGGCAACATTATTGCATAAGATGACAGAAGGCTTCACGTAATTCCACGATCTAGCTCTGAATCTTTTATTACCAGAAACAGATCAGAAGAGAGATATGGATATGCAATAAAGTTACTACTTATTAAAAAAGAAAAAGAAAAAATGGAATGCACAAATACTTTGTGAAACTATCCTGTTTTGCACTCAGAATTTGGAGGGACCTAGGAAGAGGATTATACTGCAGAAACATTATCTAACAATTAGTGTATTTCATATATCTGTTGTGGAAGCCAAAAGTTTAAATGGGTTTATAAAAGGATTAGACAAGTTCCCAGAGGACAGGTCTATTACTACTTGCTTAAGCCATTAATCCAGATGCAGTACCTTGGCTCAGCAGTCCCTAAACTGGGGATGGATCACTATATTTACCCTGCTTCATTACTCTTCTCCCCAAGCATCTGTTACTGTTTAATATCAGAGACAGGCTACTAAGCTGAACAGACACTCAGTTTTGATCTAGGATGGCTTTTCCTTTATTGTTTTATAATGTTAATGTAAAATCACCATCAGAAAAAAAATTCTTTAAAAGCAAGTTTTCTTAAATTGTCTTCCTCCAAACAAAAGGTCTTAACACTCCTCCTTCCTCATCTTACCAATCATCTCCTGCTGTGACTGATGCATTGACTGATTGACTTCACTGGAACAACGATCAGCCAGGTTCTTTCCCAAACCATCTTCTATATGTTTGTTCAGTTCCTGAAGTTTCATAAAGAATAGATGCTCATCAATTTGTATTTAGCTAATCAATTACATTATACAGAGCATAAATATGTTAAACACTAAGCATTGTTCTTTATAGTGGGAAGAAAAGCATGTTACCATGCAAATACCATGCCTTAAATTGCACACTGTGACTGAAAACCTAAAGGAACACAGGAAAGATTTCTCTAGGACTGTAATCATTAAAAGGCATATGGAAAAGTCTGTATTTTCGATAAACCATGGCATTGAAAAGCATACCACTGCCACACTGCCCTGCAAAGCCTTTACTGTCATCATTTGATGGGAGCCCATTTCACTGCTCTGCACAAAGATAAACCGATCCCATCAACTCCCGTGGAGGTCTGCTCCGGACATTTTGCAGAGCCAGGACAGCATAGACTGCCCTGAAAATGCAGCGCTCCCAGCTGATCAACAAGGCTGAAATAGGTGGGAGTTACAGCAGTCATTCATTAGCAGCAAAGTCTGAGCATAAAAGGCAAACTTACAGGTGTAAGCTCCTTTAAAATACTAAGTTTAAGGAGGAATTTATAGAAGTTTAATAAAAACTGCCTTTTTTCCTTAAAAATTTTTTAAAAAAATAAATATAAAGTGGTCAGTATTTGCAAGTTTGTTTTATTTTGGATCTATTTCATTTTAGGAGTAGTGAAAATTGTTTATGTAAGGTCTTTATTCACTAGAAGTGAAGACCACAAATCAGGATGTCAGTTTCAGTAACCACTCCAGTAAAAAGACTGTTGAAAAAAAGAATTAATTTCTTCACCAAAACAAAGCAGAAAATATTTTAAACTGTTTCCAGTTTTAGGTAGACAGAGATATGCATATGTCGGGAAGCAAAAATCCTGCAATGCTTAAACATTTAAGTGTCACATAAAATGCTACGCAAATTATGAAAATACAGAAGTAGAAATTAAAGGAAAGACAAAGAGCCTGGCTTCAAACCATGCAAGAAAACTTACTGTCTTATAGAGCTTCAATACTTGAGGAGAAGGGTGAAAATCTGAATAAAATTCATCAACTAAAAGTGAAAGTCGGCAAATCTCATCAGTCATGGCAGAGGAGACCTGGAAGAATGTGGTAAATACATAAAATGTTTCTCCTACCTTTTTCAGCCAGAGTGAAAACAGACCACTGCATTGAGTCATTTATTGTAACAGTTAATTACCTGATAGTCAGGAAGGATTGCTATTTTGAAGGTTTTCTTTCTTTTTTTTTTTTTCTTTTTTTTTGTTTTCATATTGGAAAAGGAACATACTAGACATTTCAAACATACTTCATAAGATGGGTGGGCACCTAAAGGAGCTGCCTTACAGAAGAGATAACACTGGAATTAGGGAGATTTTTCCCACTGCCATTACTTACTTTATTTTCTACTTCCTCAGTAACACGTTTGATTTTTTCCTTAGTATCTTCTGTCAAAATGTTCAGCTGATTTCGAACGAAGTCCAATCTATCCTTCTGATCTTCTCGCTCTTCCATCGAATGGACTCTTAACATAGCAGAAAGGAAATCACCATCAACAGCAGGTATTCTCCCAGTAATGAAACAAGCCCCATAATCAGGCAAGGACCACCTAACTGATAGTTTACTGAGCAGCCAAAAAGAATCCAAAGTGACAGCAGCTGAACAAAGCAGAGGCACTGCTTCAGAATGACTGCAACATAGGTATTAAATTTACAGGCACATCTAAAGGCTGCACTGATCAAACGTAACTCAAATTACTGGGTCTTGATATATTTACAAAAACAGCATTTGGAGTTGGAATTGTTACCATTGCACATAATTACAGCTAAAAAAGGTGAGGGGAGTCAGGGGCCTTTAATACTTAGTCTATCCTGATATAAAAATTAAAAAAAAGGATAAACCTGATCAAACCATCCTACTGCTGCTCACCAGCACCACTCAACTATTCCTTAACAGGGACATGGGTCTGACGACCCTGCAAAGCAAAGGGGAGGTGGCAGAAACTAACCTTGTCACAAACAACTCTCTTCAGAAGTCCCTGACCTATCATTTAAGTAAAAATTTCTTAAAATCTAAAGCAGTTATATCTTGAAGGGCCAGCAGAAACATCAAACAGCAATTCAGATTAAGAGGGGTCACTACACAGGTTTTCGCAGCTTGATTGACAGAAAGAAGTAGAGTATCAGAATATTTTCAAACATTTCACAGCATGTTTTCATAGGATCTGACAATGTGAGACAAGTTAGTATGTAAACACACAGTTTGTAAAAGCTGATATATTCAGGAAGATCAGTGTGTTTGACAGGCACAGTGGAGTCTGTTGAAACATAAAGACACACTATTAACAGACACAGAAAGGAGATGGATGGAAAGGATTAAACATGACAGCAAGTTCACTGTGTACAAGAGACAAGAGGTAGCAACAAAAGTGAGGGAAAAAACCCCATGCATACGCAAACCTCAAAGAATATATGAAACTAGCAGACAGTAAATGAGCTGCTATCATTAGCACTAAAAGGATTACATGAGCAAAGAGAGAATAAAGATATTTAAGGAAACAATCTGGAAAGGACCAGAGGTCAAGCTTCTGTTAGCTTGGGCTTTTCTCATCCCTTACAGTATTCTAAGCACTTGCAAATTAAAGTATCTACAGCCTCCCATTTATTTTCTCAGTTTTACCATTAACAAAAAACTTAGGTAAAGCAGGCCCACCATCACCTCTGAAATGCTGGATACAGCTAGAAAACCTTAAGATTTCACATATTTTTGAAAAACAGATTTCAAAACCCACAGACTGCCTTCATAACTGTAAGTCAGTAATAAAGAATAACAAAGTAAACCAAGATCCCTATACAGAAGTCACAGACCAAGGACAAGACTGAGTGGTGCAAGTGAATAGTAGTAAGACTGACACACCAGAGAGGTTCTCTATTTCTTACCAAGTGAGAAAAGTGAATTTTAAAGTCCTTAATGGCCCAAGAAAATCACCAGCACAGAAATGGCTCCTCAGAGGATCTGGATAAACCAAAGCCAACCAGCCCTCCAGTCAACCTACCTTTTCTCTGCTGCTGCTACGTTTATGGCGTCCATAATGTTTTTCACAGTATCTATTATCTGTTTAGCTCTGATAGTGTGCTGTTCAAACTTGGTTTTCACAGCTGACTGCGAGATACACTCCTGCGAGGGGCCCAAGCCACAACACATTACTGCAATTCCATGCCAACACATTCAGGAATTTCACTGTCAGAAAGCACACGCTGCTAATTTTACCATGAACTTAAGCCAATAGGAAATAAAAAAGGGAGAAAAGTATATAGAAATTAAAAGACAACAGAACTGAAATCTCAAATGAGTCTATAGCAGCAAATCTGTACCTTCATATTCATTCACAGTAATGTGCATGGGTTTTTATGCTTTTAAAATAAATTAATAGTGTAAAGAAAAAAGAAAACTCGGATGAATACGCAAGATAAATCTAGCTCTTCAGAAAATTTTCCAAACTATCTCTTCGGAATTATAAATGTCTACCATGAATGCTGGTAATATTGCCTGGCTTCAGTTTTCTTTGTTGCAATACATATTCTCAGTTTCAAGAAGCAGTTCTGTCAATAAAATTTGACATGCTTATGTCAATACTGACCACCCAGAATATACAATTAGGAATAAGAAACAAGGATTATCTCACAGGAAAAAAAAAAGTTAACTAGTCCTTAAAATATTAGCTTATTTGTAGATTATTGAAGTGTTAAATGAACAACTAGAGAATGCTCTAAAGATACCATTTCTAATCAATCTTCAATCTTGATATTGTACAGCAATTCAGAAACTACAGAAGACTGATTGAAGAGATATACAAATGTTCAATTTGGGCAAAAGCAAATCAATTGTAATAAGCCATAAATTAAGACTTTGACTTTTTTTCAAGCAACTGCACATCCTGACTTATGTAGCCAATTAAATGCTGTCAAAATTCAACCTGCACTAAGTCACCACAAAGTAGCAACATCTTCTGTGTTTGAGGGGAAGAAAGCAAGCAGCTAGTTTCCTTATACCAGATCTATGGGTTTTTCAAATTGTTCTCAATCTATGGGTGCACCTTTCATAGCACAAACAGGTTTAGGTTGCTTTTAAAAGACTTGCCTGTGACCTTAGCATACACTGTAATAACAAATTTCAGCTATCTAAAAATAACAGATCAAAACAAAATAAACAAAACGGGTAAAATATATTCCCTGTTCCTCGATGAAGCAGATCTAGAAATCAGCAATGAAAGGCCAGAGTTTCATAAATATCAGCACATTGTAAGAGCTAGACACAGAGGAAAGAGTCTTCCCAACATTAGTATGCGGTAGATAAAAGGATGACAGTCACTCACAACATAATCAGAAAATCCAAGTTAGAGCACTAGGAGAAACACAAAGGTTAGTTAAATGACTGGGAAAGATAAGAGTGGGACAGCAGCTGTTTTGCTGTTAGTCTGTAAACAAGTATTTATCAAAACAAAGAGAAACGGTATGTTTCAACAGCATAACTAAAACCAGTTACCTTCCAGCCCACTTCCAGTATAGCAAGACAGTCTTTAAGTGCACAGCTTATTACATTCCCGTGCAGTGTTAGGGAAGGACTCTGCAGTAGTGTACTAATTCAGGCTCTGTTATTGACTCCAATTTACAGCCAGAATTACTATTCCACCCTGCCTCCCTCCTCCACCCCTCCCCACACCGTTTCTGTTACCAGTTTTCTGAAGAAACCTGGGAAACACTATAATCTGACGCATAGCAGGGTTTGGTTTTATGTAGAATATTCTCCAAGGACTACTGCACACAGGGCACTGTGCATGCACTTCTCTGCTGTTTCGATTAGGCTTTTCTATGTATCTCATTGTAAAATTTCAGAAGAAAGATACACAGACTACTTTCTCTTATTCCACAACACAAAAATTCAGAATTGATCCACTAATTCAACTCTTTCCTTTAAGACTGTGTAGCTTTTTTCCTTTGTCGAAATACAGCTGACATACATAGTAACATCTTTAAAGTTACTACATGAATCTCTAAAACCTTAATTTCACCACTGCTTAGAAGTGTTTCTAGTAATTCCTGGACCGCTTTTTCTTTTAGCAACTTAAACCACCCTGTGCTTTGCAGAAGAAACATGTTGTATCTATTTTTGGAATGCCTTTTGCCTTCACACAAAGGTCTACATAAATGTAGTTACAAACCTTTCAAAAGTGGTCCAAATTTTTCCCATAACACAACAAACTAGCAATGATGGGTAGTTTCTAGATTATTTTTTTAAAAATTCTAGCTATACTGAGCTCATACCAGTCCTGGAATGAACAGGCTTTCTCATCAGGGAACTGATATTAAAATCAGGAATGTGGAAGTGCTGGAGAAATAACAGTTCCTCTTCTCAGCCCACATGGAAAAGAGGAAGAAGCCGTCCAATTTTAGTGAAGACAAAAGCAGGGTGAGAGAATCCAGGAGGAGCAAAACCAGCAGATATAGCCAGTGGGAACACGGAACATGTGGACGGGTTTATAAATTAGTTGATGAGATATCTTAGAGACATGAACTGGACAAAAGAGCACGAGAGATGTTTGGAAAGTCTGAGCAGGGCACCTGAAGAGGGACAAGGAGCTAAAGGCAAGACAGAGACTGAGGCAGGGAAGGAGTCAGTGTTTGATGAGGACAGACAGAAGCATCTGTGCTCACATCCCTTCCTTTTCACAGCCTGGAGTGTAATCCAAGTGTCTTGGGACTTGCAGCTCCTCTGTCAGGAAACAGAGTAAATGCAAAGCACTTTAGCTAGAAGTGCTTAGGCTGTACTCATGGCTAAACAGCATCCGAATTTGGTCTAGCAGTGCATAAAGCATTGTATCAAGTAGGATTTCATTCCCAGACTAAACACAGAAAATTGTACCTTATGTACGACACTCTTCATCAATATATGAGCTGGTATAGCCTAGTGCTGGTAAACATAACTGACGACAATAGTATGCTGATGTCAGCTACTTTATCAGCTCAACTGATAGTAATTCGAGTATTAGGTCTGAAGATTTCCGACCTGGTGAACCATTTAAGTATCAGCCTTGCTTTAAAAGCAAATAAAATGCCATTAGAACTTAGGAAATTGCCCACAAAACCTGAATGTGAAAGAGGCTGCAACATCAGACACTCAAAATTTAAATTGCTTTGGCAATCTTAATTTAGCACATGTTGTCATGATCACACTCCTGTTCAAAACCATTCATTATGATTTCAGGATGAAACATGGCTGAGCAGGGAAAAACATTACAGAATCCACTCTCACTGTTGGGAGTTGGAAGGTGTGCAACAAATGAAACAGATAATGTGAAAGAAGAAAAAAGTTGTTTAAGGCCATACAGTGCTGTCACAGAATTGTTTTTTGTCCCAGCCTCTGCTTAAGAATCTTGTCATGGTTGTCGCCTTGTGATGGATGCTTCTCATTTTGGTGGCAAATTTGACACTGTGACATCTGATTTACAAACATGCTGAGCACTCATAGCATCACATCATTTAATAAGTTGTACATCCATCTTAATCTTGAAATATCCTAAGTGCTGAGTGCTTAACTGTAATTATAAGAGATTTTGTCAAAAAAGGTTTGGGTACAGCACGTGGCAAAATATGTTAAAGAACAGTAACTGATTTAAAAGCTTAATTTCCACTATTTTCCTGCTGGTTGGAAGTTTCTTACTATAACTCTTAGGACAAAAATTACAAACAAAAACGCGTGTTTCGCTACAGCTAGTAACACAAACAAGAAATGTCATGCCTCATGGACTCAGGCCCTGCTGGTATTCTGAACCAATCATTTCAACAATTCAGTCATCTATCATAAGAGTGTGGATAAAGATTAAACTTCAGTCTGACATCTTCTTGCTTATGCAAGACTGAAACAAGCTATTATTTTAACACCTTTTTGATATACACACATCATCACGTAACTCGGTTTTGCTAAGGTCAAATGGGTTTGTTGTAATGCGAGAAGAAATACTTTTCAGAGGCAGTCTGATTTTTCAAAATCTACCGAACAAGGAATTACTGGTTCAGGCATGCAAGAGCCGCCTTGAGCATTCGCTGTATACAAACTAGTCGTACCGTTCGGGCTCATGTTGCATGAGATATGCTGATACATACCACACAGGACCATCGAAGCATACTTAAGATGCCTCCTTAAGATATCCAAGAATGGCTTTAATTAGTTATCAAATTCAGCAAGACAAATGGATCCTATCACAAAGAAATCACTCGACTGTCTAGCCAGTCCTACTTCTGAAGAAACTGTAAACTCCCAACTATAAATATAGCTAAACTGAGGTTGAAGGATGGATTCTGTACAGCAACAAGGATGCAAAAAGAGTGTTAATGTTCAGAGTATCAGAACTAAGAGGTAGGTAATGGTGATAATTTCAAAACTCTGGCTTTAAAAATGCAAGTAAATGTTTAGATTTACATTGGTGAAACAGAATTTCTTACTATTTGTGTCCTGAATTACAATGATTAATCACAAAGCTACAACTCCAGAACAAAACAAGGCTTACTATACAGCAAACATTTCACCAGCTCATGGTTGTAAGTGATACACACCTCTCTAAAAGCATCATGTCTTTTTATATAGACTAGATTGGTACTGAGATCTCAAAACACGAGCTAAGAGTTTTGGTCTCTTCCCCCACTGAACAATACTTCCTTCCAACAGCTACCTGCTACTCAAGGTGAGAAGAGATGAACAGAACCCATAGATAAGGCAAAGCTGTCAGGTGGTTTGAATACCTTACACTCCTCCACCTGCTAACATGGGTAATGTTCAGTAAAATTAAGCTAAGCATAAGCAAAGGCTACCTTTGCATTAAAAAACAGGCAGTCTAAAAAGCCCATCATAAATACCTCAAATATCTGCTCAAAATGTTGAAATTCCTGGAATCTTGTTTGAAATCCTTCTGCAAGTGCTCCACCTGTGAAACATAATGCACCATAAGGGAGAGAGCAACACCTCACAGCAGTGATTGCATCTTAAATATTTTTGTTTATCAGGTTTTATGATTTTTTTCTGTATTTGAGGAAAAGCAAGAGTTCCTACACACCACCCTCTGGCATTCCTTGGGCCTTCTGTCTCCTGGCACTCAGAACTTCTTTTGCTGAAACAAAAAAGATGCGATTCCTTGCTTCTACAGGATCAATAACTTTGAGCTCATCAACTAGAAAAGTCAGACAGCGCTCCATGTGCTGCCGACGGACCTAAGGAAAAGGTAAAAAGCTCATGAGAAAAACACAAAAATTGAGCCATCATAAAATGAGAACGTCAGAGTCAGAAACAGATGCTGAACAACCCCTTAGATAGCAGATGCCTCCCAATCCTACTGATGCAGCAGCTGCTTTTAACCATTTTAACAGCCCTGGAAACAACAATACTTTCTTCTACAACTGTCTGTATTTATGTAAGTCAGACACCTCAGTCAGTTACTGGGGTAACCACTTCATTCCCCATATACAGGGAAATAAGTATCACTGCAAGCTACTTGCCGTTGGAAAGATCTGAAGAGCCATCTAACATTATACTTTACCAGCTACTCTATCCGTGTATACATATATAATCTGTACTCTCAGGCTGCACTACCATTACAGAAATAAAAGGTAATACAAAGAAGATTTAAAACAAGCTTAACTGTGGAGGAAAAAGGTTCTAAACAAGCTTCCCATTGTATTACCTGCCTGCACATGTTGTAGTTTGAATTGCAGGTTGCTGTTTGCTCTGAACAAGGAGTAAGTTATTTCCATTTTCTGACCAAATAACTTACCCTTTTATTAATAAGGCAAAGCTGGTGTTTTCATAATAATAACTGTATTCCCTAGGTAATTTAGCACATTTTTATGCACATGGAGGCCTTTGCTTTACATGTATGTATTTTAAAAAAAAAAATCAACCCAAATAAGAGCCATCAAGTCACTCACATCTTCCATATATTCTGGTTCTGATGCGGAGGCATCCCACCTATTATTCAAGATGAAGATGTTTGGCTTGGAAAGTCGTTCGTTCACTTTATGGAAAAAATGTTTTTCCTAAGAATTAAAGCACAAACAGAAAACTCCCCAGACATCCAAACCAGAGTCATGCTTTCTTCTGTAACAGATTCTTTAGTTAATCCAGCTTTTAAAAAGTTTATTAAAAAGAATTCATTAGCATTAAACCCCCACAGATATCCAACACAAAAAAGGCTTATGATAGTTCAAAAGTCATCAAATGTCTTAAAACTGATGCCAATGCTAAAAGTCAAAAATACTGCAAGCTTCTCTAAAAATAGGTACAAATACAAATTAAGAAGAAATCCAAAACAAATAGTTTAGAAAACACTGGAAAATAAAGTCTATTCTTCTATAAATCTATCACATCATTCACTGACTTTTTTTTCCTCCTTCTTTCACTTTATTATCACAAAACTTCATTTCCTTTGATACTTCTAGCCCTCTATTAAATTTGTTTGCAATTTTGTGACACTCAGAATATTGCTGGGGAAGAGAGGAAAGGAAAAAGAACACACAAGACATGACTGCATCTGCTCATTTAATTTTTTAAATAAGACACCTGGCTAAAACTGTGAAGTCTTTCTTATTTCAACTACCAAGATGCTTCTGTTCACCCTGCCAAATCTGGTTTCTATATCCAGAAAAACATCCTCTGACTGTATTCTTCAACTAGACAATGTCACCTTGAACTACAGACAAGTTACATTTCCTATATGAGGATGTACGGCTTGAGGAAAAAAGTCATTGCTGAATGTTTTAATTTTAAAAATAAGACATGCATGTACCTGAAAAATGTATTTAGGTCCCTTGCCCGTACCTACCACCCATCATTGCTGTTTTCATAGTCATAATGGGTAAGTCGTGATGGAGTGAATCCCCACTCAGCACAGCTGAAACAGAAGAGACCTCTGTGCTGCCATAAGCTTTTTGAGTCTGCAGCAGGACACCACTACATACTCTGAACACAACACTGGAGATATGTTAGTCTCCATCAGCCAGGGAGTTAAGAATGAGCAAACAAAATTACTGTTGCAGAAATAAGAACTTTGTCTGAAGAGAATTTATGAAGAAATACTAGAAAAATCACGTTCATGCAAAAAATCTGTGGTTGTGTAGCAGCTGCCAACTATTCGTAAACCTGTTATGGTAAGAGGTAAAAATAATGTCTAAGGAGGATGAGAACATAGTTATCATATGCTTTACCTGAAGGCTAAACTTGTATAGATAAAAAAATTACTATTTGCCACAATGCAAAGCAAAATACAAATGCTTTAGAGCAGTTACATAATTGTTAAAGGCAACTTCACTTGTGTCTACCAAGCTGAAAAAATTAAAAAGGAGAAAAAGAGCTGGTTACTGAGCCAAAGCCTCAATCACAACTAAGATCTACTTCCTTTCCCTCCAATATACACCCTGGACACTGGTGATTTCCAGATCCTAGTAATAACAAGGTGCTCAGTGTTAAGTGAGGATTTATGGGCATGGCAACCAAAAAACCTCGGCAAGACTTTAACGCTTGAAACAAATTGCAAGACTAACCTATTTCTATTTAGCAGCTTTCAGCCATGCCTGACAAGGAACAGACTGGCCAAGAATCCCATCAAAAACCAGAGTAGGACTTCTGTGACTGAGTGCTTGGAATCAGACAAACACAAAATTAACAGAATCTTCCAGTAGACATACAGCCTATTCGTCTTTCCTGCATGTTTATTATCTTGGTCAGATTGTTTTTAATGGTTCATTTTCCTGAGTAAATGAGAGAACCAAATCAAATTTGGCCTTTTCTCTGCTACTTTATTACACCAAACTGAAATCTGGCACACAAGTCCCTATTGTTTCTGTGTTTCTATATAGTAATGAGATGTTCACTGAAACCCAATCTTTTTTTCATCCTTTTTTTTTTTATTAAAAAAGCCCCCAACCCAAAACTATGGTATGCCCATAATGTAAACAGCTTCTAGACTCCCTCCATACTAAAAGCCAAAAAGCGTCCCTCATGCGAGACAATGGAGAAGATAAAGCCACAACTGTGCTAAATCCTCTCTTTGCCTCGGATGTTGTCAGAATTTTCTTTTTGTCCCTTTTAAATCACATCTCTTTTGTATTTGAGTCTTTGTGAATTCGACTCAGAAGATGGAATGTAATGTTTTTAAACTCATTTTATGTTCTCAGATTTCTACGAAACTATTCTAATTTGCTAGAATGCAAGGAAATACTGTCTTTGTACATTCAGTTCTTTGTTGTACTAAAAATTGCCTCAATAATTAGAAAGCTCAGACACTGCATGTCAGACCTACACTCAGAAAAATCAGAGCATTTTATTTGTGTGCAGTAGGCTTAATAGAAGTCTTCAAGACATTTCTCAGTAGCATTATGCTATGTTCTGGCAGTCACACTTCCAATAAATTAGAAACCTTATATTGATATTGTTTACATTCACAATACTTAGTTTAGTGAAAACTGGAGATCATTACAAAACTAAAGCAAATCTTTGGTCTTGTATTTTGAGTATCACAACAGCTCTTTTGGCCACCTTGCATGCTCTCCTTCTACAAGTCATACAATATTTAGGCTGCAAGGTATACAGAAGTCTTCTCTCTCTTAAAAAGGCTTTATAGAATAAAGGTGTTAAAACATCTTCAGCTCTCCATGTTGCACAGAACCATGCAACATGAATGCTTATTGCCAACATCTTCAGAAGAAACACAGTCCAGTGAGGGGAACCTGTAGCACTTGTCCACAACACAAGGTCTGTCAAGGGAATTCACCCTCTTCTGAGACAAGAACACAAGAGGAACAAGATAGAAGTTCAACTTCCTTTATGTACTTTGTGTATTTTACTAAACTTCTGGATAAGAAAAACTCTGTAATTTATTTCTTTGATCATACAAGTGTCTTCAGCTGACAAATATCGACAAACTGTAAAGCAAGACAAGCACTACATCACCCATTTATCAAAAAAGAAACTGAGCTAGAAAGGATAAACGTGATGCTCAAGTCAAAGTAAAGCTGGTAAGAAACTTGGCTCTCCTTTCTCTAGTGAGGGATATACATTATTTCTTGCCTCCCACCCCCAAATCCTATTCACAAGATCTAAGTGCAATGATTCATGAGAGCTTCAGTAAAGGTCTAAGAGAAGCCACTTCAGTTACCGAACTGCTGAATATTTAAATGAAGTAATGTAAAATCATTGCACGTCATACCGTGTTCATGAGTGTTGATTCGGAATTGGCAACCAAGACAAATACGTCAGCATCTAAGCAGAACTTGTCAATCCAGCTGTCTAGTTCTGTAGTGACATCTGTGCCCGGGCTGTTGAGAATAAAAAACACAAACTCATATTTACACAGCAAAGGAGTATTTGATTTTTATAAACTGATAAAAATAAAGTGGGACTGCCTAAGGGCATTGTAAGAAGATACAAAGCTTTATATCTTCAGGCTGATGCCTACCTCAAGCTTAAGGAAAACATAGCAAAAGCCAAATACCATTTAGCATTTATCAGTGTCCTGGTTTCAGATAGGATAGAGTTAATTTTCTTCTTAGCAGCTGGTACAGTGTGATTTGGATTTAGCATAAGAATAATGCTGATAATGCACTGATGTTTTAGTTGTTGCCAAGTAGCACTTATCCCAAGTTAAGGATTTTTCAGTTTCCCATGCTCTGCCAGCAAGGAGGTGTACAAGAAGCTGGGAGGGAGCATAGTCAGGACAGCTGACCCGAACTAGCCAAAGGGTATTCCATACCATAGAACATCATGCTCAGTATATAAACTGGAGAGAGTGGGCCAGGAGGGGTGGATCACTGCTCAGGCATTGGTCAGCAGGTGGTAAGCAACTGCACTGTGCATCATTTATCTCTTCTTGGGTTTTATTTCTTTTAATTATATTCCTTTTCATGAAAATTATTATTATTATGTTTTACTATTATTGTTAGTAGGGTTGGTTTTTTTTTACTTTAGTTATTAAATCGTTCTTATCTCAACCCATGAGTTTTACCTTTTTTTTGATTCTCCTCCCCATCCCACTACGGGGGGGTGGGGGGGGGAGCAGTAAGCAAGCAGCTGCAACGGGCTTAAACCATGACAGTTACTCACTCACTGGACCATCTATTAATTCCAAAATGCAATATCTAATGAAATCCAGGCAGTCTTACAGAATGGTCCCCCTCCCTGTATCCCAAGTTTTAGATTTTAATCAAAAAGGACAGTTGTTCATAAAATATTTTATCCATTAATAAAGGCCTACTTTAAAGTGATATGCTATGCAAGCAGTGCATAGATTTAATAAGAAACTAAAATTAAGTTAAAACTACAGTGCTGTCCAGTTTTCAAAAAATAAGTGGAATATGAGCATTAGGTCATCTTTGCAACACATCAATTATTGCTCGTTCAAATATTCTCTATTTAACAGTAAAAAGATTATTTTCTCCTTCCAAGCACCTGTTCTATCAGGATCCAAACTGTTTTCTTTTCCCTTTACAATTCACCTTTAGCAATCAAGACTGTGCAGATCAAATCATGCCTTGTATCATACCTATGCAAGGATCCCTTCCAGGCTTCCAGCATACTTGTGCTATGCACGTGTCCCCAGGGAGACAGCACAACTGCATAAGCTTAGAAGTCCAGCAATGCATCAAACCAACCAGCTCCCTGTGGCAGCTGGGCTGGCTTTCTGTATGACTAACACAGGACCTAAGGTTGCACCCAAGAAAATGACAAACTCCCAGTGGTTTCAAAAGTGCAAGATTAGAGATGCAACAAAAAGCACTACAATTTATCAGAATATACTCTGGGTGTTATTTTGCTGGATATGAAGAAATCATACTTATGAATTCACTCATACTTGAGTGAATACTCTTAAATTCAATCTATATTGATTCACACATTAGGTATAGATCACCTAACAGTTTGAAAAAACATTACCAGGTCATACCTCAGTGGCCAGGAATGTGAACATCTGACATACACAAAGCAACAGCTTTCAGAATTCTTTAAATACACAAACCATAGGAAATGCTAGCCCAACACATAGGCATACACAGCTGACAGTCACAGTTACATTTTGAGGTCACCCATTACTTTGATATGTACTCTTATCAGAAGCTTTTAAAAATTAAGTCCAGATTGCTTACACTTCATATGATCAGTCTGAAGTGTTTAAAGACAGGAGATGGGCAAGAGGTTGCTGCTGCAACAACCCTATTCACACTTCCGTACTGTTTTTTTTTAAAGGTAGAAGCGTCCTCAGCCAAAACCTAGCCCCTTATGCAGCTCAATCACAAGACACTGTCTGTTCCAACTGTTACAAGGCCAAAATCAGTGGGGTCATGACAGGCAGCAGTATACACAAAAGAACAAACTCTGTACTCTCAGAAAAAAAAAAAAAAAACAACAAAAAACTTTCAATAATTTTGCAACCTAACAACCAAAACACAATCAATCAGTAAACCAGTCTTTCTTCTAAACATTGTAATGGCTAATTTATTTAAGAAAACATTTACTAAAACAGAAAACATACCTGTCCACTAAAACCAAATCATCTCTCAGCAGGGCACATTTTGACTTGGGCCAAAAGACATGGACGAGACAGCCAGCTTTCAAATCTTTATCCATGTGAAGTGCATGAGCAAGCTGATTGACTGTCTATAAAGAGCATAAAGAGAAGACAAATATGAATGAATATGCACCACAAACAAGCCTGTAAACCAGTCTAATTCGCTTCTCAAGCAAACCTGGACAGGATCTATCTTGAACAGGGTAACAGTGTTCATACTTCCTTCTGGTGAATATTTGTGATTTTTTTTTTTTTTTTAAGCTCTTAGACTCAACACCACCTAAAGAACAAGTAGTGCCTTGAAGCTCAGACAGGGGTTTCTCTGGAGCCATGAAGTGGCATTCCCCATGGGGTTAGAGTGTGTGATACTGAGCGGGGTTAGAGTGCGTGATACTGAGTGTCATCACGAATTTGCCTCAGAGGTTTAACATATCAATGTGAGCAGTTAAATCAGCTAAGCACTATAATGCCAAATGAGAGGCACGTTCCAAATCCTTAACAAGTAACAGAACTTACTCTCAGTCCTATAAAAATAAATCACTCAGCATATGCTATGCTACAAGACACACACTAGTTGTTTCTCTGAAATAGCCAAGAAAAATTGCAAAGTAAACCATTTTAGTTTGTTGTTCCCTCCTAAGTAAGAACTTAAAAATGCAGAATAGTTAACCTTATACTTTTGTTAGCCTTGACATCGTTGTTAAAAATCTTTTGAGAAAATAGTTACTGTGAAAAGTAGCATTAATCATTCAAAAAAAGTACCTTGACACTCTTCTTTTCATCTGATCCTTCTGTCATAAGATAAGCCTTATCACCATCTGTCCCTTCCACACTGAGGAAGCAGTTTGTTGTATGGCCAATCCCACTAGGAAGTACCTTATCCCACAGCATCGCATTAATGACTGAACTTTTCCCACTGCTCGTTCTAGAGGGATAGAAAATAAAAGCACTTTGAGCACAGTACAGCAGCATTAAACACACACCTTTGTCTCGAACCGAATGCACTCCCATTTAATTGCATCAGACCTACACACTGCAAGCTGTTTTGGGTGATAGAGCTTCAAGCCAGTACAGCATAGCTTGCCAGAAAAGAATAGGCAGTGCAGGAAAATTTCATCTGAATAGCAGGTCCAAAAATATTTCTTGGTGTCAACATTACCTATCCAACCAAGAAAACCAAGTTTCATTTGCATAACACATACTGGCTCAAAAAGCCCAACCTGGACTGCTAAGTATGCTTTATCTGGTATACTTCAATCTGTGTAAGGAATTTGTAAAAGGTATTAACTCAACTTTGCTACACCAGAAAAAGCATCTAGCGTAAAAAGATGCCTTAGACCAACTTAGAGCAATTGCTAAATCACAACACACTGTTTCACGTAAGGGGGCAGCCTGCCCTCTTCTTTATGCCAGCCCTAGCATTCCTATAGAAAAGAACAGATTGAAAATATATGTAACATTTTGGGCAGAATTATGTTCTGATCAGACAACAATTCCATGTTCCCGCTCACAGCAAAGCTAAAGGAATTCCAGGGATGCTGGAGGAGGACATGAGGAGAACACTGCATAACAGGGGCAGGAAGGACTACCCTTTATGGTAGCAATCAAGGTGACTCCTTAAAATGTCTGTGAAATTACCACCTGAGCAACTTAACCTGTCTTTAGAGAAATATCTGATTTTTACCAGTCAGAAAGGAACTGCTGCTTCTGATGGAGTCTTCTAGGCATGAGATGAGGTACAAAAGGAGCAGTGTTGTACTACTGCCTTCAGACACGTTTCATAGCATTGCTGTCTGGGAATTCTCACCACAGGCAGCAATGACAACTCAGAACAATTTAATGGATGATAATCTTAACTGAATGAAGATACCTAGAGTTAGACGGGAAACAATGTGCAAAGCAACCTCCAATTTATTTCTTGTGCGTGATCCTTATAAAGCAAATGCTGTCTCTAATAACAGAACTTAATCTTGTCTTTATTTCAGAAGGAAGAGGTAGCTAAATTAATCAAAACCCTGTTGATTAAAAGGAACTGGTCACCAACTCAAGATTCTGCAAGAACTTGAAGCTCTCAGCAATGTCCTACTTCACATAACCCTCTACCCTTCACCCATAAATATTTCGGGTTTAACTATTACACAACAGTATGAAGTTACATACACTATTAACTCATTTTTTAGCTAGTTCTAGAAAAAAGTTCAGTACTCACTGTACAAAAGTTTACAGATGTATTCAAAGTGTCAGAGAGTTAAGTTTTTTCCTGCTCTGAACTTCTGCCTTTTGCAAAATCAACTTTTAACTTTGTGAAATATCAAGGCTGAAATATAACTGATTTCTTTATCCCTGATCTTTTACTGTTTTTCTTTAAATAGCTGAACTATTTTTAGCAAAATGAAGGTTAAGAACACTGTTGTACACATTTTTTCCAATACTATTACAGAACTTTTAGAACTAAAATATGAAGATTCATACTCCAGGAAAAAAAAGAAAAGTAACCACATGCTTAAATTTAAGCACAGAAAAAATCAATTTTCCTGAAGCAAAGTGGACTAACAGGCCCCAGACTGACCAGGCACATAAAAGCATTTGAAAGTACTGGAACCATAGTCTTTTAGAAGGACTTCACTATTTTATATCTGACTTCACATTTGGTAAGGCAGATTTTCGTAATCTTTCTACACCCTCCAAATTTTATAGGAGCAGAATGGCACAATGTTTGGAATGCAGACATTTATTGGAAGTGCTAAGACCCAATCAAAATTTCACACTGAAAACTTAAGACTTTTCCACTAAGATGAGACTGAAATGCAAAACGCAACACATACAAGCAGAGACACATACAACCTCAGTGCTTTGGGTCTACAGACCTGACAGCATCTCTTTAGAATACTACTCATGTAGTAACACATTTCAGGTGCCAACAAATACCTTTCTTTTTAACTCCCTTTTTTCCTGCCGCAAAAAGAAAAAAAAAAAAAATAGTTGAGACCATCCCAAGCTGACCAACATTAAAAATTTTCTAATACTGAAAATACTTTTTTTTTTTTTTTTTTTTAAGATCAGAAGTGAATTTAAATCACCCATAACTTTGCAAATATTATCTAAACATGCAAAAGGTTTGACACTTGGTCTGTAGTAATACCACTAAGGACTGTGAAATAGAACTTTTCCTAATTAGTGATTCAGGAAAGCAGAAATTCATAGCTTCATTCAGATTGATCTGTAAGCTGTACAGTACACTGTTACTGTTATCCCTTATAATCATCACACAGATCTATCAGACTAATGATAGAACCAACAAGGTAACCACCTCTGTCTATTTTTCTTCAGCTGCTTATATATGGAAACATAAACAGCTCAAAGTTTAGTTTTTCAGTACTTGTGATCAAACACAAACAGAAGTTCTTAACAGTAATAGTCCGGTAAAACAAAGCTATTAAATAAACAAACCCCACATTAAAAAAAGAAAAGCCATTCTGGAGAAGATGACAACAAACTCAGACCTTCCTATATGAAATAACGGATCTATACAGGATAGTTATTTTACAAAGTTTATCAGTGAAAGACACGTAACAAGACATACATAATTAATCTACAGTCACAAAGCAAGATGGCATCAAAGAAATACTCAACATCAATTAGATAGGTGTGAACATGGTTTTATGCATTATATTTCAAATAATAATTCTATGATGAAGCGCTAATTCCAGTGCATCAACATTAGAAATATGCACACTAAGCTCTGCAAGAGAAAAAAACCCCCAAAAAATCAAATTAGGTTCTGGTAATTCTGTTCATTACCTGCCAAAAAACGCCACTTTCATGTGTCTCCGTGAAAGCACCTCACCGATGACTGCTAACTTATTTTTATATGCCTGTATTTTTTGCAGTTCATCTTCTGTTGCTACACGTTCAAGCTCTGGGTTCTTGTATGTTGCTACACATAGAAAAAGTAACATAAAAGCAATCACGTACAGTGTGTATGTGCTCCCGGATACAGGATACAGATTATCAGTACTTCACATACTAACAAAAATCTGTGTAAGTTTTAATTATACGGTGGTAATAAAACAAAACAAACAAAACCACACTACAGACACTGATATTAGCCCTTGTCATTTGAGAGCTCCACCACAAGCACTTGTGAAATTGTGACATAAATCGCTTCAGGTTAATCAACAATCTAACTGCTGGATTCAATGACCCTGTGACCACAGCCTGCTGCACTGATGTGCCCCGCTCTTTGCGACACCTGCCTCCTTCAGAAAAGAAAGCTGGGACCTCTCATGGATACATCAACTAGGTTGGGCTCTCTTCTCCCTGCAGAGCTCACAGGGGTGATGAGCAACCAACTCCATGTGGTGACACACACGCCTCCACTAAATGCTAAAACGTCTGAGGGTGTAACCAGTGGTTCTTTGCATTACATCATGTTGATCTACTTTCCCACTGAATAACGGGAGAACCTGTTTGTCCTCTCTTCTGTACAAAGGAAACCGAAACAGGACTATAAATGTTGGAGTGGTTAAGCCTTCACCATCACGGAAAGGAGCTAGGCTACCAGCCCAAGCAACGCAATCAGCTTTTCATATAAGCAACTATGCTAGGCATTCCTGCTAGCCCAAGTTGAAAAAGTCAACACCTAATGAAAGACTTGACTGTTTCTGAAGGCGTATGTTTACGCAAACAACACTGATATATATCATAATGTACATGGCACTGCTCTAAAACATATTCAAAGCAGCGGACAAGGCCCTTGTGTTTAAGATGAAAGCTAACCTTCCACAAAAGTTGCTCCTTCAGAGACATAGTCCAGCAGCTGGTCAAAGATGGCAGTGATTGTCTTTTTAGCCAGCACGAAGTGTTTCAGCGGAGAGACGGTAGCTTCTGCCATTATGCAACTGCAACGAAAGTTACATAAAAGTGACCAAAATGCTCGGTATGCTCATCTACACGAAAAGCCATATGCTTCTCACCCAGTCATTTAAAAAAAAAACAAACAAAAAACTCAAACCAAAACCCTAAACCCCAGCGAATGCCAGTAAGCTCAGTTTCTGCTGGGTTTCTTCCCCTGACAAACTCTTCTCTCCCCCCCTCACGGCACGCGCCGACCGCAGCTCACGAAGCCAGAGGACAGGTCTACACCGCTTTGGTGCGGTCTGTCCTCGACACACCAGACTCTCCCCTCACAAAACGCGCCTCACTCCCTCTCCACCGCTTGGAGGTCAGCGCTGTCCCCTCAGCCCAGCGAGGACAGGCCCGCGGCTCCCCTCGGCCGCCCCGGCAGGCCCTGCCCCCGCCGCCAGGAGGGGAAGGTGCCGCGCCCGCCCGCCGCTGAGGGAACGGCGAGGACCTGAGGTGAGCGCGGCCCCGCGCGGCGCTCCCGGGCAGGGCGAGGGGTCAGGCCGCAGGGGCAACGGGCGGCCCGCGGCCCTACCCGCCCCCGGTCACTTACGCAGCCCCGGCTCGCGCCGCGGGTACCCGGCAACCGCCGCGCCGCTGGCGGGGCCTTCCCCGCCGCCGCCGCCGCCGGGAGGGGGGCGGACATCGCTTCCGCTTCCGCCTCTCCTCACCCCGGATTCGCCGGGGGGGGGGAGGCCGGCCGCCATTTTTACTGAGGGCCCAAAGGGGCGGGGCGGCCGCCATCTTCAGCGAGGGCAGAGGAGGAGCGGGGAGACGCGGCGCGGCTGGTCGTGAAATGGAGGCGGGCAATACCCCCGCGTCCCGGCCCGCTGCCCCTCGGCTGCGGGAAGAGGAGCTGGGTAAGTCACCCGGGGACGGGTCGCCACGGGTCTGCACACGCCTGTCCGGCTGTTCGGAGGGCGCAGCGGGACGCTGCGGGCCCCGTGAGGTGGAAGGCGTCCGAGCTTAGACAGGTGTCTGCCCCGTCCACCTGAGTGATCAAGGCGGGCTCCGTGCCCTTCAGCGTTTTCACGAGGATCTACAACAAAGACAACGAAGCGTGACTTTGGATTCCTGCGTACTGTCAGCACCGTGGTTTAATCAGTCAGCTGAAATGACAAACGCTAAGTACTTTCAAGAGTTAAAAAGCACTGATAATTTATACATTTGATACGAGAGTGTAAGAAAATGAGAACCACCACAAACAATGAAATTCAATGACACTTCAACAAGCATTATAGAGAACACATTTGAGAATTACTACTTTGCTGTATTTTCTTACAATAATTGGCCAGATTTAAATTTTGTTTTGAAGTCAACAGAATCTTTCATATAAAAATGTTCTTTTGTTCAATAACAAACATGATCCAGGAAGCTGAAATACACGACACACATCTAGCCTGAAGGCTCAAAAGTCTGAAAAGCAGAGAATCAAATACAAATTACTTCCCAAAACCATCTCGTGATTTTGTATACCTTCCAGTTAGAATGCTGTTCCTGAAGTAGATTAACCTTGCAGGTAGCAGTGTAATGAACAATGAACAACTGAATTTGATATATATATTGAGTAGTGCCGAGAACAAAGCCCTGGCATACTTCTGATTACTACAGTTAATTTCTCTCATTCAAGACTGAGGTGAATTGCTTAAGCTATGGGGTTAAAGAAGACTGAAGTCCATGGCAGTATCAGACCAGCTGCATTCAGGTGCTCTCAGTTCACCTCAGTGCAGCGATGTCAGAGCATTGACATTCCACTTAACAGGCTTCACATAAATAAACCAAACTCTTGTCTTCCCTTTGATGGGAAAAACATACTGTTCTTGGTGTGTACAGTCATTCCTTTTGGCCTTCCAACTTCTAGACAGACTCCACCCATTACCTGTTTTTTCTACAACTTAGTATCTTTCTTGTTTTAGCATGCTAATCATGTGGAAGCCGATACCCTACTTGTGCTTCTGCCAAGGTAGAATATGCCAAGCTACTCCTGTACATTTCCATTTACTTTCTGACAGATAACTAAAATACTAACATTAGTCCCTTGTTTATAAAATCCAACCGAAGACAATGTATGTACTTCCCAATTAGACACCGTGGGGTGCATTTTATTTAGGAATGATTTAGGCTTCATAACATTTCTATGGGGTATTCTTTTCATTCCCAGTTTAGATTAGAAATAAATCAAAGATAGACCTGAAGTTATGCAGGAGTCAACAAGCAAGTTTTCTGTATCACAGGGCTCTCTGCTTTTACAGGAGAACACCTTTCCTGTATGAGACACAACAATGGTCTATACAAACATGCACGCTTCTTAAGCCCACTTTTTTTTTTTTTTTTTTTTTTTTAATGGCTTCTACTTCTTGTCAATGTCCTCTGGAGTGGCTTTCTTCCCAGAGCTCAACTGTGCCATTCCACCTGTATGCTGTCACTAAGAGCAGGGTTTTAAGAGAATCAGCATTCCACCCTCTCAGTTATACCCATATGAACAAAATTAGCTTTCCATATATAAAATAATACTGTTTAGTGTTTGTTAACTATATTATTGCTACCATTTTAAGCCAGCCAGGATGACTGTGTTCAAAATAGGAAATCAGCAATTCTACCACAGACATTGGTATTCTCTATACAACAGACTAATAAAATACAGTCAGGACACCATCAGGTTGCCCTTTTCAATGACTACACGAAAGATTTAGTAGTAAAACAGCATTTTGAAATGGTCTTGCCTCCTTCAAAGAAATAGACTCTAACTGGTTCATAGCAGACTTTCCAGAAATAATTCTCTAGAAATTATAACTTCCGTAAACTGATTATATTCAGCCAATTTTTATCCTTAGCTTTAAAAATCAAATGCAAAGACCCTTGCATGCCTTGAAGCTGACAACACCAAATCTCACTGATCAAGAAATGTTTTATACATTCATTTTATCTATACAAAGCTTGCATTAGACAATCTTGCATTACAAATTTACAACCGATGCAGAAAGAAATGTAAATTCCACCACTAATTTATGGGTAAATTCACCCTGATAACTAGCACAATCTAAATGACCTCACCCTTATTTTTATCTGTCCAAGTATCCACTCTGAAATACAGCTACAGAATGAATTGTAAAAATTCACTTCTAATGATTATAATGGCAGGACAGCACTATCTAATCTGAACAGATGCGTGAAACCATTTGAAAGTGATTAAAGTTAACAAAATTTTTGTACTGTACCAGTGTTTTAAGCCAGTATACAGAAGTTTAAAATGTACAGAATTAAAATAACGTTCCTCAAATTACCAGCGGTGGAAAGCTAATTATAAATATACATAATTATAATAATAGAATGATAGACTAACAGAGGCTTGCTCTAAATGAGGTTGGTGACATACATCATTTCAGCGAGAGCTAAATTGGGATTTAGATAAGAAAAATCATACTTGTACATTCTCAGCTGGATCACTTTCAAAATTCCCTTACAAATACTCCTTAAAACATGACCAAATTTACGCACAAGCAATGGGTGTCTCCTTGGTGCTTTAAAAGATAGGAAAAGGTAAATAAAGGAGACAAAAATCATGTGCAAGGTCTGTAGTAAGTGTGTGGAAGAGAGGGTTGTTGTTAGTCCCACAGACAGGAGTTGAAATTAAACACTGAACAAAGAAAGTGAACAATGAGGTCGGATAGGTACAGGACAATTTTAAAAGCTTATCAAGAGTATGAGGTGGGAAACGCAGGCTGATATGTGAATTTGGAGATGTCCATGCTTGGGAATTTTTGGAACACCCTTATCTTTGGCAGGCTAGTGCAATTTGCTAAACATCAGCACAAGTGACCTGCTGCCAGAGGGTAACATGAGCTGGATATGCAATTGAGATCAGTGTGGTGTTACTTAAGCGTGGAACTCGATGTTAGCTTTCTCTTTATCCCTTTTTAAACTCCAGAGAGCTGGTCTTGTACATTAGATGTGAAAGTGCAGTATGACCATCAGAACTGCTATCACAACATGCAACTACTCCCACTGTCCCTCCCCCCAAAATCTGATCCATCACACTGTAAATGCGATTATTCCTACTGAAACTCCTAGGTAAGGAAATTCACAACACCAAGTTGTTGTACATGCTTTGCCGATATAAAGATGAAAACATTAAAATTGTACAATTGCTGTTAAAATTGTATTTAATATCACATTTCAGTGACTGGAAGTTAATTCCAATTCTAACAAATTGATTACAGGGAAAGAAAGTAATCATGCTGTCTCATGTATCTGAAGATGACTTAAAAGATCTTTTTCATTTCCAAACCTCATTAAACAATCAGTACATTTATGAGGCAAATCTGCTGAATGCCTGAAATCCAAGTGAGTTTTAAGGTCTTCAATCTGTCCTGTTGAATATTCACAGTATTGACACAAATAAATCCCTTCAGATAAATGAGAGCTTAAATGCTTGCAATATTCCAACATACCTGAAAAGCCCTTCCCACAGTCATCACAAACATGAGGGAATATTTTGGTGTGTTCAATAGCTACGTGCCTGTTGACGTTTGTATGCAGCCTGCTCCTAAAGCCACACACTTGGCATACAAAGAAGTTTTTGCATTTGTCAAAACTGATTTTGTTTATGAGACTGTACTGTCCACGCTCCTTGTTATTATAGCTGTCACTTAACTCTATCAGTCGACATGCATGTTCATTCACCACGTGGCTATGCAGATCTTCTGGATCATTTGTTTCATGCTCACAGAACTGACACAAATACTGCTCGTCACAGCTGTGTTCCTGGAAGTGCAGGTACAACTCACTGCTCGAGGAGAACTGCATATCGCACTGCTCACACCAATAAAGGTGGTCATTGAAGTGAGTGTCTGCTATGTGCTGACTCAGATTCTCAAATATCACTGTTTTGTAGTCACAGTATTTACAGATGTACGGATCCTCCTCATGTAGTTTCACATGTTCAATGAGCTGCACTTTGCTGGAGAAGCTTTCTTTACAAACTTTACAGACATGAGTGTCTGCACATGTCTTGTGCTTCAGGATCATGTGCTGCTTTAAATCAGAAAAGTACTTGCTATTAAACTCACAGAGCTCACACTTGTATAAGCCACTGCTGTTGGCTCTCAGCAAAGGCCATTTCTGTTGAGCTGTGATATTCAAAGCCTGGTTCTTCTCAAAGATTTTGCAGGTTTCCAGAGGGATTTCCTCTAGGTCCTCAGCTTCCAGCTTCTCAGGTGACACAGTTTGTGTTTCTATATCATGAACTTCTACAGCATTCACTTCTGTTGTAGAAATTTCTACAGTTTGAATATCTAGAGGTTTCTCTTCTTCTGTAGGGCTGTCACTGAATATAGGTGAATCACATAAGTCTCTGCACATTCCATTATTAGTACCTTTATCTGCAGGAGGAAATAGGTAATAAAAGCAAAAGGTTAAAAAACCCCTGCAAAACACCTGGGACCATATTAAACTTTTCAGTTAGTTGTAGCAGCTTACAAATATAAAAAGCACTTAATTTTCCCCAGCCAGACTGTTTTATACTTAACTAACAAATAAATAACGTAAACTACAAATCCTTCACCTCTTCTGTCAAAGCAAAAAAGTTACATTAAAAGCCAGCAGCCATGCTCTCCAGCTTCCCAGCACTTAAGCTGCAAATACACATTGACCTTTACCTTTATCCTTCTTTTTAGGGTCTGCATAATGCAACCCCACAACGTTTGAATGTGAACTGCTCCACTGAGAAGTCCCAGCATGCACTGGACTCCCATCATCATCTGTGTCTAGGCTCTGCACAGGACTGTGGAATCTAGCTGCAAAGATAAAAGAAGGATTTTCTTGTCATCATTTGTCCATACTAGTATCATCGTGATTCTCCGATTTAACCATAGATCTTATTTACTATTTACTTATTCCAGTTGCATAAATTTATCTTTATGTACTAATCACATCATAACCTACATTAAAGAAAGTAACAATAAATACCTGACAGTAACAATAAATATCTGTATTTCCACAGATACAGAAGACAACAAAAGAATTCAAAAGGTGGCAACTCTGTCTTTAAAATTTCAGCAAAAAATAGTCAATTCATTATACTGGAAAAAAACTAAAACCCTTAAATAAAACTTTATATTTGAAAGACACAATTTTAAAAAATATTCTCAAATATTTCTGGACATCACATTTTAAAGTATAATACTTTCTAAGACTTCTAGAGACCTGCTGGCTAATTTATTAGAGTGAAAAAAAAAAAAATCCATCCCCACATTTGCTCTGCTAAACTTTACATCCACTAGTGGATGTTTTATAAAAAAGCATTTTGTTTTTCGTAAGTACAAGTACAGCTCAATGCAACTGCTGGTAAATTCCATTTGAAATCTTAGATTATTTACATCAGCTTTGTATTACCTAGCTAGCGGATGTTTAGATAAAGAAGTCTAATCATCTTTATGAATGTTGTAAAATTGAAAGATCTTTTTGTTATCATTGTTTCTACTTTGAAAATTGTATTTCGATTTTAACAATTAAACAACCTTCCACCAGTCTAAGGCATATCAGATCACAACAATGCTCAGAAGTCACCCACTCCTTATTTTGTATTCTATTTGCTTCTGTGAATAGGAGCATGACACACTTAGTAAAGAATTGCAGAACAAGATCCCAAAACGTAGTCTTACCTCTGTTTTCAGAAAACTTTATATCTGGCTGTTTCATAGAACAGACACTATAGCAGTGGTCAGAAAAAATTCCACTGTTGTCTATGTATTTGCTTGCACCTGAAGAATCTAAGACACACAAAAAAAAGTAAGTTTTAACACTAACGTACTGATGTTGCTACGGATGTATTTAACGTTCACCAAAATTCTCTTCACCAGCCACATTTTTACTTCTTGTGTTTGAAGAATTCTATGCTGGCCTGATAACATTCCTATTGTGATTTACAACTTTCAGCTGCTGCCCTGAAGTTTGGAGTATCAGATACAATCGTTAGCAAACTCTGCTCCCACTGAAGACAGCGACAGGAGAACAGTTCGTTCAGTGCTGAACACTTCTGCACACCCCCATCCCAACTTTTACAAAATTCCTCCCCTTGTGCGTTTGTAGAATCATCTTCATTTTGTAGCTTGAGCAAGTTTCCCCATCTGCAGGGAGTACAGAAGAAAACTATTCAGATGCATTGACTGAAAGTGGCTTAATAAAAGAGCACGCAGAGTTGGTACTCAATACATTCAGACAAGACTTCTTATCCCTCCCTTTTATGTGACTGATCTTCCACGTATTAGCACATATGGTCCCTTTTCATAAAACAATTATTCTGAGAAAAAATAAACTTACTAAAGCATACATAACTTAAGCTCTAGACTGACCTGAATATCGAGAAGGATGTAGAGTCTTCCTTTTCCTCTTTTTAGGATGTTCATTCATTTTGAATAATCTAAATTAATTGCAAAGTGAAAATATTCAAGAATTAAGACTTGTTTGTATCTAGTTTATCTTTCATGACTTCACGAAACAATACCAACATTTGAAAACCCACACATTAAATACAAGAGGTTTTTTCCTACTCCGCTTTCTTGCCCCCCAGCCCCTTCTGTTACAGTTAAGAACACATTAAATCCACAAAACTACTGAAGTCAAGTTTCGTATTCCTGCCCTGGAACAAAAGAAGGTTCACCATAAAGACAGACAGGTCAGGACTCCAGGCACTCAAGTACTCAGTGTAACCTGCGAGGCAGTTCTCCAGCACCCTATGGCCTTTTGTCAGAGACCAGATATTCTGTGGCAGTCCTTCAGGTAAAGTTTTAATGTTGAAAATACCAACAAAAGTCGTGCTCTCTTACCAAAAATCCTAGACTCTTCAGTATCAGCAAGAAGAGCAGCTAAGAAGCTGATGACTGTACAGCTTCCAAATGTAGCGAATACATCAGCTCGAGAAGATGTTCATCTATAGAGTGACAGCATTTTAAAACACTTTAAAACTTGAGCACAAAATAAAAAAATAATAATAATAAAAGAATCAGATACACAAGCGCTATAAAGAATGAAACTATGGAAATTGAAGCTAGAAAACAACATAAAAAGTTGGCATTAATTTTGGTTTAGAGTGTCAAAATTAATAAGGTAGATGCATTAGAGTATTTATTTTCCTTTTGTCCCACATCAGTTAGCTTTCGCTGCACTTGGCAGCTCCTGACAACAGAAAAATATGTGGAGACACCAAAAATACTTGAGCTATGCATTGGCCCAAAGAGTTGTGAAGAAGAAAGGGCTGCAAACATGGAATCTGATGTGGTTTACCGTAACACTAGGGCACTTCCAGGATCTTCTAAAGCCAATGCCACCCACCAGAGCTGAAAGCAGGGAAAAAAAGGCCCCTCATCAAGTAAAGGCTCTTCTCATGAGATGAAATAACTTGTCTGCATTAAAGTTTTATTTTAAGGGGAGCGTAACATGGGAATAACACGGGTTTTAGCATTACATCGTGGTCTAGACGTATCAGATGCCCTCATCGCTCTTTCTGACTGCGAGGGAAGAACCTACGTTACACTGAGACGGCAAGTTTTATCCCAGTCAACCTCTTCCCCGCGGACCGGCCCCCGGGCCAGTAACGCCCGTTCCTCTTCCCCAGCGGCTGTCCCGGTACGTCTCTCCCAGCTGCTCGGCGCGGTTACGGCAAAGCCTCATAAAGGCCCAAAAACTCGAGATCCCCGGCCCCCCAGCCTCCGCCGAGCCGGCCGCGGCCTGCGCGGCGGCCGGAGCGGGGAACGGCGGGCGGGAGCGCGGCAAAAGGCGCCGCTCCGCCCCGGAGGCGGCCGCGGCGGCGAGGCGCGGAGCCGGGGGCAGGGGCGAGGCCGCGGCCACGCTCCGGCGGCGGGGAGAGGGCCCGGCCCGGGGCCGCCAGCGGGGATCGCCGCGGGCCCGGCCCCCGCCTGAGCGCGGGGAGAGGCGCGGGCCCCAGCGCGCTGCGGAGCGCGAGTCATTCCTCGCGCCCTTCGCGGGGGACGAGGGGCGGCGGGCGCGGGTTCGCGCTTCGAATGGCGGCGGGGCGAGAGGTAAGATGGGGGGGCGGGGGCGAGGCGACGGTCAGCGGCAGGCGGGCCGCGCCCGGCGGGGGTGAAAGGCTGGAGGGAGGCGGGCGGCGGCGGAGCCAGGGGGCATCCCCGCGCCTGCGGGCGACGCCGGCGGCCGCTCCCCTCCTATCTCGCCGCCGGGACTCACCTTCCGCTCCGCGCCCAGCCGCGGGCCCGCTGTCGCCGTCGGACGCGGCGCTCCCCGCGGGGGAAGGGGCGGGGCGGGGCCAGCGGCGGCCGCCGACATGGCGCCCCCTGGGGGCCGCGCCGGCGCCTCCTGACCCCCGCCCGTCGCCATGGCAACCGCGGACGGGGGGGGTGGTGGGGGTGGTGGTGGTGGACGGAGACCAAGCCTTTAATTTCTGTTTTAATTTACACGCGATACCGTCATCCCACCGCCCGCCACTACGCGCTCGCAGAAGTTCACCAGCACAGGCTTTGTCCAGGGCTTGTCAGGCACCGGGCAGCACGTCGTCTCACCTCAGAGAGGGCAGGGGGCTGCCATCACCACACACACAGGGTCGCATTCTACGCGAGGGAGAGGGTCACGTCAGAGCCCGAACCTCAAAAAGCACAAATTTCATTTTTGTCTCCGCGTAGAAGCTCTCCCCAAAAGCTGCTGCATAGAAGAATCAATAAAATAAGGGTTGGAGAATTAACATAAGCAGCTTTCCCCTTTTCAAAATTTGGCACGTTTATAACCACAAAAGAATCCTTCTTTTTGCTCACTTCACTTTTTTTTAATGCCACAGGAAAGAGCAGCAAGTTGTATTTCTCCACAAAACAGAATATTTCAAACAGCATGTTATGGTTTTGAAATACAAGTCATTTATTTTGAGGACACAAAGGAGACCATTACAGTCACTTTGATGACTTAAAACAGATCATGGAATTTTACCAAGCGGTTCAGTCATTGAGCTCTTCTGCTCTAGCTTAGCCTGAAGTTACCTAATTTTAAGATCAAGCTTTTAATTAGCAGAGAATCCACAACATCCCTAATGTTGCTGCTCCACAGATTAGTAAAAAAAAATTATACCCTACTTTTGACCTCAGTTTTATTCATTAGTTGGGAGTTGAGACTGGACTTACTCCATTTATAATATCCTACCTTTAGCCTTTGTCCTGACAGTCTGAAACGTGTCTTTAGGGTGATGTGATTTGGTTAGAGCCACATAGAAAGAGCTTCATCCTATGATTACACAGAAGTTTTGATGGTAAGCAGCATGAATACAACTAAAGGTATCCTTTTGAAGCCACATTGCTGAGCCCTCAGAAATCAAATAAATGTGGTTATATCTATTATCTCCTGAGCTGAATTACCAATCAAACAAGATCCTGGCATCCCAGTTCAGTTTGTTCTCTGCTGTTTATTCCAGCCACAGGAGGTGACGTTGCTCCAGGACAGCTTGTGTTGAAGTTCTCATAATTTGGCTATAGCCACCCAAATCGGTGGATGCCCGTATATTTCTCCCTCTATTCACTAAAATGTTTTCCATGCAAGCATTCCAAAAAAGCACTTTCTCCAGTTCCCAGCAGAGGGCAGTAATAAGAACTTAAAATCCATAATTTGCCAAGGACAGATTGAAAAAAAAAAAACCCACCACAACCACCCACTGAAACCCAGCCCGTTACTTGGAATTCAGTCCTGCTTGGTGAGACAAACTGAGGCTAGCCAAAGCACAATACATCTTCTCTACCTGTTGATTGATTTCTTCTCCACACAAAGCAGCACAGCCCAACACCACCTATGTCAGATAAAGAGACAAGACTTTGAGTGAAAGAAAAAAATCTGAGGAGGATTCCTTTTGAAGTCACAGATCCAATTCAAAGTCACAGGTATCAAACGGTATCAATGCTTTAGACAGAGAAGTCTAAATGAGTCTCGTTTTCTAAACCACCACGTGCTTGGGATGTTCAGACAGCTCTGGGTCAGGTTTTAATCTCTCAGAACCCATTCCAACTGGAAATACAGAAAAGCCCATGTGATATTCACCTTATTGTTTAAATTGGCAACACAGATGAAACTCATTTCAGTTAACAGGGATGCAACCTTACCAAAATAAGAATGAAGTAAACCCTTTCTTCAATGAAAGTAGTTAAGCATAGCTCATAATAATAGCCTTTGCTGAAGGTAGATTTGCTAGCGTTTAAGAGGACATATAGGAGGTTATCTGAGGTACCTTGCCTAGCATCAGTTTTCTTGCTCTTTTGTTAACACGGGTTCATATTTTGGATCAAGTCTTTCCAATGCAGGTTGGAAACCAGACTGACTTCTGAGCATAAAATCAGGAGGGATCATTGAGATTCCCATGCTAAAGCAAACTGCCCACATCACAAATAATTCCTCTGTTTCACCAGCATTATTTTGCAAATTTTCCATAATTTTTTAATGCTTTAGGGATCGAGACTTAGACACCACGGTAATGGCAGTAAAGTCTAAAATTTGCATTTGAACAAGAACTGATGATCCCCTTTCCCTGAACCATCCTGTGCATTTAAAACAAGGCAGTAAGCACTCATAACCATTTCATAGTTACCAGAAGAGGTATAACTCACCTTACACTGTAATAAACAGAAGTTTAACCTGTTAGTTCAGGTTACTGAACTAGCTACTTCAAAAAAAAGAAAAAAGAAAATCACTAGCCATACTTGGATTTGCTCTCTCCAGACTAGAGCTCAGCTTGACCTTCAAAATAAATGTAAGGATAATGATGTCCACCTTTTATTCTGGAGTTTGACCCAGTGCAGACTGAGCACCTGCTGGATTGTAGCCCTTTCTCAAAGCTAGACAGTGGTGATCTGAAACAGAATTGACCAGGGACAAAAATGTGTAGAAGTGCCCTAACTAGACAGAAACCCTGACACTTCCCTCATCCCTCCAAAAAAGTGAAATTCTCAGCAAGAGAGCTCAAAATCCCTCCCACAATAACAGTTTGTTAGCAACTGAAGTCCAAAGTAGACCAACATGTCCACAGAAGCAATTCCATTGCAACGCCATGCTCTTATACTTGCCAGTGAGTAATTTCCCACATATGTTTCTCACTCCTTCAAAATAAGTACTGGATACAAAAATACAGCCTAGTTTGTTTGTTTTCTTAAATATAGTTTTAGTAATGAAAGCATGAAGGATATTTTTAAAAAACAAACCAGACTGATTTAGCAGGGGCTTTAAAGCCATCCAACTGAAACACTTCAGTTAACATCTGCTCTTATCACAACTGTTACAGACCACGTCTAAAATAAGTTACTTATTTTGAGGATAAACGCATACAAGAACAAATGCCACGTGCATCAAAGAATTCCCACCCATAATGCAAATTCTATTTCTGTTCCCCCCCAAATTAACTGTTGTACGCAATTTCCATCTCCTTTCTTCCAGCCTTTTTCAAAAGCAGGGCTGCAACACCAAATCACACCTCCAAGTCTTCCTTAAATTCTCACTTCAGAATTCACAAGTGTACCAATCACATTATTTTAATTTAGTTGTTAGTATATACATTAACACTCAAAAGTGTGATAAAAACCAAACAAAAGTAGGTTTTTTTAATAAACAGCATGTGATACAGACTGCAAAGATAAATAAAAAGCAGACTTTTTACAGTTTCCCATGAACATGAACTACAATAATTATCATAGGCCAAACTTTTGTTACTTGAGTAGCACAGCAGAAGGGGAAGAAAAGGGTTGTGGGGTTTTTTTTTGTGGGTTTTTTTTTTTTTTTTGAAGTACTGCAAGACTATTCTCAGTATGACAACACATGCATCTTGCTGCATCTTAAATACTTTCTTGGCCCATCACTACTAAAAACGTCTTGCTTTCTAACTACTTTACCACAGGACCTTTATCACAGAATGACATACACATGGCAACATCCCTACCCCACCCCACCCCCCCTAGTGGTTATTTCAAAGATAATTGTCTCATTTTTAAAACATATTTCTAGCACTGGTGGGTGTTTATATTCCCCTTTTGAGGCAGACATGTAACTGCTACCAGCTTCAACAAAGTTACATATAAGCATCAAGAGATTACACCCTTCCGGGCTCTATTTTTCCAAAATGCCAACGGGATCCTGGGCTGCCTTAGGAAGAGCATCGCCAGCAGGTCAAGGAAGGTGAGCCTTCATCCTGCCCCTCTGCTCAGCACTGGTGAGGCCACACCTGGAGTGCTGGGCTCCCCAGTACAAGCCAGACATGGACACACGGGAATGGGTCTGCCAAAGGGCCATGAAGATGATGGATAGGGGAGGAAGCTGAGAGCGCTGGGATTGTTTAGCCTGGTGAAGAGAAAGCTCAAGGGGCATCTTGGCAATGTATAGAAATACTTGATGGAGAGGAGTAAAGGCGGCAGGCAAGGCTCTTCTCAGTGCTGCCAGTAAAAGTACATTAAGCAATGAAGTAGAAGAACTTCCATATAAACATTAAGAAAACACTTTTACTGTGGACTCTTCTTTCTTGGACAGACTCTAAACCCAACTGGACAATGTCCTGGGCAACCTGCTCTAGCTGACCCTGCTTTGAATAGGGTGGTTGGACTAGAGGGTCTCCAAAGGTCTCTGCCAACCTCAACGATTCCGTGAAATTCTGTGAAAATTCTTGCAATTGTGGTGCCAGCTGCAATGAAACAATACTTTCAAAATTTCGAGCCTGGGAATCCAGGACATGAGACTGCAGCCATATATATTTAAATCCTTTTCTTCACCAGGGAAGTGGATTTTGATAGTGTATGTGGATATTCACAGTTAAAACTTACAGAGGTGCGAAGGGGCAAGGGGAAAGGATGATACTCCCAGATGATGAATTATACATTTATATTTACAAGAAAAGATGAAGAATTTGGACCACAGCGGCTACAAGACAAGAGAAGGATTCGTCTCTTCCTTTTCTTTCCCTGCCCCAAATGAAATAGTAAGACAACTTTGGACAGCCTGGGGCAGTTGATAATTCAGGATACAGAATACTATTAATAAAGCCTGGAAACAGATTAGAAGTAGTTAAACCAAAGAAACAAGGCAAAATGAGATTGCAGCTATGAATATCCATGTTTTGGCTCTCAAGGATTAACTAAACTACAACAGACATAAGATTCTTAGGAGAAACAGCTTATGCTTGAATTAGACTTTCTATAACTTCAGCAATACAATTAAGTCTGGTTTAACTGTGATTAATTTTATTACTGGAACAGGTTGCTAACAAAAGTGATGCAGTTACACTGAACTAAATGATTCCTAAACCAGTTTAATAGCTACTGGGGATCTGGCACCAGAATTTCAGAAAGAGTCAAGATAGAATAGTGTATTTTTGGCCTTCCTTATGCCGAAGGAATATTGCATCACATACAGAAGTAAGGACACTTAAGATGCATTTATAAAAACCAATGGGGATGCTAGCTTCAAAGTACAGGCAGAACATTGCTTCAATTGATCTTCCCTTACAAATATTTTATGTTCTTATGCTATGGGCATGTTACTTTTTAGGGGAGAGGGGTGTTGGAGAGGGAAGGGAAGAGACAGAGGGATCCACCTCTGGCTTAGAGTCAGGAGTGCTAACGCAGTAAGACCTCATACTCTAAGAGTCTATCCCATAAAGCTCAGAAATCAAGAATACTGTGCTGCAAATTAAGAACACAACTATTTTTCCTGAGTGTGGGTTCAAGTTTTTATACTATGAAGGAGTAGGAAGAAGAAACATTTAAGATAGCAAGCAATAAAAATCTTGGAAGTCTCAAGAATGAAAGTAGCTATAGACAAGATTATAGTAGTTATGAATTGGAGAGCTGAAAAGGCTAGTTAATAAAGACTATTTCAAAGTAAAATTGTCAAGTGTTTAACTAGGCTGCTAGTAAACATTCCTCATTAAGAGAACACCTTTCATACTGAATCATATGAATAAGTGATCTGGAACTTTAATATACATAATAGTCTAATTCTGATTTCATATGCTGTTGTGAATCCAGAGTGATTCTGATGAAGACAGTGTTCTATCAGCATAAAGTGAAATCAGAATTTCTCAAAGACCAGAGCACCTATAGATTTGGTTAGTGTATGCAGATAGAGAACTTCTATATCAATTTCCAGTTGGCTTCCCTTCATTAACACAGGTGTAAAAAATGAAAATGAAACCAAAACCACCCCCAAAAACCCCACACCAGCTGCAGGGGTGGCAAGCTACACATCATTTTGGACAGATAGAGCCTTACCTAAACTGAGACAACTTTCAGCACAAAAAAAAGATACAAATTCATTATTTGTATGAAACATGTATTGCAAAATTAAATTGGGATTCAACAATCTGCAACAACATCCACAGCTATATAATATTTAAAAAAAAAAAACCAAACAAAAACCAAGTGTGGTTCTTCCATTCAAGTAAAACTAAAACACGAGAAAGAAGTTTAAAAAAAAAGTCTTAGAAGCAGCAAGTTACAATTCTTTCTGTAATACCACACCATTTTCATTAACTTGAAGCATTTTCAAGATGTCAAAGACATCAACAAAATAGTAATTTTAAGTGGCTTTTTTGATATTTGTTTTTTGAATGGGTCCAGCCCAGGTCTGCAACCTGTACAGACATGCAAAACAGGAGGAATTCACAATTATTAAGAACAGACGTTGGAACATGCCAGTTATAAAATGACAAAGCAAAGAAAATACCTTCAAATTGTCATCAAACATGGGCCACTGACCACTGAAGGGCATTTAATATTTTACATAAAAAGGAAAGTTGGAAAAAACCTAAAACAACTCTCCAAACCACCAACAGTAGGGTCATCACATACAAAATTCTTTACAAGCTTGGTAATTTCTATATTGCCCTTAATATGCAGGCTTATATCTTCTCCACAAGATGCCAAACCACTAACAATTTTGGTTTTATTTAAATGCTTTTCTTTAATTTTAAAAGTTATACTGAAATTGTTTTACCTATAAAAAACAAACTACTGATGCACCCTTTTAGAACAGAAAAGTGTGCATATGTAAAGTCAGTACAGGTGCTTTTTCTGCTACCTTTATGAAAGCAAAGAATATATTTTTAAGAAAAACTAATCAGCAGCAGCCTGTTCTGTCATTAAATCAAACACAGTTTCACAGCTGAAAAATTTACTGTTTTTAAATTTGTATTTCACTAAATCACCATTTCCTAATGCTTTGTAATAAAACATATGGCCCAATCCTGGGGTCCTTGCTCTGGTAGTGCTACTACAAAGTTTTGCAGGAACAAGGTGTTTGGATTCAATTCAAGCTCAAAATAAGCTACTTAGTGTTTTGTGCAGCTGATTCTCAGAATAAAGGGAACACTTTCAAATCTCCATGAAGTGGGAATAGCTAAAAATAAAAATCCAAATTCCAAGCAATCTCTGTAAAAATCTAGAGCTCAGTTACAGGTACTTTCGCAGTCTGTAAGCAGATCTTACTGAGAACAGATGACATCCTCTCATTTATACCAACATAAGTAAATAGTACCTCCACTATCTTCAGTGAAGTTACATCAGCACAAAACTGGCATAACAGGATAAGGTAATTAGCGTTGAACACTTTGAAGCTGAAAAAAAGGATTATTATTTTTTCCCTGAAACATTGGCAGAATGTTTTTCAAATGCCCATCCTGTTTATGGTAAGAACAATCGCTTGTAGCCCATGTGCTTCTCCTACTTTTTTTTTTTTAATTTAAAGGCTATAATTATCCCAAATCATATTATGTCTGTATCACTATGAAGTTTCCTTTCTTTTACTATTTGATGTTCATAACTTCTACAGCTTGTGCACAGCATTTAGTTGCAATAACTTTTAGAAACAGAGCCTGATTCCTCATACCTTTCTGTTTGTGCAAAAAGGGTGCAGAACACTGTATGCTTGAACTGAAAGACATTTATAGTCATATTTACAGAAGTAAATGGCTAGGAAGGGACAAAGTACAAAAGAAGGTGGGCTCATAACATCCAATAAATTTGAGTTGATCTTTTCATCCAGGCTGAAAAAGGCTGACCATCTCTTAGAGAAAACGAGGTAAAGCATTGTTTCAATACCAGATAAATAAGGATAATGTAGCACCTAATGTGGCATTTGTGCAACAGTTTTACTCAGTTAAGAGTTATAGCCAACAGGGTTTCAGATTTTGTGAACTAAATTTAAGTTGCAACTAAGCCATGTTTTAAAAGAGCTAAACCATTAGAGTGCGTTGACTGCAAAGTTATACATACAAGGGTAATTTCACTCTAGAAAGTATGACCAAGGTTAGCAGAAGTTAAAATATTCGTATGAACAAAAAGAAATATGTAACAGTCAATAAAAAGAGTAATGTGAAGTCTGTTGGACTACTCCAAAACATTTAGTAGAACTAAGGAAATAAAACTTCACATTCCTCATAAAATTCTTGGAACTTCTGTAGTTTTCACAAAAACAGGTCTCCCCCCACAACATCAAGTATCCAGGTGTGCAGTAATCAACTGCAGGATCTTGACTATGAAAGTGTCTTGAAAGACCAAAGTCTTGGCTTTACAATCCCCAAAGTCTTTCATAATGTAATTGATTGCACATTTTTAATATATTACAATTTGCTAAATGAAGCCAACCACTCATTACCTCATCAGTACAGCCTGCACAAAGTACAGTTTATTTATATACTTATATTCTAACCTAACACCAGCTGTCAGCATATTTTATATTACATGTGGTATTGCACTTTCTGAGTGGCACCTCGGTGCGTGTTTGCAAGTGAACAAGCTGAACCCCCGAAAGCCCCAGACCTTTGGAATTCACTCCAAGTGCTGTCAATCTAGCAAGTTTAAAATGTTAGGGTGAACACCACCCTCAGGATCGTGGGCTTCACTAATTAAAAAACCTGTTTAATAATTAGAAAAACAGTCCTACCTGAAGTTGTGCATAAGGGCAATCTGAAATCCTCAGTACTCTGAACAGTTTCAAAAAGTGGTGCCAATTTAACTGATTGCACACATCGTAATTGTGTTAGAGGACAACAACTAGATTTACAAATATATATACACGCGCACACACACAAAACAGACAAAGCTATAAAATGTTTGGTAACTCCACATGCTTTGAGCTAGCCAACGTATCTGCTGTATGTTGAACTGCTTATTATTGATCATATTGAAAATCTAAATTGCTATTTCTGATGTATCTGTTACTGGATTAAGCAATCACTTCCAAAGGAGGAAGAAAGAGGAGAAATGGTGGACCCAAAGATTGAGGGTTTAAATGTACGTTCCTTGAATAGCCAGTATATCACTTCAGTAATGTGAAGAGTGATGCCCAAAAATTTTTTGAAGAGACTTAGGCCAAGTTCACCTCTGGCATTAGTGGGTATATCTCCCACTACTTCAATGGTACTTGTGTCCTCTTTCACCAGGGTTGAATTTGGTCCTAGGAGTATATCTGGTCACCTTCAGTGACGTTAATGGAAACGGGAGTCTTGGACAGATAGAACTGGGCTGCAAAATTAAAAGAGTGAATATTGGACAAATCATGTAAATAAAGAATATATATTAATAATAGTTCCTATTATATAAATAGCCTTTATAAAAAAATAATCTTTCAATAATTTTAATAACTCACCTTTCTTTAGGCTCTGGAAAACATGTATGAAAAAAATCTACTCAGTTCAAGTTAGATTAAAGCAAACCTAAGATGAACACTACAACTCTCTGTTGCACTAAACCCAATTCTGACCATTCAATTTCCAGGTTAGTCAGTTTTTGGGGATGATAGGAAGTTTCTTTGTGAAGGTATGAATTGCACCCCTAGAAATACTGAGCAGAAGAAACACCATACTGAATGGGCCTACTTCCTACTGCTTTCAGAAACTGTGCAGATAACGGACCCAGAAATCAAAGGGTCATCTCAACCCCATAAACATTAATGCCTCTGAGCACATTTAAAAGGCACTGTCCTCTCACTTTTGTTTTTAGATCTTTGAGCTTAAAACTCCTTCCATTCAAACTATGCTGCATTTAAATATTCACCATCACTTGAATTCTCTTTCCACTCTTCTCAATCCAACATAGTCTCTACCTGCTGTACCAGATCTAAGGTAATGTGATGGGATCTATGTTCATGCTAGCACTATTTTCTTTTTCCTTCTAAGTTATCCTATCAAATAAAAAAAGGAAACATTCTTCCAAGTTTACCTTTTTGGGCTTAAGGCATAACGTTAAGTCACACATCATACTAAAGCTTAATGTTTGAAGTGTACAACTTTAGTGCTATCTGAAACCCTGTTTTACATTTTTGACAGTTGTCCAAACAGTTCATCTCTTTTCTTGCCATAAATTCTAATGTTGTTCGTGGTTTGTGCAATTCCTATGCAACCAGTCTTTGCTGCTAACTGGTATTAACAGTGCAGTACCCACAAAGCGGGCTATCAGTTCTTGTCATCTTTGCTTTCATTTCAGTTCAAAGCATGTTGCTTTATTGTGTGGAAGATCCAGTCCATTTTTGTTGTCCAGCCACCATGGTGAGCATCATTCATTTGCTTCATGAAGTACTCAAGAGCTTCCTGCTCAGTTTTGTCCAATGCAAGGGTCTTTCGAATGTATGCAATATCATCAAAGGACTGCAGTTCTGGCATTCCTGAGCCAAGCATCATGGAGAAAAGATTTATGAAGAGATTGGCATGCTGCCGAATTGCTAGATAAGCCTTGTAACACATCTCCTGAAACCTGGAAGAGACAGGGAAAAAAAGCTCAGTGTATTTCCCTATTGGGTGCATACTACTTCTTCACCTCCAAAACAGGTTTTGGGTAACTGGACACTAAAAAAAAAATAGAGTGATAGTCTAATAAGAACACCATGATGTTGCTGAGAAATCCTACTTGGATCACCTTCATTTCTGTAAGAATTAGTAGTGGTCAGACTACACACAATGGCCAAACTGAAGATGGGCTTTCTAGCCTTAAACCTCATTTGCAACTCGCGCCAAGTATTCAACAAGTTTATCACAGTTCACACAGCCATTTTAGTCATTGCTACTAACACTTCAGATTTCAAAGCACATTTACTGATATACTGCCACAAACAGTGCTTTTCTCATTATCTTCAGAGATGCACTTCTCTCCTGTAGTTTTATTAGGGCAGTAGCTGTTACTCCTTAGATACTCTGGAGAATGTGCTGAAGACAAAGGGCATTTGCTATATCACAATATCAGGCAAGAAATGCCCATTTATGCTGAAATCACTTATTTAAGTCAGGTTCGGAAAAAAATGCAAAAAGCTTCACTGCAACATTCAGACAGACACTATAACTTAAAATCTGTCTTCCTCACCCCCCAACATAATGAAATTAAGATTAAAACTGAAACCTCTCAAAGACTAGACCTCTGGAAAGACAGATATTAAGAATGACTACAGCAACAGAATTTTTTAAATTTATTATTATTATTTTAATGTTCTCCTTTCTTAGCAGGTTCTGCAGAATGTCACAAACTACACAGGCCAGCTGAAGAGCTGATATCACAGCAGCCATAGGAGACAGAAGTATTGCTGAGGGATCAACAAGGCTCTGATGCACATTACACCTGACATTTAATAATTCTCAGGTTTTGCAGTTAAAAAAATCCTCTTGGGATTGTATTAAAGTGTTAAATAAATTTTAAAAAAATCAGATATTTAAATATTTATCTTTATTCACATGTGTGCTGACTCTGCAAAGCTAAAATGAGGTTTCATGAACTGAAGGCCATGTAAGCGCCAAGATCACCTACTGATTTACAAGTGGATGGCTGATCTTCAACTAAAGAATTAGAACATACCCACTGCAAGCCAATTAAAATACTACTTTTCAGTTAAAGGGTCTAATTACTAAAGGTCACCAGTAGTAAACTGCAGGTTAGGTACAAAATACACTGGAAGTTAAATGCTTAAAAAAAGGCTCACCTTTCAAACTCCCTTGTTTTGGTACATTCTTGGGCTCCTTTACTAATCACTATTAAAAAGTCTTGTGTTAAGACAAATGGCACACGCTCTCTTTTATAACCAAATTTTTTCTTCTTGTGATCGAGGAAGTGCCCAAAGTCAATGTGAAACAGCTTGGAAAGACAGAAAGGTATTAAGATTAGTAATCCTGTGTTTAAATGATGTCATAGTAAAATTTATCATTTACTTATAGTTCTGATAGATCCCCCCCCAACAAACTCATATCAAAGTGACAGATGACATTAAGCTGTGTTTTTAGAAAAGCAGGTCTTACTTGTCCATCATCTTTTACCATGATGTTACTATTGTGGCGATCACCAATGCCCAGTATAAAGGTAGCAACACAGTAGCCAGCACAAGAACGTGTGAACAAGTCAATAGCTGCATCATACCTATTGAAAATAAAAAAGAGACATTTTCCTACAGATATTCTAATAATACAAAAGTGCAAATTTTTTTTTTTTATTTTTTTTTTTTTTACTTCCCCCCCCATTAGGAAGGGCCAACTTCTATCTTCTCTCAATGAAGCAGAGTTCCTGGACTTTATCACTTTACCTAAGTAAGGAAGAAATTCAACATACTCTGAAAACACTAATACTTACAGTTAGATCACAGAACAGTAAACTAGCTATTAAAGTGACTGTCCTTCTTTTGAAGGCCAGCAGTTTTCATTGTGGTGAGCTCCTGTTAAAACACAGACTTAAGCCTTATCATCGTAGTTCTACCTCCAACTTACACTTTAGTGCTGAGAAGTCACACAACCACCCAAACTCATTAAAAGAGCGACGAGCAGGAATACTAGGCAAACGAGGGCAGGGGGGAAAAAAACAAAGCCACAAACAAATGGACATAACTTCCCACTTCATGAACTTGAGTTCTCTTGAGGTTTCCATCAAAAAGAGCACATGAACAAGGAAAACAAGCAACAGGAAATCTCACATTTCTCCTTTGTTCTTGTCCTTGAGCCACTGATGCAATGTATGGCTGTTGAACTGCAATGCTCCTTTCAAGCCTCCTTTACACTGAATTTGCATGATCGTATGAGAGCTCCTCACTACCTCGATGAGTCCCACACAGTCACCAATAGACAAACAACCATAAGGCAACATCCTGAAAGACAAAAAGTGGGGTTTTTTTGTTCGTTTGTACAAAAAGTGGGGGTTTTTTGTTCATTTGTTTTTTAACAGAGTTAAGTTTTAAGACAGCAAGCAACAGGCATGTTTGATAAGGGTTATTAAGTAAGTGTCATCTGTTACTTTAGGATATGAAAATCTGTTTTAATGTTTTATAGGTGTATTATTTTTAGTCTTGTGGAAACAAAATGTACCAGATATTAGTACAGTAACATGCTGGCCACCGTATCCACCAATGTCATTCTTCAGTTTTACATCAAGACAAAAAGTTAAGGCAAAATTTTATTATCATATTCTTGGGAGGCCTTAGGGAATACACTGGAAAAATCCTTAAAAAGGCATTCAGCATGATTTAACAAGATCTATTCAACTATATTCAAAGTGAAGTACTAGAGACAGAATCTAAGCATTCAGAAAATGAATGTTAGGATTTCATGGGTTACTCTAAGTAAGTAGCAGGTAATATTTTGTATATAAAACCAGCATGGGACCTTCAGAATTAGTTTCTGAATAGTACCTGAACATATTACAAAATTGTAACTGGAATCTACAGTCAGCAACATTACAATTTATCCAGATGTTAATGGACTAACTGTAAAAAAGTATTTATTCACAGATTCTTTAGAGAACGTCCTAAATTTAAAAAAAAAAAAGATACTCAAAGGATAATCTCAGTAGCCCATTTTTCTCTTTACAAGTAGAAGAAATTAATCCCTCTGCCTCCCTTTTCTTTCACAGGTCTCTTTCCTCACCCTCCTCCAAAGTCTGTATTTCTTGTTACATTGAAAACATTTCATCTGAGAAAACCAAGTCAAAACTGGTCTTTTATTCAAAGACTGAAAGAAACATGGCCATTACCATGTTTAACATCCTATTAAAAGATCTGGGAGAAAAGGTCGTGTACCTAAAAACAGCCCTTTTCTCTCCTGAAGTTTCCTTTTTTGAAATGAAGCGTCACACCTATAGAGTAAAACAGCCTTCTAGGAACACTGGAGAATCAAAAGCTTTTTGTGTGCCATGGTAAAAAAAAAAACAAAACAGAAAAAATAATCTATCATGACTTTGTATTAGACCTAAGAATCTGTGGAACATCAGTGCAGTATGTAGCCAGCAGCAGAGCTGACTGCTGGTGTTGCTGTGGAGGTGGGCTTCTCTCTGGATTAACATTACTTTATTTGCAGGTACTAAAAGTATATTTATATCTATCTATCTTTAGATCTATCTATCGACACTTGCATTTTTAGACAAAAGTCTGATGTGGAGGTCAAAGAAAAACAGTGAGACCCATATATTTTCTTAAGGATGTGGCATAAACCTTGGACTGTTAGACTTTATGTACCACAGAAAGATACAGTTCAGTGGCCTTAGTGGGATGAGTCACAATTTCTAGATCCTCAAAAGATTTTCTTTTTGTCCACTAGTATAATCTGTAGCTTGCTCAAGATTCAGAGTCCATCAGCTGCCTCATCTTGCACGCTCATTTCAGTCTTTCAGTAGAGCAGATGGACAGTTGCAAGGTTTATTTGATTTTCTTTTTTTTAAATCAGCCTGTCACTTACACCATACCTATTCAACTTCTCTTCTAAAGCTCCAATCTGCTCTAAGAAGAATGGTGGCAAGAGGTGGGAGAGGATGTATTTGTGAGGATTTCCACAGCTGACTACTCCTCAAGACACAGGCACGCACTGTAAACTTTAGCTCTGCAAACCATTCTTGGACGAAGCCATAATTCTGTCACTCATTACAGTACTAGAGACAAAATAGTTACCCAGACACGAGAGATGATATAGACCAATAAGGCCCCTTTGTCTAGATGAGGAAATGAGAACCAGGGGTGCAAAGAACATACTTGGTTTGACAGTGTAGAGGCAGCTCTGTTACACCACCACCTCAAAATCTACCACACAGCAAACGCAAATTTGGAAGCATAACCTGTCTAGCACCAGTTTTCTAGAAGCAGAATAGTTTATACTGAATGGCATTCTGCAGGAGCTATTCTACCCACAGACTATTTAGAGTTGGAGAAGCTGCATGTGTATCAGACTGGGTAATACCTAGTGTAGTGAAATGAAGATACCAACTACAAAGATTAATTGCTCAGAGCTGCAAGTTTGGCAACTTGTTCAAAGCAAATCCTACAGATACAATCAGCAGACCATAGCGTGGCCAGTGTGTGTTAGCTCTTGTATCCATTCCTGGTGTGTAGATCCCTCATACTCACTTGATTGAAACTTAAGTAATTTTCAAGTACAATCTTATCTTACAGAATCCAGTAGTTCAGTTAACCAAAAGTTATTAAAAATTTAAAAATCACTAACATGTACAAACATGCCTGTTTATAGCATTTCATCTATTACCCTTGGGAGAACAGAAGCAATCTCTGGTAACAAACCAATGCAAACCCCATTAAGAACAGTATCGCTTGAGAATGACCTCTAATGCTTACCGAAGATCAAGACCCTGGTTTTGCCAGATGTTTTCCATAATTCTAATTATCTGAAGTGTCAGCATGTCCTGACGCAAGTCTGGAATAGTCAAATACATACAGATTGTAAATTTCATAACACCAGAACACTTTGTTACATCTTATTTTACTTTTCCTTTAGACATACTTTTGGGGGAAATGAGGCTTGCATGGTTTAGTGTAGGTTTTGTTCTCTCAATAGAGAAAAGCAGGTTTTAAATAGTTGAGAATGAATATAAATTTGTGGTGGTGATTTCAAAGCTGTTTAATAATATACACTAAAACCATGACAATGGAATTACAGATTACACATCTATAATATCTTGAAGGCATTTTCAAGTAAAAAGAACAAAGTATTAAATAGCATCATGTTCCACCTCAACCAACTGAGCATCTTAGACCAAACAAAATTTGTACGTGACAGACAAATACTTATTTGTGCATGCTTAATTTTTCTGGAAAAGAAAATTGCTTTGCTCAGATGATTTTTTTAATTTTTTTTTTTTAATATATGTATTTTAGAAGCTCAGAAAACATACTAAACAGTAGGTTAGGAAAACAAAAAGATATGTAGCTTTTGGATTACTCTTATTTTTCCTTACCGTCTCCATTTTTAAAGATTATCTCATTGTTCTGAAATAACAATTCAGACATAATATCTGGGTTTTCCCAGTTCAGCCACAGCGGCCTTTTTGCAGATGACATTATCCTGCACTCCTCAAGCCTATAAAGAGATAAGATTTCTATGAAACAGGCACAATTTGATTCTTATACCATGTTTCTGTAATACTCCTAAGTTCTCCCTGTTTTCTTCAAACTCTTTGAACTGGTATCAAATTAAAGATGCATGGGTAACCAACAATCAACCACTTATACTTTCAGCTTCAAATTTGAATTAGTAAGTGCAATGTTAACCATTTGCTAAGCCAAACAGAAGAGTTGGCTATATTGTAAATTTTCCTTTGGCAGTGTGTGTTTGTTACAAATGGAAAAAGGACTGCAGTTCCTGTCACCTTAAAGGAGCAGCCAACTGTCATGTTGTTCCCTAATTTGTTAAACCATTATATTGAAACTACTTCACCCTTTATGAATTACTCTGCTACAAATTTTATTCAGTTAACTTTGAAGATACTAACATTTAGTATGTTAACATTAACAACATTGAGGTTAAATGTTAACATTACTAAGCATTTACTTAAAAATCTAGACAAATTTCAAGACTGAAGACAATACCGAAGATTTCCCAGTTGATGCGCAGGATTAAGAGGAGAGATAAAACCTTGTAAAGCATCCATAAAATCTGGCCGTCTCATTTGTTCAACAAGAAACTTCATCTGTACCTGATAAATAATCACATTCAGGTTTTGAGAACACTAATTACATGTAAATGAAGGTAAGTATCAGATTTTAGCTTTGGTTTTAAAGCGTGGTTTTGCACAGTTCTAACATAAGCAACTCCACTTAGCCACGTATCACACAAATTGAAACCCTTAACTTTAGTTCTATTGCCTTAAGAGGTAGACAATGGCAATGCATACATAAATAATACAGCTTCTAACATAGTATCTACTGAAGTTAGCATTAATACTTTTCTAGTTAATCAAATAAAACACAGTTCTAAGTAATTCCTGTGACTCAACAGCAACAGTTTTGGTACATGGACAGCTTATAATACCTTCTGGGTCTCATCTTTTTTTTCCTGCTTGAGAATATCTGTGAGGTTAATCAGCTTCTCCATAGCCTCCACCTGCCTGCTCAGATGCTTTAGGTACATGCCACACGCTCGACAATAGGACTCCAGAAGTAAACCAAACCTCTGACTTACAGTTTTATTGTGCATTTCAGACCTACACAGAGAGGAAGAACAGTTATAGCTTAAAGACAAGACCACTTAGAAGTGCCAAAAATGAAGCTATATCTGTAACATCTTCCTGGGGGCTGCTTATGGATCCTTCTTCTCAGGGAAATAGCTTGTATTGACCTCCCACAACTCATCTCATTTTGACTGGACTGATCAGACTTCAGTACCCTTTACAACTAATTCAGCACAGAGGTTATAGGCTTTTTCCCCATTCCTTCTTGCTCCATCCTGTCCTTCTCTACCCTTTGCCTTTATTCAGTGTAGTAAACCTCAAGCTTTCAATTCAAGTTCCAGATTTCTTTGCTGAGAGCAAAGCTAACCTGTTTCATTTTCTCCTTGTCTCATTTAGCCAATCCCAGGCTGCGGTCCCTCTAGTTTCCTTGTTCTTATCTACTCTCAGTCTTCGCACAGTCCTAAAATATATCCCCTCAGACAAGTTAACTGAGCAACTTATTCCATTATCCTTGATGATACCCACGGGAAGTAAAGAACTGAGAGCACAACAAAGATTCCTTGCTTCTATTTCTGCATCTGATCACACTATCTTACAACAGCATTTTTAGGTGAGACCTAGCTGCAATCCAGTATGCTGTATGCTCATCTATGCTCAGCCTTCTCAACACCAGGAATTACAAAAGCCCATGTTACACTTAGTAAGGAAGAACACCAAGATATTTGGGCTATCAAGCTCTACGAAGTCTTTGGGTGGTTTTCTTCAAGCCTCAACTATTTGTAAAATTTTCTGGAAAAGACTGGTGGGGGATCTGGCATGAAAAATAAAGTTAAAACTTTATTAAAAAATAAAGTTGTAAACAGCTAACAATATGGGAGGCTTCCTGCAATCTTAAGACTACCCTGCTTTTAGAATAATCACCATTACATAAAAAGTAGTACAAGAGTAAGTATCTATTATTAACTAGCTTTTGAAACTGCAAGGGATAACTTCTGTTACCAGACTATGCATTCAAACTCTTAACCAATATAAAACAAACTTTAAGTGCTAATATTTTGCTAAGAAAGGACATTTAGTACGCCAAGCCTTTAGAACAGCTAACTGTTCACAGCTAATAGGAATTCCACCACCCCTTAATGTGATATTAAGCTTACTTTAAATGCCAAAAGAAGAAGTGTCCTATCCTTTGATTGGTCAGTGCCTTCTTGAGTAAAAATCTCACAAGCTGATTATCTAAATACTGTTCATATTTCAGAACCTAGTTAAGGATAAAAGGAAAAGAAAAATATCAGCTGCAGTTGTTATTTCTATGGACAATATACAGAGTAAAGGCAGTTAAATAAAAACTATATTTTACATTAATTCTTGTAGAATGACTGATCTTGGTATTAACACTTGCACGCGTTAGGATTTGAACTATATCTGCTAACAGCGCATTGGCTGCCTCTATTTCAAGAGCTTACCATCTGATGCTTCCTTTACTTTTACCAAATATTTTAGCCTCAACTTGCTCAAAGTTTTGAGAAGATGCTTCTGCTCATACCTTCCCATATGTTAGGATGGCTGAAATAGCTGCCTGTTCCAGTTGGTAGAACAGTTCTGCATCTCTGCAAAATTTTGGCATTTAATATCAACAAGCAAAACCACAGCACTACAGAAAGTGAACTACATTTCATCTACTCCTACTAAATAATCCACAATGCAAACAGGTACTTTTGATGACCTCTTTTCACATCATCTGAACTTTTGTTGTATTTTAAGCCTCTGTGATCATCGCATATACACAAGACATCAAGTATACCAAAATACGTTATGTACCTGTACTAGCTGGATTAAGTACTGAGACAGTTTGTCGTCTGTCAAGTACTTCTCTAGACACCGAACTGCAAAAGCTCGCACCATTGGATCTGGATAATTACAGTCCAAAAGCTCCATTGCTTGCTCTGGCTTGATTGGAGGCCAATCTTTTACCAAACAGTACATCTGCGGACAAGAAGCCCGAGCACATTACACACTTGCATTGATTAGGAAGAAGATGTAATACGCAGCTTTTAGAAGGTGTTGTCAGACACAAACTGCATCTAAGTAGAAGCTGTTTACTTGCCAGTCCTCTCTCAATAAACAATTTGGATTAGTTGCCAGCTGACTTGGTTATTTTATCAACTATAAAAAGAATGAAAACAAAACCTCACATTTAACTATAACTGACAAATCAGCAACATAAAGATTCAAGTAATGCCATCAGGAGGAAATCTTAAGACTCAGACTGAGCTGAAGAACAAGAACTATGGACCAGACTGATCAGTCAGTTATAGTGGCAACTTAAATCATCCAAGTTTTCATTCGATGTATCATGCACACATAACGTTTTTAACTTCCAGAAGATTTCTTTAAAATAGCATATTTTAAAGCTTCTTCAAACTTAGAACTAATTCAGTGCTTTATGTTACCTGGGCCACTTCATCTCTAGAATTCCATTTAACAGACAGAAGTAATTTCGGCAGAATTTCTGGAGTATTCACACAATAGTGTCTGTGGAAGAGAAAAAAGTTGTATGTACAAAATGTCATTTTTGCTTCAATAACCATCTACTATGTCCCCCTCAGTCTTGCAACTTTTTCTTCCTTTGTCAGCAGAATCCAAACAAAACCATAAGGTAGTGTCAGGATCCATGCATGAAGGTAACACTGCAGTAACGGGGAAAACGTAAGCAGATTCAACAACTTACTTTTCTCCATGGGCTTATGCACCAAGACATACATTGCAGAATGCTTTAGAAAAGGCTTTTCTAAAACACTAACCCCAACAATACAAAATAAAAAAAAGGGAGCAAAACCAAAGACAATAATGAAAAATTTGGAGTGAATGGGGTGAAGTTTGAATGTGACAACATGGGTTTTACTTTGGTTTTTTAGGGGTTTTTTTTGGGGGGGGTGAGGGAGGGGTTGTTTGGTTTTTTGTTTGGTTTTTTTTTTAAATACCTGTGGCTCCAGAGGAAGTCCTTCTCTTGCTCAGTGATTTCAGACAAAGGATCTCGTGTACATATGGCTCGCAGTTGTTCCTTATCACTTTCTCTTAATTCATTATCTCTAGCTATTCTGTTACTCTGCAGAGAGAAAGTGGTCCATTAGCCCTCCACAGATTTCTTTCTGTTGTCATACAGCATACAGGAAGTATTTTAACAGCGTAGCAACACTTAAACTCTGTATCATGCAATACTATCTTGTTGTTTCCTTTTGTTGTAACTGAGGACTTATAGTTTAGACAGAGAGAGATGAAAGACCAGGCCTTTGATTTCTACAACCACTTTTAGTCACTACTGGGACAAGAAGAGGTACATTTCAACTAAATCAGCTGTGTGGAGAAATAGCAACAGTTGACATCTGATGAACACCACAATGCAGCACAAAATGAAACTGGTCATGTCTGTCTCCAGTTTTGAGATTGTTGAGAGCTGCTGAAAGGAGTGAAAGAATCAGAACTGAAAAAGCAGAACATGGGGGATGAAGCTAGGTAAATAAAAGGTAGAACACTGTAGGAAAGCCTGAGTAACAGAAGACTGGAAAGCATCAACCAGAATTAGTATAGGATATTCCCCCAACAGCACAGAAAACAGAAATGGTACACACTGAAATTAATTTTATCTAAGACTTCATTTATTATAACCAGCTTAGACCAATGGCAGAGGTATTGAAACTACTACTACTTGATTTTTCACAGCTCATGTGCCAAGTTCAATTTTTCTCCTATACTTTCCATTTCTTAGTTCATTTAATATGTTTTTCACAAAGCAACATATGAAATGATGCAGTTTTTGAGGTTTCAACTACAGAATCAATTGCACAGCAAAAAAGAGACATCGTAAGCACCTGATGTTATAGCCTTTGGTATAAAATACAACTGTAATTAACAAGTTTGACACTTAAGATGAAGCTATCCCAAAAATTGTACGGGAGTTGAATAATGGTTTTATAGTGAACTCATGTTTTCACACGTGTTTGATACCTACTACTACAAAAGAATAAACACTTTTCCAAGTTCAAATTGTTTAAACTGTAGAACCACAGTATTTGACCTCTTGTTCTGCTCTTTCCCTTAGCAATTTTTACTAAGCACATTAAACAAGATAAGCAAGAACAAACTGAGCTTTGTCTGACAGTTTTGACAACAGAAATTTTCAACTGGTTGAACTAGTACTTCAAAACAGAAATACCTACATGTCTTTTACAGAAAGTCTTTCCAATGTATCTAGCTTAAAAAAAAAAAAAGAGCTGAAGAACAATGTGAAATTTCCAGGAAGGAGATCAAGGCACCCTTTAAAAGGCGGTGTTATTTTTAAGAATATGCACAAATACAGAAACAGTTGTCAGGTTATACCATGATACAATATCTACTTCAGACTGAAAGTTCCCTACCTTACATTTATCTTTAATTACATAAATTATGTGTTCTCATGATGGGTTCACTACTACTATATGGGAAAAGAATATTCTGGCCTTCAAGCTTTCATCTACCAATATTAAGGTATGAATCAACCAACTCACAGGGTTTTTAGTATCTTGCCCTGTTAGTAGTGTGATAGCATGATATCTTAGTGCACCAACATGGTTTTATTACTGTTCTCAAGCACATGGACTGAACTTAAAGGTGGGAGGAAATTATTCAGGACTACTCTGTGGCACAGGAAAATTTTTAGAACACATTCTTAAATATTATGGTAACAGATACAGTGCAAGTAGCAAAGCCAGAGTCATTCTGTAAGGAAGTTAATGGATAATGACTTTATAATCAGCCTGCTCCTGACCTAAGATCAAATAGTTCATATTGAACAAGCAATTAATTGCACATATTCATCTTGATTCTGAAAGAGTCATCCTAAATAGTAAGTGAAAGTCAAAAAAGTATAAAATGTACCTGCATAGTGGGTCAGAAAGATCATAGTTTAGGTCAAGCCCAGTAGGAAAATGCATTTATCCTGTTGCGGTCAACACCAAAAACTTGAAATTCTATGAATTGTGGGACAGTAAGTTAGATTTAATATTTGAAAATTCTTTCATATTTGAGATATTAATGGACCTATAAATGATCTCTTCTAAGTATGTATTAATGGATTTTAAATGCAGTGTAATGCATTTCAAGGTTAAACAAAAAAGTTACGCTCTTTGTATCATAATGAAGACATTTATATAGAATTCATACCTCAGTGACTGCTTTGCTGATTTTGACCATTTCAGTCGAGCATTTTTTACCTCCTTCAGATATGGCCAATGCTACATACTAATCCAGTATCCAATTTCTGAATGAGTAATAACACATTGCCTTTTAACTACCTAAATATAGTTAACATTACAAACAGCTATAAATATGCACAGTACCTGAATATAGAAAGTTTGGCTTCAGACCTGAAGATACCACACATTAAAAGATAAAGGGGACAAACACAATACTAAGAGATAACTAGTGATGTTAAACTTACCAAGCATTTAATGAAATATGATTTAAGAAAGGATAAGTAATAAGAGGATTTCGGCAGACAAGGAGGGTTGAAAGAAAAGCAGCATGAATAATGAGAAAGTGAGACCAAAGCAGTGATACACAGTTTGCTTCCCTGTCAACTTAGTCACTGATGTAAATAGGCTTTCTCCATGTCTAACCACTAGACCTTCTTTTATGGTATTGTAAGGATTACCACAAAAAAGACATAATTTGAGACTTTATTCTACCTCAGAATTTTGGTTTTTTTAATTGTAAAGAGTAAGTTGATCTTTACTTTGTCACTGAAGTGAGAGCTTATTCTTCTCACCATTTTCTACTTTTGCCTACAGATGGAACAAAACAATGAGTTGAGCATATACAAGCCCAGGTAATAGGCTGTGTTATAGCAAAGGAATGTTATTTACCAAGGAGGCAGCTGTCCTTAAACATTTATTAAGAGCCCTGCAGCACTGCTCATCACAACATATACCATAAGCAGATATGCCACTCTAAGATGGACTTCCTGTAGAGTATCAAGAGAAATCAAATGCCTACAACCCTTTGTTCAAGATATGTTGAGATGGGACTGTTATAAATATCACCAGAATTCCCAGACTGGAGGCTTACTAACACCTACACACTTTTTGGTACAGCGAAACTTTCCACCCCGAGACTCTTCTTCACACAGACCACAATGCTCTCATGGGGAAACTCTCAAGTCTTTGAACCAACCTCCAGTAGAAAATGTAAAACATACCAACTAATTTTACAGCCTTGTCTTTAAATACATAGCATTTTTAGCCTTATTGCTTTTCTTTTTTCTCCTTTTAATCATCCAACAAGTGCTTTTAAGAAAGTGCCAAACCTCACCAAAACGCCAATCATCAACACACAGGTTCTCTCCGTAGAAGAGGGGAGATAAAGGACTACACTCGTGTATGCCAACCAATTCCCTTAAAATTCCCTGTACTTATGGTCCTAACTAGCCCATTAAACAGCCAGTAAAGAGTTATAAGCACCTTTGGATTACACAAGAAAGCCCATCTATAAACAGGAAATTGTAACAAAGAAAAATAGCATCACTGAAGGAGAATGACAACTTTTGGAAAGTTAAATTAAGTAGTTTAGACATCTGAATTAGCGATATAAAAATGTCAAAAATGCCCTAACAGTTTGCACGGTAAGACAGTTTCTCTTTAAAGTGTTTTCGTTGGTCAGTGAAGCATTAAAGAAAGGAAAATATATTACTCACTTTGCTAAACACAAAACAGAAAATTGATTTCTTGATTTTACAATAAATCAGGATATAAGAAAAAAGTTTTCTTTATCATTACTATACTGAGTAAAATAAGTAATTAAAGTAGTAAATAATACTTTCATATTTTAGTAGCTAATCTTGGAAGGGAGTTTGCCTTACCAGCCCCGCATAGCTGTAGTTAAACCCCAGTTCACGTGATATAGTCCAATTGGCATGCTCTTCGATCACCGTCATATCTGGAAATTTTACAGGATTGCTAAACCAATCAAATTCCAGCTCTAAACATGGAGTTTCCTATGTAAAGGAAATTTAAATTACTTCTTCTGTTGAATGATACTAATTAGAATACAGCATATTTTGAACATGTACTCTTAAGGAGGAAGCTCGCATGCAGATAGTTACCTTATTTGGATTCGATCCAGTAACACCAATAGGATTCAACAAATCCTCCAGCCCATGAGGTACTGCCCAAAGATTCAAAGCCATTTTCCCAGATACAAGAGTGTCTGTGTAATCAAACATGTTTATATTTCCCCAAGCCAATGGACAGTGCTCCTTAAAGAGATTAAAAGATGATTTTTCAGGGTCATCTATTAATTACTGCAGAGTAAGTCAGGAGAAATAACATTTTCACCCCAGAGCAAGCTGTTACACTCCCAGATTAGCAGAAAGCAGGTTGTGGAAGCCGTACCATATTTTTCTATCAATGACTGTCATGGCAGTCATTTTGCAAAATGATATCAAAACACGTGCAAACACATGCTAACATATTCCTCACATCAAAATAACTCAAGATGATGGAAAGACGGTTTTGGTTTTTTTTTTTTTACAAGACAGAGACTTTTCACCAAGGCCTGTAGTGACAGAACAAGGGGAACAGTTCTAAACTGAAAGACAATAGGTTTAGATTGGACATAACAAAAAAATTTTTTTTTATAAGGGTGGTCAGACACTAGAACAGGTTGCCCAAAGAACTTGTGGATGCCCCACCCATCCCTGGAAGTGTTCAAGGCCAGGCTGGATGGGGCTTTGGAACAACCTGATCTAGTGGAAGGTGTCCTTGCCCATGGCAGGGGGGTTGGAACTAGATGATCTTTAAGGTCCTTTCCAACCCAAACCATTCTATGATTCTCTAAGATTCGTAAACCTGGTTGTAGACACAAAAACTATATAGTACCTATGACACACACTCAAACCCAGAATGTAATGGTGGCTAGAATTAGATGCAATACATAAATTCTTAAAAATTACTGTTTGAGGTCTTGCATCAAATAGTAATGCAACACAAGTTGTCTTTACTTTAAAAATCAACTCTAAATTCAAGTATAAATATTGCCCTTTTTTAATAAATAGGTAAGCAACATATGGGTTTAGAAACTTGAGTTTAAAGGCATTTGCACCCCAAAACACTAACAATGACCTTTGTGTCTCGCAATACAGTACAGACAGTGTTGAACTGATAAGCTTTTTCCCCGTGTTAATTTCTGACCACAAAAAAAGGTTGTAGTCAGAATAAGATACAAGAAAAGAAAAAACTCCTATTTTAATCAGATTCAAATCAAACATTGCAATAAGACTCATTGTCAGGAAAACATTTACCAAGTATCTTCCCAAACTTGACTTAAGTAACTTTTGTTTGTCAGTGTATTAAAGTGTATTAAGTATTTTACCTCTTTAGCACCCTTCCGGCCTTTAACAGAACAGATAGAAAGGCAGAGCCGAGCAGCACGTGGAAGATCAGGAATGTACATGTCATACAATAGCCATTCATTCCATCTGTAAGATTAAAAAGCAGAATAAAACCAGGTTAAAGGAGAGCATGGAAAGAACTTCATCCAATCAACAGTTATACTAAAACCCATTTGTTATATTCCTGCCTAAACTGTATACGTGTATAAAGAGTACACTTTCTTACTGAAGAAGGGTCCTCCTACGTGCATTTGACACCATATACTCCTTTGGGAATGGAAACTTCCCCAAATAGCCTTCTAACACCAACACTGTTTAAAAAGTCATGCTAGATTCAATTCCTACAAACGTAGTAATAGGTTCATTCACCTTCACTCTTGCAACCCTACTGGCTGCAACTGTCAGCATAGGTACAACCTGAAGATAATGGATTTGCATATGTGCTACATTAATGTAAGGTTTACCTTGTGAAATTATTTTCCACTTCGGGGAAAAAAGCAAGTGGGAAAACATGTGGCATAGCTTTCAGAACTCAGCTAAATTTGAACTGCTGGGAAATAAAAAAATAACTGCAAGATGGGAATATAACACAGAAGTCTAACACAGCAATCCAAAAGAATATTATTTGAGTTAGGAATATTGCATTTATCATAGTAAAAAGAGCACAGATTTGTTCTACTGGAATAAATATTTTGTTTTCATGAACTTCTCTAAGTAGACTTTATCTCTCAGTTGGTAGAACTGTGCTTTTGAAGAGGAACTTTTGAATACAGTTTTTCCTAAGTGGATTGCCATGCTGTATTTTCTCAGTTGGAAGAGGCAGCAGCTTCCAAGGTCAGCATTAATTTTTTCAATGTGTCTGTAGCTACTAAAAGCAAAGTTTTACAAAGAAGTAACTGTCAAAGCCCTTCTCTAAGAAATTGGCAGATAAACCTCAATTCACTTTTCTTACATGTTCATTTTGTATAATACAGATATGTGTAATTATATCCATGTTTTCAAGCCATACCTGTCACCACCTCTCCAAGAAGATTTTCTCTCTAAAACAGTTAAAACTATCAATTCAAGTATAGCTATATTTGGGGAAGCTCAGAGGAAGAAGCTATTTTTCAACAACTGTGTATATTACTAGGCCCTCTAATTATAAAACCTGATTATATTCCTAGAAAATGTACAGACAAAAAAGTTTCAAAGTGTATTAAGAAAGACGTGAAGTCAGACAAAAAATGCAAGTCAAAAGTTACTTCTGAACACATACTTTGCATCTAATCCTAGCAGACACTGAAATTTCATACCTCCTCATTAGTCAAAGTTACAAGAACATCTTTTAGATATTTGTTCTCAAGATGTTTATATAAGCTCATATAAAACTTCTTTTTGCACTTTTAAGTAGATGCATTTTTCCAGATATTGATGGTAGGTCAATTCTCCTGAAAATAAATCAGCCCAGATCTGGCAGTCACTTCCATGTTCGCAAATGATACCCACCTCTCCATACTCAGTGGTTCTGATTTAGAACATACCATGCAACCTCAGTGAAACAAATTTGCAGGTTACCTGACATCGCATTGCCTCATGCTGAAAGTGAAATCTGAACCTGCAACTGGAACACCTGCTATTGATCCACAGTCAAAAACAGAGCTCAGTCACCCAGAGCTATGCTCATTTCACAGTATTAATGAGTAATAATGTTGGAGTTTGAGGCAACTGTAAGTGCACATGTGAACCAGATCTGTTCAGTAAATAAACTATACTATTATATGAGACACAAAAATACTTGTGTTTGAATTAAATTACTTCTATTTATAAATATAGGGATATGTAAAAATATTTTTACAAAACTTAAGGCAAGGAATTCCCACCAAGGAGCTCTACCTGAATAATGGGTAAGTCAAGCCATTACTCCTTCAGTGCTATCATTTATGATGCCCTGGAAGTCAGGTCCTCTATAGTCATTCAAGTATTTAGCTTACCTGGGATTAGAACAAGGTACCCTTTGAGTATTCACATTGTCACACAAAGGTTCCCCTCCATGGTAGATACCTGTTCTAACATAGATCTGAAAACAATGTCATGTTAGTACTGTCTTTGAAACGCTACTGTACACAAATTTTTTCACTGCTATCAACATATACTATGATTACAACATATTATCCTTTTATTTTCATCAAGTAAAAAACAAAAACAAAACTGAAAACCGAACAGCCCCACCACTCCCCAACCCAAATTCATTCATGCTCTGTAAGGTCTGAAGCATACTGTATAAGCATACCCTTCTAGAAAAAAGTGTTTTGGTCTTTTTTCCTCATTAATTGCAAACTAGTTTTTAAAAAAATACAGTAATAAACTTGAAAGGAACACTAAAAAACCCTGGAATTTATTCTCAATTCTTCATGTGTCAAGGCATAGTGGAAAAAAAAGACAGAACAAATTCTAGGAAAGTTAGAGAGCCAGGCTTGTAGTATGTCTTCGATGGAATTGAATCCTACCCACCTTTTCTCATTAATCTCCCCATACCTCCTTTTTCAAAAACAAAGATAGCGGCACACTACCCAGCATCCCCTCATCAAGAGTATTGCCAATTACTGTAATACATTCTTACACGTAATAATTATTTAGAATATAGATAGCAACATAGGTTTTGTTTTTCTATCCATTACATACTTGGCTGAAGTGAACTATGGAAACTGAGTCCTGCTTCTACCAGGCAGATTGTTTAGCTAAATACCACAACTCACACTTTTTAAGTAGTATACAAAAGTTTTCAGATGCTAAAACATGGCTGTATTTTTTAGAATCAACTACTTTAACAGAAAAGAAAACTCAGGAGGGAAACCATGAGCTGCCGAAAACCACATGTGATGCCATACAGCATTTCCCTTACCTTATCTATGTCTCTAATGTTCACATTTACATAGGTTGCACAGAGGATTCTTATTCTGAGAGCGCTATTTATAGTCCAGAGGGATTTGGCTGTAGCTTCTCCATTCATGTAGGGTGTAGCTGTAGAGATACGCCTGGAATAAGATGGCATTGTAAAGGTGTCCAGTGGCAGCTGGGTATATAGGCTTTCCTTAGCCATCAGCATCAGATTGGGCATGCGACCAAGCATTATACAGCTTCTTATATACTGCAAGAAAACAAAACCAAAATCCAGTATGTTTGAAAGTTTACACTCTTGGTAATCTATACATAAAATATTCAGGAAAATATAAAAGTAAAAGCATATTTAAAGAGCTTATTATTGTGTCTGTATGTACGCCCTTCACAATGTTTATAGTTATAGCATCCAACAGTTTAAGTACATTGCTAGGTAGGATCGCACAGCAGCGCTTCATACAGATTTTGAGATACGAATAGCATCTAACAACTGTGGAAGGTTGAACTGGAGACAGAAAACAGAGCTGACAAAATGACAAGTCAGGCTTCTTGTAGTGCTCCTTAGCTCCAGCACAGTGCAGCACAAACAAAGCAGACTGCTTCCAGATTAGAGCTGTTCCTGGAAGCAGCCGAGCTGCTTTTGCATAGCATGCTGTGGTGCAGACCTAGCACAGGTCACACTGATACTCCTAGTCACAGGCAGAGAGCACAAGACAAGTGGCAGACACATTAATTTTTGGTTCAGTTGTGCTTATTAGCTTACGCTCAGCACCGACCCCGACAGACTCTAGCTGTAATGGTGTCCGTTCAGGACTGAGTGCTGAGAGCAAGTAGTCTGGCAACAGTACCACAAAACACAATGCGTTAAGACAGGTCCAGCCCTGGAGTGTAATTAGCAAGCTCTTTTGTGGCACAGTAAAGGCATAGCAGATACTTCTGAAGAAACCATGCTAGATCAAATAGGTCCAGTGTTTGATCTCAAGATGACTGTGCAAAATTATTCACATATGCCTGCACTTGTTCCCCAGCTCCCACAGAACAGAGCTGCTTTTCCCATTATTCAGGATCCCCCCAGCCCCCTTCTCTCCTCCATTGCCCTGGAAGGCAGATCGTCAACCATTTTAGATGAAGGAATGGAAGCTGTTTATTACAACAATACATTCCTCAAAGAGGAAGCAGCAGCAGTCTGTCAGGAAGTCTACAGGGTAACATTGTTGTCTGCTCCAGAGAGGGCTGCTCAGATGCTCTTCTGTCAGCGGTTCTGTCTTACACTCACAGCACTAACAAAACCCAGGCAGTGAAGGACAGACAGCCACAGGGAAGACTTAACAACAATTTGTTTAGTGCTGGAAGTTTATCACTCCTTTAACAAGATCAAAAAATTTAAAGATGTAAGTAACAGGAAAACAAACAGTTTGTTTACTTTTTTCCCACCCCTAAAGGGGGAAGGGACAAGATTCATAGTAGCAACGGTTGCCTCAATTTAACATCTGATTGAATTTCCTTTTGTATTACATCAACGCCATTCAAGCATAACTCATCTCTTGCGATCAGAAATCTAAGCTATTTCTGAAAGTACCTACCACTGTTTTATCACTAATGTTAGAGGTAAACTACTTTATTCAAAGAATAAAAATTACACTAGTGACATAAATTCTAGTTTAAATTACCTTTACACACCCCCCCTTGACGCATATACAGCAACAAATATGCACATTACACTCATGCATTAGCCAATTAGTTTAAAGATACATGCAATTTTACTTCCTATGTTTTGGAATAATTTAGTGAAAAAGCAAGCCATTGATAAAATTGATCACACCTCTCCCCCACAAAGTTGGATTATTTTAGTGTATTTCAAAGTAAGTCCTGTTATGTTACTCACCTTATACTGGCTCAGTGGATATTTTTCCAGCAAGTATTCATCACAGCCACACACTTTTAAAATATATTTGCCCTGGTACTCCAAGACGCAAAGTTTCAGTTGTTCAGATGACAGCAACATACTTCGCGTTTTCTTCCTAATTGCTTCAGCAATAACTTGCTCAGGCACACAGTCATGATTGATTTTTAAGGTGTATTTCTGCTTGTCATTGTTTGGTGAGACTATTACCCATATCACCACTATAATTTGCCCTAGAATAAATGTAAAATAATGTTAGGCCTATCATTTTCAATACAGTTTCAAAACTAACAAACCAAAAAAAAACACCACCGCAAAACAAACAACTGTCACCCCCTCTCACCACAGAGGATTGCTTGCAGTACTACTGAAAGAAGACATAGACAAGATTCATAGCCTAAACTGACAGAGGGTTTACAACTTCTACAAGGAACTACATGTGCTCAGTTTATTTTTTACTCTAGTGTAAATTCGAACTTCTACCCCTTGAGGTTAAGAATATTTTTATTAACCAAATACTACGGACTACTTAGCCTTCAAGAAAACGGCAGTAACCGTTCCACATTTGAGGACTGCAAGATAACTCGGTGATTCAGTATCATTTAATTCCACATTACTGAATGTCAGAGGAAAGAAAAATACAAGGCCAACAAGCCGTTTCTGCCCATTAAAAAAAGTCACCTCTATTTACCAAGTTATATTTCAAGATTCAGTTATTAAAATAGCAAAAAAATGTAATTTTAAGTTTTGTTGTCTTCCTTTTGAATCTACACTGTATCAAGAAAATGATTCTTAATAACTTAAGGTGTAAGATACTGCTAGAGTGTACTAAATACAGCACGTAAAACAGTCATTTACCTAAGTCACCAGCTGTACTCTGATTTCAATCACTGAAAAACATTGTTTCTATCGTAAATATTTATCTTACCTTTATCTAGTTTATTGTATATATGTTTGGGTAGCTCAGGTGAAGACTCTACATTTGGAGGACAGACATATAGCGCTCTACTATGTGGTGCATTGGCATCTCGAAGATCCACTGCTTCTTTACAAACGTTAAGAATATTTCTTCTGAAGTCTTGTACTTCCGGATCCTTAACCATGTCAAATTCACAGACAGGCATGCCGATAGCAAAACCTACAGTATTGAAGAAGCATGAGGAAATAATTGTAACTGGTAATTAAAGCTAAAGATTCCTTCTATCAGTGACAGAAAAAGCATGCTTTAAGCAAAACACACCTAAAATATTTGTGTCAACCACTGGCTTCTACTTGTATAATTGTTTTATTTCATTCAAGAACAATTCAGTTCTAAAGTTAAGTGCACTCTTCAGTCACAAAAAAGAAGACAGGTGTACATTCACTGATGATCCTGGAAGCCTTAAATCGCCACTCTCACAGCTAACACTCCTCCTGAAGGAAAAGGACCAGTAATAAACTGCAGCACAAGGTTTCTGAAGTGGACCAGAGGACCCGTGATGTCCAATTTTTTCTAAAACCCTAGCAGGACTATTGTAGCTATTAGGACCATAATCAACTTTGCTTACAACTGAATGACAGCTATTCAATTTTTTGATGAACTACTATTTAAAAATGTGACAAGCACTCCAAGAGATATTGAACTTAGCTCTTTGGCATAGTGTCATGTAATAAGAGTCCATTTCTCTCAGGTCCTCTGTCTCAGATTAATTCCATTTACTTTAATGAGATCACTTGCATATATAATCATTTATGCATGAATGTTCAAATGGAACCTTTCAATCGTCCTGTTGCATGGTCAGCTAACCACTGTTCTCCCTAAGTCTTGAGCAGGTTAAGCTTTACAAAACAGTTTACCTATGATGCATTCATAACAATTAAATAATGTAACAATTAGGAGCACCCCAGAACAAGTATTTCCAGTTGACAAGTCTCTACCACTGCAATGTACATCTGCTAGCAACTAAAAGGGAGTAGGTATGCTTGTAGTGCCTGAATTTAGATACTTAACCTAGATGCTGAAACATACACTAGCCTCCCTGTGCTTTCTCAGTGGATAATGGAAAATTATAAGCTACTGCAGAGATGATTCAAAACATTACAATTTGTCTCCCCTCTGCCCCTCCAGCCTCAGGTGTTTTTGTTTCCCTTCCCTCCCCATACTCTTTTTGTAGGAAAGGGGAGGGGGGGGAACACCTCATTTCTGAAATTTTACTTTCTAAGCAAGATAGAGCAGTATTAAAACGTGTTCTATCGCAAATGTGGTTTAAGATTTGTAATTAAATCCAGAATTTTCAATTCTGTAAACTTCAAAACAAATTAAGATTGACTTCCCAAACAACAGAACGGGCTTTGCTCTGCAATAATACGAAATCCTGCTAATAAGAGACAAGTAAAAAGTATCTTCTAACCCACATACAACTACAAATACGTACAAAGCAAAGACTTTACATGTGAATGGAACAGAACAGCAAAAAAGTTTAATTCACAGTTTACAAATGTCAACTTTAGTATGATCAGCATCTTTGCACATTTCATGCAACAACTGACAGTTACAAAATGTAAACTTAGATACACATAACAAACAACCCATTTCGATTCTTTGTTTTGTATTTTGAAGAGAAGAAGCCCGTTAAACAGATTAGCTGTGGTTAAATAAAGATAATCTCACCTATTTCTCTATTAAGAATCTTTTCTTCTCTGTTACCTACTGGTTCAATGACTTTTAGAAAAGGCTGAAATAGTCGCAGGTCACAAAGTCTCCGTGTTTCATCAAAAAATTCTTCTCTTTCTGCTTCTTGCGTAACACTTACAAAAATGTAAGAAGATTCATCTTGAAGGAGCTGATAGAGAGGGTATTTTCTTGCTTCTTTGAAGAGTTCATGTTTAATAGTTAGTAAGGTGGCCTCACGGAGGCATTCTAGAGTCACTATCATTCCATTTGGGAGAAGACACTCCACAAGGATCCTCGGTGGCATCAAGTGGATGCCCCATAGTTCACCAGATGATGGTCGTGGAGGCATTTTTAAGTCTTTAGATAACTCTGTACTGTAAGTTTTTCAAGCAGTGATTCGTATGAGTAAACCTAAGTAAAAATCAGAAATTTAAATGTTAAATTTAAAATATGACCATCACAAGGAATTTCAGACAAAATTGTTCAAACATCACTTATAACTGTAGAAGAATATTCATGGGCATATTTTACATAAATTTGTTCAAACTGATGTCTAATGAACTTGTATTTGATGTAAATATCTACTCAAATGAACCAGTTAATAGCAGGATCACATTAGTTTGGAAAAAAATGCCAATATGCATATAGTCTTTAAAAAAATAGAGGCTTTTTTAACCCCAAGTTTATAATTTACAATTAGAACACTTAAATAGCATGGGGGATGAAAATACCTAATATTTGAATTATTATTACAGCAATTTTAAAACAAATCTCAAACTCAGTTCTTCACATTTTTAATTTGGAAAGAGAAATATTTATCATTTGGATGAGATACAAACCATCAGCTCTGCCCAGCTTCGCCAAACTAATGCTTCAATTTTTTTTACATTTTTTCTCATCCCAAACCTCTTAAGTATTCAAACAGCACTAACAACAGTTATAAGTATTTACTAAAACCCTCTAAACTTGATTTTAAGAATCCATGTACACATAAAACTTGGCCTTAGCTTTTTGAGATCAGTATAATCTACTTACACCAGCAACAAACCCTTTTCTCCATGTATGAGAAAGAAGAACTGAGCTCCATTAACACTTTTTGGTTGGGCTTGTTTTATTTAGAATCAATTCCCTGTTCTAGTTTCATTTGGCAGCCACACAAATGTCTTTGCCAAGCCAAAGGAAAGGAGGGGAACACTTGTCTGACCTTCTAGCAGCACTGCCTTATGCCACCTTAGAGTAGGTACAAGAAAAATTGTATCTGGACAGAGCAGAGATGTCTTATAGCCCAGTGGCCAAGAACAGATGCCAAAAAAAGAGCAGAAGAGAGAACATTCCATGTTACAAAATATTTGCTTTTCTTTGTTCTGAAGCCTGCTACTTTCACCTGATATCCTAGATCTCTTGTAATGAAATGAAGTTCTTCACCTTTGCATTCATTGCTCTTAATTCTAGAGATCCATCAAGTCCTCCCCACTACTACTTTTCCATAATAGTCCCAGATTATTTAGTCCTTCTCTGCCCAAAAGTCATTCTATATTTTTGTTAATCCTTGTCACCTTCTCTGTATCTCTTCCACCTTTACCATACCTTTTTTGCCAAGTAGAGGGGGAACGACTATATTTGCACACTACATTCAAGATCCAAACTGAGCACACATTTACACAGTGACTTTATATTTTCTACTGCTTTCCTAGTAAGTTGCTTTTCTGACCATCACTGAGCAGCAAGGCATTTTCACTGAACAACATACCATAGACCTAAGCTCTCATTGCAGAATAGTAAGTTACCACAAAGGCCATCATACATTATGCAAATCTCAGAGTGCATTACTTATACTTAGCCTGTAGTTTCATTAACTTCAGCATGTACATTATGAGAGAGTGTAATAACATCAACAGACATCTAATGTGCAGTCCATCATCCACATGCCTCCTCCATCAACCAAGTGTCCTGAAAGCACAGGGCTAGGATAACTACAAGGCTACTATTCTAAAGCCATTCTTCGTCACCTTTTAAGTCAAACACCCTCTTAAGACTGCCCCTCTATCTTAGTTTCTTAACAGAAAGGAGGGAAAAGCCCAAACCAACAGCTTCACATCTCTTCTGTTTCACCAGCTTTCTGAAAGCTCTCACTGTGGAAAAGCAATGAATGCTATGCTTGCCCTTTGCTCAGCAATTTTTTTTAACAGATATATAAAAATACATTTTATGTGTACATATAAAGTTATAAATATATTTAAAAATTCTATATATGTCAAAAAATAAAACCATGATTCTCATTTCTGCACTTCTATGCCTTGGTACTTATTTTCTGAAAAGTCTTCTTCCAAGTACATCCAGTACCTGCTTTTGCCACACTTCAGTTCTTAAAAAGAAGTATTAGAATGAAAATGGTGTTTTCCCAAATCCACAGCTTCCTAAGCAACTCTAAGTAGCAATAGGGTTGTCTTTTTTTAATCCCTCCTTTGTAGTTGTAGTTTGGGCTTTTAAAAATATCAACAAAAGTACTGAAGTGCCACTGCAGGTTTAGAAAAATGCTTTTCCACTAACACCTCATGCATATTTAGAAGGGCTTTGCAACTGACTTTTTTAAAAAGAGCTTAAAGAAGCTATTTTATTTTCCTCATCATTGTAAGAGTCGCAGTGAGCAGATGCTGAAACGGAAAGTTCTAAGCACACTCACAGTGTATTTAAAAGAGCCAAACTTGGAAAGCTTACCAATTACAGAACATTACAAGTGAACCCAAATAACACCATTTAGAGTAACTTGGAGAATTCTGGATTACTGATAACTATCCTCAGTTTACAGATAAAAAGAAATACACAGAATGTTAAATAGCATCTTGTTGACTGAACAAAGCATGTATGGAGAGGGAGTCTTGTTCGAGTGAATCACATGCTTATTTGCATTTCTTAATTACAAGCATAGGCAGAAACACATTACTGTTAAGACATATACCAGCATTAAAAAAACCAAAACAAGAACATGCAGTCATAAGAACTTTTCTGTCCACGCATACAAACAATGATAATATAGATGGACCACAATCAAATTAAATATTCACAACACAGACTGAGTTTATACCAGCAGTCTTTTAAGTTCTGTTCCACAATCCTGTTGAGGCTCCTCTGAACAGATAGTTTTAAGAGCCCATCTTCTCCCTGCCCAAGGCATGTGTTCTCATTCTTCATCATGCTGGCACCAGTGCTCCTTGAGCCAGCTTGTTACAGGGTCAGATGGATTAAAGTGGCAGAAAACGACTCACTTTTCCTTTCTTGGGCTAGCTTCTGCTGGTTTAGCTGCCTTATTGAGATCATCATGGAGTCAGAGGAACACCAGCATCCACACAGGGGACTGAGCATGACTGCAGCAGTGCTGAGCTAGTTCAGCTTCAAGAATGGTGGTTCCTTCCACTACAACTTTTTCCTCCCTCCCCACCAATAATTGCAAATAAAGAAACAGAGGCATGGCTGGGACACACACATATTAAATCCTTTTAGACAAGTATCTTTTCAAAATAAATATCAGCCTTGGCTTTTTAAATAATTTCAAATGTTAAACAACAACTCAACACCATTTCTTTAAAGATTTGCAAACGGTCCAAACAGGACACCCCAAAACCTACACTCTTTTTAGAGCAACTGCACCAAAACAGCAGCATTTGTTTTAAACTGGGGTACAAACATGTGCTGGAACAGTGCATATAGTCATACTGTGTGCACATTCATTTTACTTGCACATGTAAGCACGCCTCCAGGGTTTGGATTTGGAAAGTAAAAATGTAAACAGAAACAGTTTTGAAGTATAGTTGGCAGCTTGTATTTCTGTGTACACTTCCAAATCTGGAAGGCTGCCTGCAATAAATAGAACCAATTATGTTCTTTGACAGTAAAAGGACTATAATTTTAAGAGAAATCTAGGGCGATGTTATTTAAATCCAAATAAGGGTACACGCAAATACTTGAAATGAACACTGCATCACACCTGCAATCCCTGACCTTCCAAAAACACCTTAAAACTTTTTTCCCCCCTGCCAAAAACTTTGGGATACCACAGATGGTCAGAAAGGCCAAACTCAAAACCACCCACTGATCAAATCACATTCTTTTCAACTCATTATGGCCTTCCTGATCCATTCACGATGTTCTCCATCACCAACCTTGCTAAGCACCCAACCTAGAAATGATCAAATTTTGAAACTCCATTCAAAAATAATAACTATACGTGGAGGAAGAAAGAGGGAAGTTAAACAACATACCTCCCAAAATACAAATCCTACTTGCTTCCAGATACTCTTATCATATTAATGCTAATTTATATAATCTATTTTCTTACAGGATAGAAATCAGCTATAGTCCAATATAGTCCCTTATTTAGAATCAGAGATTCCAAGTTTAGAAAATTTGGGTTTGGTAAACTATGGCAGTTTTTTCACCTCACAGCACTGAGTTGTGCGGAACTACGACAGCATGGTTAACTCCATTTCATTCTACTGAGTATTTTATTACAAGTTACAGCCTACAATTATTTTTCTAATGCATTCTTGACAACATACAAATATGTTAACTCTGAAAAAGTTTACATGAGACCATTATAATGTCTGCTGCTACTTCTGAAAAGAATTCCTTCCCCTTGAGGAATGGGGCTCAATGAGGGAGAAATTCAGGAAGAATTGTACTGCAGGAGAATTAATACTGGTTCCTAACATTAGTACTCAAAGTAGTACTTTCTGTGTTCATAATTAAAGCAACCTAAGCTTGGGACAAATTAACTTAAGTCAAAACCCCACATGTATTTTCCCCTAAAGACATGTGAGGCTACTGCAGCTGTTTTTACCACACTTTTACACATAAAAGCCCTGTGCATCTATAGCTCAGCAGGACAACCTGGCAGTATTTTTTCTGCTGTAAGGTTTTTTTGTACATTAACATTTTGCCAGAAGAATCTCTAACAGGAGCATCACTGATCTAAGTTTTATATATCTTGCTAAAAGGAAGGACTGTCACCCTTCAGTACAGATGGAATCTACATTACAAAAACGAGCAAACAAGAAGTGACCTTTCATGAGCTCTTCTATCAGAAAGTGTGGAGAACCCTTCCTTGCTAAGAGAACACTCATTTTTACAGATTATCTGTTTACAGATTAGATTAAGTGAATTGATTTTCACTGTCTAGAGATTACTCACAAACATTCTACCAACTCCCCCCAAATATCAATATTTAGCAATTAAGGGGGAGAGAGAGAGATACACCACAGTTAACTGGTAAGGCTTTTTTCTTCTGTTTTGTAAACTACCTGTAAGCATGTTCTCCAAAGAGAAGAATTCCACCTAACATTAACACATATGTCTTGTAAAGCAGGTGAAGACCCACTGTGCAAATCTGTGGGCCAGCCTAGTGGGAAAAAAAATTTTTGTTTACTTTAGGAGACTTATCATTAAGGTTGTCTTTCATTAGCACAAGTACCTACAGTTACTCTTCACACTCGGCAAGAAGGAAATTCTTTTATCTATGATATACCAACTAGCAAGAAAACTAGCAAGCACAGAAGGAAGTAAGAAGTGTACATAAGTGTACTGTGCTGTAATACTGTATTAAATGTATAAAGTATGGGATGCTTATGCAAAGAGGTACACATTCCAGTGACAGAGACAACTGAATAATTTTCCATTGCTATAAACATCAGCTAGTGTTTCAAAATCGATTCAAAAGGATAGACTGAACACTCAATACAATTTTATCAGTCCATACTTGAAACTGAGTTAGTCATTCAGTAAACTACTATGCTTTAATTGAAGTCTGTTAGTTTTTCCAGTCACAAGACAAATCCCATTACATTGCTGTCATAGACAAGACATAGCAATGTTTTATAATAATTTGCAGTATTTTCGGTATGAAAGAGCTGCTCACTAGGATTTATGTCTACATGTGATTTCTTTTCCAGGTAGAAGTTTCCTCTAGACTTTTAGCATTACCTTAAGAGAAAAAAAAAAAAGGTCTTTTACTCATTAAACAATCCAACTATGTTTACAGATTCCAATTTACTGCGAACTCACGTGTAGGTTATATGATTTTCTTTATTCTCTAACAAACCGACAGAAATACCAGCTACAGCTACATCCCCAAATAAGCTTTTTTAAACTTCTGTGGAATCCCCAAAACAAGGCAGGGGGGGAGGGATGGATAAAAAAAATTCTTGGGACAAGAGTAACACTTTTCAGAATGCAAAACATTTCAAACTTCCTAGAGACCAACATGTTTTATTGTCATTTTCAGACACATCAGGCACTCCAAAACTCACCACGAAGAGAACTGGGCAGAGTTGCCTGTCTAATTTTGCTGCTGTCCAAACCTGCTGTGTGGTGACAGTAAGACTGCCCCGGACTAGATATTTTCAGTACTGTCCTTTTGTTCTTCCTGCTTGCCAAGCTGGCATTTTTCCAAAATCCAGGAAGACTAGTACAAAGATGTCTGAAATTGTGCTCTATGAAAACATTATTACACACAGATTTAAACAGTAGAAATATTGCCTTGTTTAGAATAGAAAGCAGGAGACTGTTGTATTGCAGTTATGTCTTCTAAGTATTGCTTTCATCCTTTTTTCACAGAAAAGGCACAAATACGCAGAATTTCTTATCTGATCACAAACAGCAGCTCAAGGGAAACAAACAAACAGAAGGATTTAACACTGTCGAAAACACATCTTAGTGTTTTAGTTTCCTTCTGAAACAGGAAATTTTATTTGTAGTCACCTACTTCTTCCTCCCTGCAAATAACAGTGCTGAGTACCTTTGCCTCATTCTAGACACAGCTAAAAAGCCCCTAACGTTATTGGTAGCATCTGTAGAATTATAGTACAGCAGAAATACAAGATCATTCTTTCCCGTGGATGTAAAATCTCACTGGAAATTAGTGAAAAGAAGTTTCGGTTTAGTTAGATATGAGAACATGGGTTGACTATGTTTTAAAGCTGTTTTCTTTAAAATTATCTTACATGCAGATTGTGTTTGTTTGTTTCAGAATATAGCATTCTTGGATTCTGGTTGTAGTGACTTTCAGATACCATAAATAAAATTAATGGCAAGGTCACCCTGGGGAAAAACAAACAAACAAACAAACTCGCTATAAAGTATTGCCCAAGAGGGTTTTTTTATATATTTTATATATGTATATATATAATGTTACTGAAAAAATACAGGATCAAACAGCTGAAACAAAACCAAGATGAACAGTTTAAAAAGATTTACTATTGCTAGACTCTTCCCCCCCCGACACCCAAGAAAACCAAAACACCTTTGTAAATTCTTATTTTCAAATCCCCTTGCTCACCCTCCCCCATCCATGCAGGCATATTGTTTATAGCTTCACTCACTATCTGGGAGCCATGAAAACAGGATCACAAGAAAGAAACATTTGCACATTGCTGGTGACCTCTACAACTCCCACTACGATTGTGCTTTTTCCCTAGGGATCCCATGACATACCAAGAGCAGAATGTCCGTCCTAGAACATTTTCTTCCAGTTAAAGGCAGATTATCCCCCCGCCCCCCCTTTGTTAAACAAAGGAAAGCCTGGAATTAAATCTTCCTTTTTAGTCCAAAATCATTAAGTAATTCCATTTCTAGCTTCACCTCAAACGAAAGGAGTTTGTTACTTATAGAAGACTGGTAGTCATAAAGCACAAAGAATTAGAAAAGCAACGCATCTTCTCTTTAGACTTCACATATCTGCTTACTCATTATTTCAATGATTAGCTTGGCTTGCTATGTAGCAGGATGAGAATTACTCTCCCACTTGGCTTTTTTCTGGTTGGAGCTGTTCCTCCACAGCTAGGTGTGCGCTCTGAAGCTCAGGGAGCGGCACTCAAATTCTTTCACGTTCTTTAAATCAAAAGTCTTGAAGTTCGGCAACAAAATCAGAGCAACATGCCATCTCATACCGATAGAAATAAGGTTTTTCTTTGATTTCGTATTTTTCTTTAATACTCTTTTATATGGGAGGCAAACATTTTTTTAAGTGAACATCAGAAGGACCATGAAGTAAAAGCACACCACAAACAACATTCTGCTCCTTGCTACAAATATTAAGGGCTTCAATGCCAGTTTTCACATGCAGAAGTGTTTTGCTTCTGGAAATTAGCACAAGACAATGTAAACAGAAGATTACTTAAGAATGCCATTCATGAAACTACACTAGATAGGTAACAAAAGCTGAGCTTTGAGTATATCAAAATATAAAACTCCACCTTAAATAATGCTGTTTACTTTTCTTTCCATGTTTCTTCCCATCCTCCCACCTTCCCAGGATATTTGGAACCCAGACAGTAAACAGGATCTTTAAAAACAGGAAGCACTGGCACACAGACAAGGACAAGGACCCGGAGCAGAATGAATCCAGGTGTTCTGCATTCTGGTCTAGTCTGAATCTTCACCCAACATGAGCAGCTGTGTAGCAGAGCCATAACTCCGATACTGGGCCTTTTCCTGGTGCTCATCTCCCCCAGGCATGTCACCTTGGCTTTTAGAAGTAACTCTCTCTGCTGCAGCAAGATAAACCTCCAGTTGCATTGAAAAAGAGGAAATATTTCCTCTCACACTGTCCCTACCTAGAAGGGCAGGGAAAAACTGCAATAAACCACCAGACTCCTCACACCCCTACACTTGCCTTCCTACCACAAGCAACAGTATGAAGAGCGTTCAGCCTACAATGTTCACCCAACCGGCTCCTCTAGATGGAAGGCAGAGAGAGATGTGCGTTCATAAGAAAATTTGACTGAGATTAGGCCCACTCTATTTCTAAATTTACATCCATCTTTACTCAAAAGATCCACCATGTGAGCCCTTCCTTTACTAAGAAGCAGCTGAAAAAGACATCAAACTCAGACTGACTTACAACATATTGTGTACTTCCCATGTAACATTTCTTAGGCAGGAGTTGGACAACTTTAAATTGAGACAAAGTGTTTCTTCCATACTAAATTACTCCAGACCCTGAAAGCAACTAATGTGTGAAAAAAACAGGTTTGGAGTGGCAGTGGATAGCATTATTTTTGCAACTTTGCAGATTTTTAATATTAAGCCATAGAACAGTGAACTGGAAGACAGAAATTTCTGTTTGCAATCCAAGTGCAAATTAGCTTTCAATTTATTCTATCTTAACTGACTTCTGCAGCCAAACAGCATTTTTAGAAGTATGAGTTTAGTCTGCATGGACTTACTGAATTCCATTAGCAAAAATCATTATCTTTTATTTACTGGCAAACAGAGGATGGGATGCAACTTCACTTTTGATAGAGCATTTGTAAGGAACCAAATGCCTCAGCAAAAGCCATGGAAGTAGGGTTGGTTTTCTCTTTGTTTAAGCTCCTGAACTGAAAAAACAAAACAACACATTCTCCATTGAGGTATTTCTTAACCCCCTTTTTAAAACCATTTGTTGAGAGAAGGAAGTTTGTGGCAGAGTTAACACAAAGGCACAGCCACCATAATGAAAAATTTCAATTCTGCAGCTAAACACTCTTGCCCTATAAACAGCTGAAATTAATATAATTCTTAAATTGTTCCACGTGTCTTTGTATAGGACAAGATAGCAGGCAAACAAATCCAGTTCCTTGCAAACCCTGCCCTGTAGAAGTAGTTGCCTACTTCTACATAAGCTATAATCACAACAGCAAAATACCATGGCATTTCAAGAGTCAGTTAGAAATAATGAAGTACTTACTCCCCAGTAGACTTGTTTGTGATACAGTTAATGGTGATTAACTAAATATTTATTTAGCAGTAGGTGATAACCCTCCTGAAAGGTAAGCACCAACAGTTTTCCATAAAATATTATCAACAGACCTTTATTTACTCCAGCAGCAGACCAAGACCATCCTGCCTAACCCACACACCAAGTCTGCGAGTGGCACAGTGGGACACCATTCAGCTGCAAAGCACTTGGCACTACTACATGCTCCCATCAGGCTTCATCTCCCCAAACATCACAGATCCCTCAGGTGTACTGGACCTAAGCGCATCAGAAAACTGGGCCTTCTGTGTGAAACAATACTGTTGACTGAATTACTGATTTTGTAAGCATATTTGACTGCTTTATAGAAGTTACAAAGAAACTGAAGTTTCTCCAAAACCTTAAGGAGTATAGGTTTCTTCTTGTTCTAGCTGTTGACTCTGGTTGGATAGGACTTTTCTCTGCATTTACAGGTTGAATGCCAAAGCAACAATCATGACTCTTGAGACACTAACATATTTGCATTTGTGTTCCAAGAAGTGCAAACGAACATGATTCATTGTGACTGTGTATGTCATTAGGTCCTGCATGCTTCAGCCTGAAGTATAAAAACAGCCACGGTAAACTGTGACAAATGGTTCTTCAGCATGTTTAATCAAATGATAAACATTTCTGTACATATCTGTTAGAAGCATCTGCTTTGCAAACCCTATGTTGTGCAAACACGAAAACATGATTTCAAGTAGAGGGCTACTGACACATTAAATTTGTTGTTAGTGCATCTCTTTTCCCTATACTTCAAGCTGTTACCCAAATTGTTTCTCTTACGAGGTCAGGGTACCAGCAATTTGTGTCTACTACATCTGAAAGAAATGGCTAATATTTGTCTAAACACATAATATTTGCAATTAACATGAACTTTACACAGAAGAAAGTGACATAAGCTCATAGGTATTTAAACAGTGAATTCCAGCAACATCTCCTCAATAGTTTAAAGATTTCTCAACCTCCCAACTTGGAACGTCACTTTCATATCCAGATTGAACCCTTTGAGACAAAGGCACATGCTGCCTGCTACTACGATCAGAGCTCTGTAAAAGGACACGTTAAAAAGACAGACCTTCATTTTAAAAAAGCCAAAAAGACACTGGCAGTAGTCAGCCACTGCTATTAAGAGAACTTTACACATCTGCAGAAACAAGGAAGTATTTTTAATACATGGTTCTTTGGAAACATGCCATTTATGTTTTTGTAGGTGTGTATATTCAAAAAGACTGAAAGCAGTTTTCAGCCTGGTAAAGTTTAACCCTGGGATAGAACAGAAGACCACAAAGGCTTAAGTGTTTTGGATTTAATTTCAACCCATAAAAAAACCAATTAGGGAAGGGTTACTATATTGCAAATCATCTTTTTTTGTTGTTTAAATAAATAACCTGCCCACATACGAGGGCAGCAAGAGATTAGAAGCTGTAATAATAGTTACACTTCTCATATCACCTTGAAGCTGCTTGTGATACTATCCTATCTGCTGATGTACAATGAAAGGTTTGGAAAACAGGTGATGAAGGAAGAGTTGAAGAGCTGGATTGCAAAGTACTTTCACAACACATTTAAGAAGTTTCCACAGTCAGGAATAGGTTTTGCTATCCTTTTCTTCATGTATCAACTGTGCCATTTTGTTTCTTGTTGGCTTTCATTTTCATCCTTTATCTCTTGGTGGTAGTTATGCCATCTTCCCCCACACCTCAAAACATTCCAAGTTGGAGTTATCTAAGATCAAGAGAGTGCTGCTAAACAGTAATAACAACATTAGTGCTTTACCCTCTGTTTCAGAGCAAGTTGAAGATGAAGACAAGTTATTAGAATTTTACTAACCACAACCTTGGCAAGCAGTTAAACATGAGAAAAAACAGTTAAACTTTACCTTCTCAATTCAAATGTTAAAATCCGTTTTAAGCGTTTTCTTTTAGCTAGCGACCACTTATCAAAAGTTTCACGTAACTGGTTAAGTTTATTACCTACAATGACAGCATTTCAATTTCACATATTACTTACTACTTCACACCAAAACACAAACATAATTTATTATAAATCAATCTTTGTAACAAACTTGCTAGACTAAAAGAGGCACTCACAGGAACCCTATTTGGACACATCCTCAATTATACACCACAATCAAGACTATTCAAGATGTCTGGATGTTGCTTAAAAATTAGCTCTTTCACTTCGACACTAGAGGTTTTCTTGGTACAAGTGCTCTTCTGCAGTACTTAACGTCAAAACTGAAGGAGATTTCAGAGGCGACAGCAGGAAATTGCAAGAAGATAAAATACAATATATTAATCACCAGTGGAGACTGCCTTGATAAACTGGTAAGTGGAACTGGTTGTTCAACATCCACATAAACTTTTCAGCAAGCAGAAGAGCAATTTTCAGTTTTATTAGTATCACTTCCTCTTTTATAACCCAGCCACAACATTTGCGGATTATTCTGTTAAGAGCTGGGAACATAAATACAAAAAATGAAGAATAACTGGTATGTTTTATAATCTAAACAGTTTAATGACCACAAGAAGCATATTTTAGAGTACTTGGCATGGAAGTTTTACTTCCCTTTTCCCAAAGGGAACCAGCTCTATCTAGAAACTTCTCCTCATGTTAGCACTATTAACTTTAATCTTTTAAACTATGCCTGTAGTCAAGAGTCAAGTTAGTGTTTTCCAGCCTTAACAAAAAGTAACTTAATGGCACAGGCACCGAAATTGGATAATAACATATCTCATCACACAAAGCACATTTGTTGAGTTTTAAAAAGAAACAATTCATGTCTACTCTGCTTGCTTGGTAAACCAGTCTTCACTCTCTGGTTATTCTTACCTCTTTTGTGCTTGTATTTTCAAGTGTTCAGTGTTTGGTTTGCCTACATCTTTGCAGAGATCCATCTCCTCGCTTTTCCAGCAAGTCAGATGTCAAAGTCCCAAGGCACAGAAAATTTTGTTCCATATATTCAAATCACAGAACAGGCAGGTATTTCTACTTATGGTTGATTAGTCTCAGATGAAATGCTGAATCTTGAATATTTTCTTTTCAGTAACATTCAAGGTTTCTTGCATTTTGAGGATGTTCAAAAACTTGTTTCTTTGTTGACTGCTAATAGCTAAAAGAAGGAATAAGGTTGCAACAAGGAGTAATTTTTTGCTCACAGATTTAGTGTCCTCTGCAGGGATCCACAGCTAAACAGCTGATAGTTCAAGACACTTTTCCAACACAATAAATGCAATCTCAGCAGAAAAATCCATGCTTCTGGAAGGACCGTGACCCAAGTTAACAGCAAGAGTTAAAAATCAGGCACAGACTTGGAAGGAATTAGGCAAGAGTCATTCATCACCATTAACTGCCACATTAAGTATTGGCAAAAGACTGACTAATTAGTATGGAAGTAACAAAAACAGTTAAGTCTCAACGACAGATAAGTTTTTTGACATGTTGTACAATCTAGGAGGCAACCTTCCAGTTTTCTTTCTTTTCTGTTTGGACTTTGAGAGAAAACACCCAAGGGATGTTTCTCTACATTTCTTTGCCTTAGAAGAGAGTCATAATGTACAGCCAATAATGTGACTCAGCTGTCTCAAAATTTCAGGAAACTTTACAGTAAGTCTTAGTCAATTCAGTAAGTCTCCTGAATTTGACAAACATGCTTTGTGGTTCACAATCCTCAAAAGCTACATTTGCAAGCATTTCTTTAATCGGAAGCTGTAAGCAAAACCGCCAAAGTTTTCCTACGTAAAAATCCATTAATATAAATTAATCTAAGGAAATGTGTTAATGGATAGACAAAAAAACAAAAACCCAAACAATGTCTTTGAGGTATATCTAACCTCCCACTGGCAAAAAGCAATGGGGCATGAAACAAGAGATCGCTGAACCTCAAGTTCTAAGTTTGACCCAACTGTTCTTATTAAACTAGACTGAAGTAGTCATTTACTTCTATTGCTGCAAGTTAGCAACATGCCAGAGAGGTGAAGGCTTCCACGGTACTCCACCATTCTCTCCCCTTCAATTTCACAAAGGTAAGCCGGTTTCTTTGAATTTTATTTTTACATTTCTAGAGTTCAGGTATTTGAGCACAGTTTTTCAAAAAACGACTATAAGCATTCCCAGCAAGTGTACTTAGCAGGCATAATTCACCAAAGTGCTTTTATTCCCTGCTTTACTGGCTTTAAAAAAAGAATGCTCTTAATACAGAGCAAGCGATGATGTCCACTGTCCCTCACATTTGTTTCAAATACACAGGCTTCTTAGACTGCCTTTCACAAAATCTGCATCCACAATTAACTAGAAAAATACTTTTTTTAGAATTGAAGTGTAAATGCATGCTATATAAAATAAAACAACACACTGGCTGCAAAACCATTAAGTACTGCTTTGACTGAGAAGACAAGATCCAGAATTACATAAACTGTACTCAGTCTGCTGTATTTCCATTTGACCACAAGTTAACTTATAGAATTTATGAAAATGCCTTTTTTTTTTTAAAGCAGTTTAATTCCCTCTACCCTCCAGTTGGGCTTGGTTTTGTGTTGGGTTTTTTTTGTTTGGTTGGGTTGGGGTTTTTTTAAAGTTAATACTATAGCAGTGCTGCAGGAAAAAACAAACAGTTATACTTCAGAGTATTATTTCTGGTTCATTTAACACTCCATTAACCATTCAGAAGTAGATTTATAGAATGAATTTGGCTGGAAGGAACCTCTGGAGATTATCTGGACCAACCCTGTACTCAAAACAATTCACATATGTTTGGTGTCCAAAGAAGTATCAAGAGAAATCTATTTTCTCTCTCCACTGCTCACATTTGGATTAGGATACTACAAAGAGAGACTTGCAACAGAACGCTTTGCCATGACACATTCAACTTAAAAAGCAAAAGAAAATTCCCATCCAGTTTTAGCATAAATATTTTTGTGGCCTCTTCTAGCCATAGCTACAATTTCAGACAGGCATCATCACTTGGAGCAGCTGGATGTCTGGCTTTTTAAAAGGATGAGACAAAGCTCCCACAAGCATGGAATGCAATGCAATGCACGAAAAGCTGCAAAACCCCCAACAAACCCTACCTTAGCTTACGCTACAAGGCACAAGGCTGTTTCTTCAGTTTGCCAAAGTGCAAACTCTTATTCTTTCCCTAATGGTCTCCCTCCAACTCAATCATGGACACAAAAAATGCACATATGGCCCGTTTTTCCTCAATGGGAGATTTACTAGATCTCACCCACTTTTCAGTAAGTAGCAAGATGAAACTTAAGTTTTATAATGGTATTTTAAGACTAAACTGGAAAGACTAATTTTGCAGTATTATTCCCACTCCAGTTATAAAAATCAGTTTCCTCATTAGTATCAAAGTTTAAAAAATAGTCTTAGCTTCCCCTCACCCAAATACAACATTTTTCAAATGTACTTTTAACTACAACCTTTGTTAACCTTCACTAATGTACTCAACTAGGCAAAGCAAACCTACATATGCTACCCATCTACGAGATGCTAGTGTTTTTGCATGATTTGGAATTAATGTATCATCATCCCAATTTCCTTTCCCCCAAAATAGGCAAGAAAAGCAATAGCAACAATCTTCTATTTGGAAGCAACTGATATTTGCAAGGTGTTCAGATATCCAAGTATTCCTGGTACCCAGAGAACCTGCACCAAAAGCCTAGAAGGCTACATAATGAATTGACTTTTTATGTACAAAATTTTTTAAGACGGCAGTTCTTGCAGACTAAGTGTCAGCCTTAGGCTTGTTGTCTAGCCGTTTATAGGTAACTTTAATTTCTTTTCGAGTTAAAACTACAATAAACATCAAGGTTGTTCAAAATTGTATTACAGGTGGCCAAGCCATTGAAAACGCACACTACACATTTGAATCCAAGGAACAACCGTGATCAGGCAGTCCATTCTCTATGCAATTGTGTTGGTTTTGGCTGGGATCAAGTTAATTTCTTCATAGTAGCCAGTACAGGTCTATGTTTTGGATTTGTGCTAGAAACAAGTGTTGATAATAGAGATGTTTTTGTTACTGCTGAGCAGTGCTTACACAGAGCCAATGCCTTTTCTGCTTCTCACCCCACCCCACCAGCAAGCAGGCTGGGGGTGCACAAGAAGTTGGGAGGGGACACAGCTGGGACAGCTGACCCCAACTGACCAAAGGGATATTCCAGACATCATATGACGTCATGCTCAGCATATAAAACTGGGGGAAGGAGGAGGAAGGGGTGGACATTCGTAGCAATGGCATTGTCTTCCCAAGTAAGCATTTGCTGGCTGGGGTTAAACCGCAACAGTGATAACACCTTTTAAAGGTGCGATCATCTTCCAATAACTGGAAGCCTCTTATGACATACTCGGTCTTGTGAGATAGCATGATGGTAAAGCGCGAGAAACCCTTGCTTGTTGTAGAAATTCCTATTCTAAAGCTTCCAGAAACTTTTTAAAAGTGAGTTATCCAGGAAGACAGATCCCCCATTTGCTTCCAGAAAGCAGGAAGAGCCCGATTGTCAGAGAAACAGTTAATTAAGTACTGAACTACTTTATGACTTCCAATAAAGCACAATTGCTTTGTAAACAGCTCAGCTACACCACCTTTCCCAAGTAATACTCCAGAAAAAAAACCAACCCACCCTGTGCCATTATTCACGCAAGTAAATTGCAACAAGTAGTAAAAAAAAATTTGCCATTAACACAGAACGACAATTTGAAGCAGCCAAACAACTAAAACACCTTAGCATGGATTTGTAGGCTGGGCTTAGTGTGCTTTGAAAAAACACGAAACACTGTCTCCAGGTTACTAAGAAAGGCATCAGCTTAACATCTATGAAATGCAGGGCATCTGCTCCAGTCAAATTTCAACTGCAGCTCTGAATTTGCTGTATTTATTGTCTTAACAAAAAAGCAGAATATTTTAATTGATCACATAAGGAATGGTGTGGTTTCATAAATTCCTCTGTAAACACTATGAGCTTGGTTGATGCGTGGTTTGTCTACGTGATGTCGTTGGCTAAAATATGCTTCCAAATAACTAACCACTCTGGAAAAGTTTGCCAATGTTATTGTTTGAGAATAAAGTTACTTATTGTGAAACTTCAATTTCACAGGGTGCTTTATTTCAGAACAGCTTATCCAGTCAGTTCCCCACAGTAGACAAAACCATTAAATCCCATCGTCCTGAGTACTGGAACATTCCTAGGAACTAATGATGTTTACACACAACAAGAGGGGGTCTTTATTACACTGCATTACAGAATTGCAGCATGGAAGCAACAAGTATGAGAACATCTCTGTAAATTAATTGTGAGGTGGGAGAAATTAAAGAACGGTTCAGATCATGATGGGAAAGTTTCTAACTTTATCCAACGTGATGAATTTGAAAACCTGCTATAGCTCAAAACAGGGATGTGAGGATGCAAGTAACTAACAGAACAGAGTCCAGATTTCTTCCATTAAGTACAACAAAATCCAAATTCAGAATCCAGTTACCGCTCCTTTACAACTTTGCTGCAGAATGCTCGTAACTGCAGAATTAACTCAAGCAAAGCTTTGTAGTCCATACCGACTACCTTTAAACATATACCTTCCTTGTGCTTGTTCTGAACATGCATTGTTTATAAAATAACCTCTATTCAATCACGTTTTTAAAGTCCACAAGAAAAGAGTTACAGAGAAGAAAAAATTTACAGGGACATACTAGTAACAGCAACAGAAATAATAGGTCTGACATTTTAGTAACTTCAGGAGTGCTGAAAACAGCAACACAAGCCCCAAAGAAAAACAAACCTGCAGTTTTTATTAGTTTGGTCAAAGTTGTGTTAACATTGTCTACTAGGAAACACACAAGTACCGGTAAGAAACAGCAGTTTCTTATTTAACATCAATAAAACCCGATCTCTAGAGAGTATAAAATACTAAGTTGCTACAGGTAGCACACATGTGACACTGCTACCGTAAGTGGACTGCAGCTGGAAACAGGAGATTGCATGCCGCCAATTCATACACACACCCACTCGGAAGAGGCTCTGCTCCCAGTATCATTAACTAACCCAACCGTGAGCCCGCATACGCTCCATCACGACAACCGCTGAAACACATTTACAGAAAACAGCTGTATTTCGGAGGTGGGGGGAGCCGCACCCGAAAGCGACAAGCCGCTACGGTTTTTTTTTTTCCTCTCCCAGGTCACGTCCGTAGAAGGGGAGCCCCACAAATCGCGATTTGTCGGAGCAACGCCTTGGAGCTTTCCCGGCCGAGGGAAGCCCCGCCGCAGGAGGACGCAGCCGCGCTCCGACCCGCCGAGGGTCGTGCCTCCCCCTCCGCCCGCCGAAGACGAGCAAGACGCCCCACAGCCTACAGAAAGCGGCGCTCCCCTCCGCCACCGCCCGGCCAGAGTGCCGGCAAGCCCCCGACCACCGCCGGACATCCCAGGGAACGCCGCCGTGCCCGGGGGGGGAGACCCAGGCGACCCCCAGCAGCGACCCCCGCCTCACTCACCTCACAGGCGCGGCCTCCCCGCCGGCCCGCAGCCGCCGCCGCCCCGACGGGCAGGGCAGGGCAGGGCTGGGCCGGGCAGCGTCCCGCAGCCACTCGCAACTCCTTGAGTCACCTCACAGCCGCCGCCACCACCGCACCCTTCAGGCGGGTAACTGTCCCAGCCCCCGCTCCGCTTCGCTCCGGGCGCTGCGCGGAAGCGGGGCCGGACAGTCGCCGCGCCGCTCCCACAGAGCCGCCTCCCGCACGGGCAATAACAGGAAGGGAGCGGGGCCCTGACCCCGGATGGGGATGGTACCGCCCGCCGGAAGTGGAACCGCGCGGGGGAGGGAGGGGGGGAGAGAGTGGGGGTGGGAAGAGGAGGGGAAGGCGGCGGCGGGCAGCGCGCCTGCGCCGCACGAGGAAGGGCCGGGGTCGCGCGCCGTGCGCCAAGGGGAGGGGGTGCGGGAAGGAGGACGCCCCGCCCCCGCTCCCTCAGAGCCGCCGCTCCGGTGGCACCGCACGGCGCAACCTTCGTTGTCAAAAAAAACCTCACCCCGGCAGAGAAAAACCCGGGTTTGGCCGAGTCCCTGTCCCCCACCCGATTAAAACTTTTCCTTAAAAACCCGCTGGGCTCGGGTCACCGCGCGCGGTTCTGGCGTTGGGTCGAGAGGGAGCGGCCTACGAGGGAGAACGCTTTCGGGGCCCGCTGCCCGGCGTCGCGGGGTCTGGCGGGAGAGCGCTGGGCCGGCGGGACACGAGGAGCGAGGGAGGGTCTCGGGCTGAGGCCGTGACGGGAGGGAGGGAGGGAGGCGGCTGGGACAACACGGGTCATTAATCGCTCGGGCATCTTGGTTAATCGCCGTTTATTCCAGGGATATTTATCCTCTGCCCCGGAGAGACGCGCGTGAGCGAGCGTCGGAGCCGGGCGTCGAACGCGGCCAGGGCGAATTCTCTTCCTCGAGTCGGGGTCCGCCACGGGACCCGACTCGCAGCCGGGGCCGGGTCGAGGTGACTCCGGCCATCGTCCGGAGCGCCGGCCTCGCAGGTCGCGGCAAAAACGTTCCCCCCAGCGAATGTGCAGCAGCGGCAGTTGCTCTCCCCAGACCTGGCTGCGCGTCGCTGCGGTTCGTGATTCCGACCTGGAGTGACGCATCTGAGAAATGGGGATTTATTTTTTAAGAACCAGTAACAACGAGCGGGGCTAACTGATGGGACCCCCAGGTGGGTTGGCTGACGGCTACCATAAACTCTCAGTGACGGTTTTAGCTTGTAGCAACTTCTCGGCACTTCCCTGTTCCAACGAAATGGGAGAAAAACGAACAAAAATGGTGTATGCTTTGAAACAGGGTGGCCCAAGCGTAAGGGCGAGGCCTGCCCTGCTGTCCTCTGCAGCTCGAGGGGCGGATGAGCTCGCTTTGGGTACGAACAGTGTGAATAAGCTGAAGATGTTTATATGTGCAAACCCAGGTTAATGGCCATTTCTGCTGTCCGAAGCAGAAGGTACCAGAGGAAAAAAAAACAAAAACAAAGGGATTAAACGATCTTGTGCCAAACCGCGACCCGGGGATTTGAGCGAGCGGCTGAACACCGTTTGCAGCGACTTTCCCACCGCCCCTGAGCCCGTATTGCCAAAAAAGCCAGTTTCCACCACGGCGCCTTCCTGCGAGGTTCTCGTTTCCACAGCAGCCGGATCCGAAGGACCGGCGGAAAAGAAACGGGAGCTGCCGGCGGTGGGAGGGGGCCCCACGGAAGCCAAAACACCCCCCCCCGCCGCAAGTGCGATTAAGCTGGGCAGCAATCTTCCAGGCTCTCCCCGGAGGAATAAACCCACCCGGTAGCGCTGGGGAGCCGGTACCGGGATCCGGCCTCCCCCCCCCTCCCGCCCGCCGGCCCCGCCCCGCCGCAGGCTCCGCCCCGCCGCGCTGAGGTCACTTCCGGCAGCTGTTCCCGGCCGTGCCCGCCGGCCCCGGCCCTCCTGCGGCCTCGGGGACCGGCTGAAGTTGGGCGGGGGGAAAGCGGCGAGGGGGGGGCCGGGGCCGCCGCGGTAGGTGCCGCGGAGGGGTGCTGGAGTGGGGGGGGAGGTGTATGTGGTGGGGACGCGGCCCTGGCCGCCCGTGGGTGGGGGGACCGGGGTTTTTTAGCGGGGTTGGGGGCCGGCTTCGGTTGCCGGTGCGGTATGACAGGGGTTGGGGGGGGCTCGCAACGTTTCTGCCGGGTTCGGGGGTGCTTCAGGTAGTTCGGTGGTGCGGATGTCTGTGTCTGCCTCTCCGTTATGCTGGTTTCGTTTCTGCCTCGCCGGAAAGTGTGTCGGTGCCTCGGATTCTTGCTCAGGTTGCAGTTATTCCGAGGGAGTAGATACCGGGGCTTTTTTTATTTTTTTTTTTTTTTCCCCTCTTAGACTCCATCACCAAGACTGCAAGGCACGCAACTTTGCAGAAATGTCAGCTAGGATGTCAGGATTTACACCGTGGTTTCTGATAGCCCGTTGATGTAAGAGATGATAAGCGACATCTGTTTCTGGGTTACTAAATACGTATCCTCCTCAGCAGAGGGTTAGCAGGCCCTGCATCTTAAGGTAGAATTGTGTGTGGTGTGTGTTTGTTTTGGTGCGCTGTCTTCGACCCCTGCAGCGTCGTGAAATGACCCTGACTTTCAGGCTGAAGTTCTGTCGGCCTAATCTATGGCCAAAGGTAAACTTGCTGGCAAAGTTAGGTTAAGCGATGTCAGTGTTTTGAGATGCAAGTGGACTTGAGAAGAAACACTTTCTGTCTTGGAAAAAAAAACAAAACAAAAAAGCCCACAACTTGTTCATTGTCTGTAGAGCTTTCTGTCACTGTTACTAGTTGCCTCAACTGCATTTAAAAAATAATGCTGGTGGGAACACATGGCATGCAGATGTCTCATTGTGGTTTACACTTACGGCCGAGGAAGGTCGCATCGTATATATGCCTACTCCACCAAATGGTGCTCAGAGTTGAGGCCATACCGGTTTCTTTCCCAGAACTGCACTGTTGACAGCTGGGGAGGTTGCTCCCTGGTTATCTGTGCCACCAGCAGTGCCTGTGTGCTACCAGGCTGAGGTACGCAGGGCATTGGGATTGGGTCTCCTCCGTGATGGAGGTTCCTCGCTCCTTTGCTGGTTTGTAGTGTAAAGATTTTGCAACTTCGCATGTGAAGGGAAGGGAGTTGTCAAAGATGTCCTGTTACCTTCTCGTGGACAGGGTATCTGTAGCGACCCGCAGTGGAAGATTAAGGGGACATATAAATAAGCTGAATTTGAGTGATTGGGGTTTTTTTTTCCCTTTTAAATAATACCTGTAGGAAAGAAATCAACGTAATTTGAGGAATTTCAGTGATAAGAGTTCACCATCAGAAGAAGATCAGGGTTGCGTATGCCAGGTCAAGAAGTTCTGATTTTAAAATTGCCGATGCAGCCTTAATTTTATCTTCAGACTACTGTTTACTTTAGGAAACAGTAAATGACATTACAATTAAAGATTTTCTAAGAGTATTAGGTTATACCTTTTGCCCTGTGGATGCAGAACCTGTAAGCACTGTGTCCTATCTTGTATACAACAAATCCCATCCCTGACAGTTGCGTATGGAAGACTCGATGCAACAAACACTCATGCAAAATTAAGCAGATAGGTCCCGGTTGCCATTTACTGTAGATCTCTTTATATTGCTCTATGAAGTATTTAGCTATAATTTACTCCCATTTTAAGGTAGGAGGCCCGTTATGCTGGTGTAATAAAACTCTGTAATTGGATGGCATGCTTACCTGCTTGCATAGTTGATCTAAACTGCCTTGATAGGCCTGCGTTATGATACATTTAACCGTCATGAATATGAACTTGTTCCATCCGTAGCCCCACTGAAATTAATTAGACTGTCTACAGACTACTACTTGAGGGAACTAAAGGTAGCAAAATCTTTTTCCATAGTTCTGTTTAACCAGGAACACGTATGCTGAAAGTTGGAGAGAAGTTAGGTAACACTACAGAATTTACACTGCTGATGGATGACTTGTACCACACCATTCCTGTGTTTCCTCTTCCTTCTTTGTGGTGGATTCTGTTTTACCTTGTTTCAGTTAGTTTTCATGATACCGGTTTTGATTTTGTTTTTATGGTGGCATTGTGTTAGGTATAGTTCTCCTGGAATTTGACAGAGCCTTGGTGGTGGAGGGCTATTTAAAAACATGAAAGCTCCTGGTGGCTCTATTATTGCCTTAAAAGCTTGTCCTCAAGGCAATGCATGCTGCTCTTTTTTTTTTCCTTTGCTTTTTTCCCTTACCTTTAGTTCCTAGTAATAACTGAACTGCCTCCAGAGTTGTATTATTTGAAAGTCTAGTTTTAGAGGTAAACATTGCAGAAATGCTTGTGTCACTTGAGCACTTTAGTCCCAGTGATTTTCTTTTTTTCTTTATTTTAAAATTGTTTTTTATTTTTCCTGATAGAACATAGACCTCTCTGGGGCCAGACTTTCAAAGGTAATACAGTACCTAAAAATGCAGGCATCAGCTGGGATTTTCCGGAGCTTGAATGTAGCAAGGTATTTATCTCCTGCTAATTTTAGCAGACAGAAAATCCCAGAAGTTATCCCAGATAAATGCTATCTGCTTCTCCAGGTTCCAAAATGCCTTTGAAGTCGAATTCTGTTTTCAAAAGTGACTTAGGAACAAAGTTCCTACGTGGCATTTAATTTACCTTTCCCTAATTTTCCAGAAGTGTTATTTTAAAATGTAGATGTGGCTCACTATTTGCTTAAACAAACTAGCAAAGCCCATAGCATAAACATGGTTGCTACCAATGCAGCCTTAGCTGGAAGTGATCTGCAAAGACCAAGATAATGCTTCTCTCCATCCCAGTGTAGCAGTGAACAGGATTTGTTATGATAAGAAGCTAATAAGAAATTAACAAAAGTGGCTGTGCCTTGATTCATAATATCACTGCTCTGCATTATTCTAGGAATGTTCATCCCGGGCTTTAGATGTGATTTATAAACTTTAATTAAATAAGCCTCTCAGAACGCCTTGTTGGAAATCTAGGGTTAGTTCTAAATACTTGAATTAACTGAGAAAAAATTGAATAAAGGTTAATATGGGATAAGCTCTCCATTTTGCAGAAGAAGAAGATACAGCTCTGAATGTTGCATCAGTTGTGGTTAGTAAAGGAAACATGAAAAATAGCTCAAGGTCATTCAACAAGACCATGGAAGAGAACCCTTGGGAGCTGACTATGTACAACAAGGTGTGCTCACGGTGGTTCTCACTCTTTGGGTTTTTTTGACTTATTTGAGAGAAGTTAACTGTAGAGTATCTTTACCCAGGAAGGTCTTGGTGAATATTTGAGGGATGTATTTGTGTGTGTGTATGTATTTTGTATCTACCTATGTATATATAAAAAAAAACCAACTGTTTTGAAATATTTGGGTTCTTTTTACGTCATCAGCAGCAGTAATACATTGTAATATTGTTTAGGTCTTGGAGTATGAGCTTGTTCTTAGGTTGTCAAAAGAGAACGGGACTAATGGTTGTATCCCTCCCATTCCCATTAACACAGCTGTATGTGCTGTGCACGTTGTGTGTCGCATCTTCTAGCGGTCATGGAGCTGTGGGGCGTGTGTGCTGTGGGTCAGGTACTATGAGTGGTTAGGAATCTTTGCCTGTCCAGGAGGGTGCCATGGGATACTAACAACTGCATTTCGGACTTTAATCCACTTCTTATGCACGTATCTTTTAATCTGGCCCCGGCTCTCTGGCCTGCTGCCATTCCTGTGGGGTAAAGTGTTATAAACTGACTTCATCCTGCTTGGCATTGTGAAAAGGCATAAAGTAGAGGCAATGAAGTTACAGAAGTTGTGCCCTGAATTGTTGGTGTTCCTGTTAGCGCTGCTTATTTCAGCTTTTATGTCTCTCTGGTCTAGATCTGAAGAAGACTCCTCATCCTTCAGAAGTAGCATGCTCACAGTCTTCCTGGCCAATGATTCTTCTACAGCAAGCAGGTCTTCTTCCTCATCCTGAGAACCCTTCATCTCTTCCTATGTCAGTGGCTACAAGGCCAAGAGCCAGCTCACCACTCTCCCCACCAAAATCTCTCGGACTGGGGCCTTCCTTTCATCACACACAAGAAGAAGAGCTTGCAAAGGTGGTGGAGCAGGACCCTATGCTGGAAGAACTATGTAAGCCTCTGTGCTGTAAGCTTTGCAATGTCACTCTGAACTCAGCACAACAAGCCCAGGCTCATTACCAGGTGAGGAGAGTAGCAGGAGGCACGGCTTTCAGGGCTGCTGCATTTGCAGCTTGTGTAGACCATACCTGTGCCAGCACATGCACTGCCAGCAGCATTGCTGTGGTAGCACAGAGCTAAGTGTGGACTAATGCATGAGGACTAACTTAGCTTCTCAAGGGGGTTTTGAGTGCTTTGTTGAGGTGGCTGCACACCAACAGCAGCATTTGAGTTAGCTCATCCGAAGCTACCTCTACACCATCTAATGGATGGGAAGCTATGGCTAGAACTGCTCTGTAGGCATATCTTCACCCTGCTTGAATTTGCTGTTTGTCCAGACATGCTGCAGTGCTTTTATTTAAGGTGTCATCACTGGAGCATGTTGTGAAGACTTTGTCCGCAGGGACAGAGAAGTAGTACAAAGATGGCATGGGTGAAAAGGCAGATGCTCATAATTTACCTTTATTTTATGCGATCTGTTTCCCACCTGTACACTCATCCAATAAAATAGAACTTCTGATTGCACAGATGTGATTTTGTAAGGCCTGGACAGATGGTTTCTGCTGGATCCACCAGTGCAGTTAGGAAAGGGAGCTGCTGCCATGTGCTCATCACTGCCTCCTTCCTGAGGTTATACATACAACTGATCTGCTGGTGGGGCAATTTACACAAACTTTCTCATCTGTTTTGGACAGCATCAGCTAAGCCAGCTCAGACCAAATTAATTTTGTTCAAGCTGGTCTGGTTGACTTGCGTGAAATAGTTTGGGGACTATTTGCATCTGAGTCTTTGCTGAGAGATCAATATGTCATAGTCTTATGTTACCCTGTTTTACTAGTACCCTCTCTTACTAGTGCTATATTTGTGTAAGATGTGGAGATAGTAACTTTCGGCACCAGCAAATCCAAAAGGGTGGTTGTCCGTATCCTCAGGACACCAGACCCAGATTTGCTGTTGGCCCTGAAAAAGAGGTATCATGCCAGTGAAGGGGTAGGTTGAATTAGTGTTACACTTCAACGTCAGATTTCTGCAGTATTTCTGCCATGAGGGGACAGAAGCGCACTTATAGTACATAACTTGCATTTATGCATATGTCTTACTATATATCCACAATGCATATGCATACTCTCATGTAGCTCTATTGGGCTTTCAAAACACCAGAAAGAACTATAGTATATCTTTTTCCAAGAGAAAATAAAATATGAAGCAGGGTTTTTTAGGTTCGATCTCATGTTTTAACTCATGCTTGCAACCTTGTGAAAAGAAGTGTGTGTGTGTGTGTTCAGGCTTATCAAAAAGCTATGCAAAGCAGTTAACGTTTCGTGTTTAAAATACAAAATAGTAGTTTTAAATGAAATGGAAACAGATTGAGGAACTAATTGTAAACTTGCTGATTTGAGAAAATCAGTCAAAAATGAGGCCCAATCCTGCTAGGTGATGAGCGCTTTAGAGAAAGTAGGGGGATGCCAGCTTCTCTCAAGTCCAGAGCTGTTATTTTCTGAGTGACGGCTCCTTTACCCGAGGTGCCATCTTCATGACCACTTTCTCGTTTTGGTCTCTGGACCCTTTTTCTTTCAGTGTAAGATACTATTAATAGTACAGCGATTAATTTGGGTTCTCTTTCCAGGGTAAAAACCACAGTAAGAAACTCCGAAATTACTATGCTGCCAATAGCTGTCCGGCACCTGCCAGAATGAGTAATTCAGTTGAGCCTGCCCCACCTCAGGTTGTCTCCCTTCCAGCTCAGGTAAGGCATGGGAAGGTGACTAACATCATGCTGCTTACTTGTCACCTAAACCCCACCCCCGTAAGGATAACTAGATCTCACGCTTTGAGGATTACTGCAGGAGTTGGGAAAGAATTTTCCTTGTGATGGCACAGGATGGTGGAAATGGCCTGTTGTGGGCTATTTGCTTTCCTTTGAAGATGCAGATATTGATCTGCCCTTGCAGCAGAATATTGGACTTGAAATGTTCTATTTCTGCACGGCAAATACTTTGATTCCTAGGGATGTCCAATGTGCCGCTGATTATGGTTGTTTAAGGGCAGGTATAAAACAGCATTGTTGGAGCTGGATTTGGACATGAGGGTGTGGCATCCGATCTGCACAATCATCCCTCTATTGTGTGAGGGAAGCCTACGTGGAAAAAGTGCTTAGGTGCTCCTACACCCATTGCCCAGAGCTGTTAGCTAATTCCTCTTTTGTTGCTCCTTTTGAAGTGCTCATTCCTGTGTGTAGGGTGAATAGATCGTTGCCTCAGTGATCCAGATTAATTCTGTCTCGGACACATTAGAGGCAAAAGAGATGATTTTTGCTTTCTTCTTCTAGAATTCATCACAACTGATTGTCATGGGACTTAACAGCTAACCTGGCTTTTGCATGTGACTGTGCAGGGAACTGCAGCTGGGCTGCAGGGATCGAAGCTGTGCCTGTCATTTCCCAAAGCATAAGCCTCTGTTTGTAGAAAAGCAAAGAGCATTTGCCATGAAGCGGCAGACTGTTACACTTGCTGTCGGAGCTGCCTGAGGGAGACTCGGGCCTCTGTAAAACAACTTGGCAGCTCACAGAACTGAATCGAGGGGCCATGGGGTCCAGGCCGAGGTAGTGGGACATGGGTGCTGTACCTGCTAGGGTATCTGATGCGTTTTTGTTAATGGAGGAAATGGCCTGTGGCAATAAAGAGACCACTCTGGGGCCATGTGAGGATTCATGTTGTAACATCGGAGCCAGGATTGTGTCTGCCTGTGTCTATAAGCTTAAACAGTATCAAAGGAGATGTGAAAGAAACTCAGCTTGGCAAGTGCCGCAGTGACATGGCTGTATGAATCACTGCTGCTGCACTGTTTACAAAGCACTTTCCTCTGGATAATACACACTGAGGAGACATGGTTGCTGCCCCGATCGGTGTGTGGTCTGGCTAGACAAGCAAGGTATCCTTCATAGGGCAGGAGCTACGCATGTGAGGCTGGGTTCTTCCTTTGAAGTCTTGATCCGGGTGCCTTCCTACCTGAAGGGTAAGGATCAGAAGTTTGGCAGCTCTCCTGTTGTTTTTTTATCTCTTACTGTGGTCAGAAAGCTGGGTAGAGACAGGGTACTGTGGAGAGATTAGGTACGCTGTAAATAGGAGAGAGGAGCACCTTTACCTTTCAGTGGGCCTTCCTCAGTGTGAAAGTCACTGTTCATCAGCTCCCAGCAGTCAGGACTAGAGGAGTTAAATCACTGCTGTGAAGTAAACAAGCCTCTGTAGCTATTGGAGAGGTACAGGGTCTTTGTTCAGATTGCTTTCCTCTCAGTCTGAGGCCAGGGATTTGCCTAGATCTCGAGGAATTTGCTGATTCTCCTGGAGGCTGAGGCAGGGAAAGTGAAGTTCTTGTAAGAACACTTTGGGGAGCACTTGAGAGTGTCCTAATCCCTATGCTATAATTCCAGCTTTCTTGCTGCCTGATGAAGATTATACTGGTCTCAGTCCCTGTGATTCAATATTTCAACGATTTAACCTTCTTGTGTTTCACATGCTGTCTCTCCCTTTGCTGCTAGATGGGATCCAGTAAACCAGGTGGCCGAGTGATCTTGGCCACAGAGAATGATTACTGCAAGCTTTGTGATGCCTCGTTTAGTTCTCCGGCTGTGGCACAGGCTCACTACCAAGGGAAAAATCATGCCAAACGGCTGCGTCTTGCAGAAGCACAGAATAACTCATTCTCGTAGGTATTGTTCAACTTCACGCTCAGGCTGAAAGCATGTGGCAGTGTCTCTGGCAGTCTTCTTCTCAGAAAACTCTGAATTGCAGCTGTTCGTATTTGTTTAATCTTCAGGGATGCATCAGAACTAGGCAAACGAAGGGCGAGGAAAGAAGGGAATGAATATAAGATGATGCAGAACAGAAGAAATATGTATACAGTTCAAAACAACACAGGTAACCGGGAGCTTGCATCTGTTCTATGGTTGGAATAATAATGAGCAATAAAAGATTTGTTTTTCTTCTGTTTCTGAGGTCTGCTTTAGCAGAGACAGGTTGTGAAAGGAGCTGGTCCTAGCTCTCCTGATCCTTCATGTCTGCATGTTTTTTCCCAGTTGCTAAAGTTGCTTTGTTTTGTCGGCCTGCTTGTTAGTTCAGTTTCTCAGTTTGTAACTTAATTTACCATCTGCCTGTCTATAAGGTTGCTCTAAGTGGTGACAATTTTCCTGCTTTATTTTCTTGGCAAGTGGCCAGGTGCTTTAACTCCTACTGTAGCACATCAACCTGTACTTGCACTCCCATGACCGGAATGAGAGAGCATGTTAGCCTCCCTCTAAGACCATCTGTTCCTAGAGTAGAGTCCTTCCTCAGGTGTTAGATACTAACTTTGCCTCTTTACTATGATTTAAAGTGTGTTTTACAGTGTCCAGCCCAGCATCTGTTTCTCTTTTTCATTTTAAGTTGTGTTGTGAGCACATATTAGCTGAAACCCTGAGTCCTGGTGAAGCTTGATTTAATTGTGTCATTCTAACCACTGTCATGTGGAAAAGATAAATCTTTTAAAGTTCTATTAAATATCACTTTGTGATGATTTTAAATTGAGGCAGTTTATTTAATCAAAAGACTGTTCTAATTCTGGAATTGGAAGGTTAAAAAAAAGAAAAGAAAGAATTGATTCATCACATCAATGATTAGACTCCTAATTTTCAAAGCCCTGTTGATTCTTAATAAGACTGGGGCACTAAGCCCACTCTACTGCTTTAGAAAATATCAGCAAGTACTCTCCCCTGTGTCCTACACCTCTATAAAGGTGGATCTCAGCAGAGAAGTCATATGGGAAAATAAGGTTCAGACTCTAATCAGTTAAAGAAGCTAATCTTTGGCTGCTTTTTAATCATTCGTTGGACTTAGAAGTTGTCACTGAGCTGCCGCAAGCTTTTCTTTCTTATAGATAAAACAGGCTTTTCTGTTGACTCCTCAGGTCCCTACTTCAATCCCCGCTCACGTCAGAGGATTCCTCGGGATCTGGCCATGTGTGTCACTCCCAGTGGCCAGTTCTACTGCTCCATGTGCAACGCCGGGGCCAGCGAGGAGATGGAGTTCAGACAGCACTTAGAAAGCAAACAGCATAAAAGCAAGGTGTCCGAACAGCGGTATAGGAATGAGATGGAGAACCTAGGCTATGTACAATGATGCGCCACCCTTGGTAGTAGTTTGCAAATAGAGCAGCTTGTCTCTCGCCTGCTGTTTGCCACATGCCCTGCTTTGTGCTCCATTTGATAGGAGTATGCTCTCGAGCTATACATGTAACACCTGCAAACTTAATGGTATGGTTAGATTTATTTTCTATCATAGTTGGCAGGATGACGCTGTGCAGGACATGAAGTGTTTTTGATGTTTGTTTGCTAATTATCTAAGGCTCTTCATTGTATTGAATGGCGGGGAGGACTTTGTCTTCTCCCTAGCCTTCTGCATGAACATGCAAAGCCCAAGAAGTGCTGGGAACTTCTGTGGTTCTACCACACAGGTGGACCATGTGCAAAGCCCACCCCCTTCTTTGCACACCACAGAGCAGTGCTCCAGAATGCCTCCCTACAGCAGACTGAATCTCTGGGCAGCTTGTAAAAGAGGGGCAGGAATGGGCCCTGTGAATGTGTGAATTAGGTGGTGTACTTGTCCACAAATTTCTGCTTGTGGCTCCCATTACAGCCCAGAGTAGGTTCTTTCCACATCCTTGTAGAAGGGCTGTGCATACCTCTTCTCCTTGGAGGGTCTTGCCTCTTACAGCTTCCTCTGCGATGCAGATTTCATTCTGAACATCTGACATTGGATATCAGCTGATTCACCCCATTTGGAAATACTCTCTTCTACCAGTTAACAGTGCAGAAAGATTCTCGGTGTTGTTGGCTGGCCACATTAATGCACCATTGGTGTAGCTCATCTCTCTGAAGAGAGTCTGTGGGGATCTCAGTGACTTAATGAAGTGAATAGGAAAGCAAACCTGCTCAGATGAGGTGTGCTCTGCTCTGATTCTGCCTTAGACTGAGTAGGGTTGAGAATAGGTCGGAAGGAGCTGTCAGCTGTAATTTCTTTGCATGCTGATGTAGAAGAGAGCAAGTGTTGGTCTCTGACCTGCAGCTCGATTGCTCTGGGAGAGCCGGGCTGCCTGGACCTTGGGGAGCAGATATCGGTGTGTCCTGCTTCCATGCCATTCCCTGGACAAAGCCCAGTGGGTATTACAGAGGAGAGCTGAAATGCTCCTTTGGACTAGAGCTACCAATATTGGATGAATTTTTTCCCCTCTTTCTTTTCCCATCTCAGGATGGGTTTTAATTCCATTCCTTGATGTGAACTTCACTGTTTTAGGGACCATCAAAAATCCAAAGTTAGGTAGGATGTGAATGTCAGGGGTGATGATTGTTTGAGCCACAGCTCAAAAGCCACAGCTTTTTGGCCATGCAGAAGTATTCATGAAACTTGTTAAGCAACTTTGTAAGTGTAGACAAACCCAAAGGGTGTGTGTCTGTTTTGATTTTCCTTAGCAAAAGTAGAAAGGGGATAAAGAGCAGAAGTAGGGCTGACATTTATTTTTCTGCTCATTTGGGTAGATGTGAGGAGCTGTGATTGGAATCCAGTTCATTGTGTTTCTAAAACATTGGCTCCAGTGGCAAGTGCAGCATGTAAGTAACCTCCATTGGACCTGATTCACCACTGTGCTGCTACAGCTGTACTCTGGTATGGCTTCATTGACTTCAGTGGCAGGTGCAGAGAGGGGGTAATGGAAGCATCATGGCTTGTCTCCCACTCCTTGTTAGGTAGTACATTGAATTAAATGCAGCTCTGTTGGTTTCAGTAGCATTTTACCAGGGATAAATTTTACCTAGTGCGTAATGTTGAAGGTAGCTCCCCCACCCCCTTATTTTGCCATTCTGATCCTGCCTCTTGCATTCCAGAAGGACTTTCTGCTTGCCTTAAAAAATGAAAAATGAGTAAACTAACAAAAAATCCAGATAGTTTTTATTCATCTTTGTCGTCCACCTCAGAAGGGTTTGTTGCACTTGGCTGCTCCGCAGAAATCGAGTATTGTTTTCTTTAGCTACCTGAGCATCAGGTCACCATAGAACCTTAACACAGCCTTCCTAAATCTGGGCAAGATGAGCTCTTGCATAGTAGTCGAAAGTAACCCCCTACATCATTCTATGCTGATCCTTGCCCTGCAGGTACAGGCAGAGCAACGGACATCCTCTTGAATGGGGTTCCTTCCCCTCCTTTGTGCAAAGTCCAATTAAATAGGGTTTGTGCACTGGAGCACGTTAGAAGGTAGGAGGACAGGTGCCCAGGTTGCAAAGCATGAGATAAGCAGTTTTGACAGCCTGTACATCTGTTTCTTTGTGCTTTCCTGCCCCTTGCTCGACCTCTGCAGCCTTGAAGAACATTCCCCTCGCACAAATCTCATCAGCCTTTTCCTCTCATCTTTTGCAGTCAAAGAAGGGCTCTCGTTTTCTCTTTGTGTTCTGTCATTTGTTTTTCTAGTCTGACACCACTGTGCAGGGACAGAGGGGGTTGAATGAGCCTTGCCACAAGGTGCTTCACCAGAGTGATCCCTGCATTATGGTTAAACATCCCTCTTGCTGTAAATTAAAACACGGCATTTCCCACAGGCTGCAATTAGTAGCAGAGGAACAACACTTTGCGAAATACGAGCTGGAAGAGCTGTAGGTACTGGTGTTCTCTAGCTTATTGCTAGTGCCAAGAAAGCATTTTTGTCAGCTTTCACGTGTCCCCAAAATCAACTGTTCACCACTTTGCTTTGGTTGCTGCTCCCGCTCCCAGCCCAGCGGTCTGCCCCTCGTTTGGCATTTCCAGTGACTGCCAGAGGCGTCAAAACTCAGTTTGCTCCATGCAGTGTTACCTCCTGGTAACATCTGGTGCAAATGTACCACAGCGCACCCGTGTGCCAGTGCGTTTGGGAGGGTGTGCGAGGGAGGTGCAGGGGGCTGCTCCTGCAGGCTTCTCTCTGCATGGGGCTGAGTCAGGTTTTGAGGAATGGCTCGAGTCTGCCCTGAACAGAGAGGCCTGCATCTGCTTTGTTTTGTTCAAGGGAGTACAAGAAGTGAATGTCATCATCCTGAGAATTTCAAAGTGGTGGGTTATACAGCAGGTATAAAGCAGACAGTGGGACTCAAGCGACAAGAGTAGGACAGGTTTCCTGCATGGGAGGAAAGGTATTTCTTGCTGGGAGAGGCAGCTGAGACTCACCTTGCCCCAGTGCTCTGTTGTGGCCCTTCCCTACAAGTGACCAAAGCTTTCCTCTCCCTCTTCAGCATTGCTTAATGGTTTGTGATCTTCCGACTCTCCCTCCAACATAGAAAATTGTTGACTGCAAAGAGAAAACACCGCACCACACTAATATCATTAGGGTTCAGGCCAATCCAAACTCACTTGTCAGCATGAGAAACTGGGTGGATCCTGATTTTTTTTTAATTTTTTTTTTTTTTTTTGTGAAAACTGTTCTCCAAATCAGTGTTCAAAACACGTGTTGAAAACAGGTCCTGGCCAAACCCTGTTCGACATAGATGGGCTGAGGAGAATACCGTACAGCTGTAGTGCCATTTTCCAGACCCAATGAATCTTTCTCATGTTAAACAAAGCACCAAACCCAAGATACAGGACTTCTGTGAAGCTGTCGCATTGGCCAGTAGGTTAATGACCTTTGCTGCTAGAAACAAAATGTAAATCAATGTGTTCATATTTATTTTACTGTGCTGACCACTAATTGATTTGTTAATATTTAAGGCATTATTCTGTAGGTTGTTTTTGTTTAACTAGAACACTCTACATCGCACTTTGCTTTTGGATCAGAACAGGTATTTATTATATTTGTGAAAATGTTTTCCCTCCCACATATGTATTGTTTTCTTTCACTTGATGCAAAAAAAACCAACAAAAAACCCCAAACAACAAAACCTACTCCAAAACCAAAAAACCCCCCCAAATCCAAGCAGTGGATCTTCTTTGTTTCTTTTCACGCCAAACAAAATGGGAATTTCCTTGCAACTTGCTCTTAAATGTCCATTTCTAATTTTTTTTTTCCCCCCCCTCCAATGGTTCCTTTGGTAACTCGGGATCATATTTTTAGAGACACACGAAGTTCATACTACATTTAAGCATTTCTTTTAAGGCAAGGAAGTAAACTGTGGAATCCATGTATTTCTGAGGAGTATGAAAGTGATACTATTTTGTTTGTATTAAGCATTAGCTGTTATTTTGCATTCTGCACTAATGAGTAAATGTGTTATTATCTTGCCTAACATTGGTCTATTTTTGACTTTTTGCTTTCTTCATGTACATCAAAAGGAACCCTGAAAACTTCTGTGGAGTTGCTTAGGATGGTCATCAATGTAACAAAATGCAGATTTTTTTCTGTAAAGCTTCTTGTCTTTTTTCCTTTTCTAGATGCCCATTATAGGGCATTAGAAGGGAAAGCTATCGCCGTAAGCACGGATTCATATTTTAGCTTACTAATGCATGATGTCCTTTTGCTACATTACTTAATGCTCTCACTGTAACCAATGGGAATCTTGCCGAAATCAGGAGTGAATGAAATACCCTAGCTAAATATATTATGTTGGCTAGGGCCAGGCAAGGTACATTGCTAAAGTTTGTCTTTCATGTTTGGGTTACAACGCTCTTAAGGTTTTGCTTTTTGAGGAATGTGTATCTGGTTCTGTAAGGATTTGGTCCTGCTCCAGCTAAAATAGTTGGAAGTACATTGACTTCAGTTGAGTAGGAGCAAGCCTTGAAACCCTTCAGGAATTTCATACTGCTGATGTTTTCTCATATATGTGGTTTTTGTTTCGTGGGTTTTTTTAAAATTTTACAACCATATATACAAGGATGCTCTAGATGAGATGGACATCTGTTGCCGATTATGGAAAAACAAATGCCATGGTTGCCAAAGGATTAACAGAAAATGGAGAAGTATGGATGTGGTTTCTTTGAAGTTTGTGGCTAAGCTCCTATTGCTTTGAGCTGGGCTGGCTTCTTTGCCATCTGCATAAAGTTGGAAGCGAAGATAAAATCCACTTTCAAATAAATGTGGTCAAACAGTAGTTCTGGGAATCTCTCCTTTAAAAAATGTGTCACAACTAAAATTGTATCTTTTTATTTGAAGTATCTGCAGGTAAAGGCAGGACTGTGAATTTTTAAAAATAAAATCAGTTTTTCAGTCTGTGTTTTGCAGGGGAAAATTTACTTGATTTAATTTCCTTCTGCATCTGTCCAGCAACATCATTTGCAAGTGCTTTGAATATGTTTCATCTAGAGCCTTCTTGTCAGGTTGGTTTTGTACATTTGTCCTTATTTTCTTTATATTGTACTGACCCCCAGGAGGGAATAGTTGATGAAAATGATTTTTTTTTTTTCTTTTTTTCTTCTTCAGTATATAATAAATCATCTCGCTCTTCTCATTGTACAGCCTTAGTGTTTGGTACTGCTACTGCTCGTGATATGGCGGGACTATGCATGACTGAATTGATTTTAGCCTAGCATTGAGTGCAACTACATGAGTAATATGTTTTAATACACTGATAAAGGAGTATAGTCCAGTGTAGAATTTGTTACTGTGGAGGGGGGGGGGGTCAGTGTACTTTCAACTATTATCGAAAGCCAGCCGAGTTCTCCCTCTGAGCTGTCTCTGCTTCAGGAGGGGTTGGGAGTGCTCAGCCTCTGATGGGATGGGAACCAGAAGGTCCGGGAAGGGCTCTGTTTCGGGCTGTGCTTTCCCCTTGAGTAGACATCACAAGCTCTGCAACAGCCCCAGGCTGAACCACGGACTGACTTCAACTCGTAACTGCAAAAAGGTGGGGACAAGCTCAGCCTAATACTTACATTTGCACATTTTTTGCCAGCGTGCTCTTTCCCTCTTTCGTTACTTGAGTGCTCCAGAAGACCATGTGCTTATGCAGCATAAATGACTTTCCAAACAGAAAGGACATTCTGAACTGGAGCCTTGAAGCAGAGAAAATCTGGGCTTTGCTTAGTTCAACTCAGGTAAGAGAAAAACGTTGCGCTTCCTTGGTGCTGCAGCCATGCTGTTAGTGCAGTGAGCTGTTGACCTCAAGGGCAGTATCCTGGTGGCACACGTAAGACATTCAGGGTGTGTGACTGTTGTTGAGGCACAGCTCTGAGTGTATAAGCAACTGTGAGCAGGGATGTGTCCCTGCACTCCCCTGTCCTCTGTTATTCAAGGCATTGGACCATTACAGAGAATAGTGACACCATAGTAGAATTATCCTGATTTACCATTTTGTTGGTCTGAGAGCTGCCTCGGTGCTTAGGTGACTTCTTCTGTGCTAACAATGAAATGCAGGAGGCTATATGTGTTCTCATGTATAGTAAATAGAGCCATAAAAACTTGTAAGTGCAGCTTAGTGTTAAATCTCACCCCAGCCCTTCATTATCTTATGCCCATGCAGACTGCATTACTTTCAGCCATCCTAGGAACCAGAGAGGAGCAAACCTCTACAGAGCAGCGTGTCCTCGTTATTAGATGTTAAAGCACTGCCCTTTTAATACTTGCATGTGGTAATTGTATTCCGTATTAATTCTACAGCAATTTGGTACAGTCAAACCATAGCGACACACAGAGATACCTGGGCAACCTAATTCAGAGTCACGGGCATTTGTTAAACTAGGCAGCAAATAAAATAGTATAAAAAATAGATGAAAATCTAAGACTAATTGTATGATTTGGAAGCATAAATAGCACTCCTTCTGCTTCTCCAGTTACCCTGGTGTCGGGTTGTCACTTAATTGCCTTGCAACATTTTACAGCTGAGGAAGTAAAGTTTGGGAAAAAATAAGTGATTTGTCCAGAAAGTCTATGGCTGAAAAGAAAGATTGAACCCAAGGCCTTTAAATACCAGGCTGCTGACCCTGCCACATCTCCATTCAGCCTCCCTGCTCACAGGCTGATGAAAATGACTGGATTTTAAATACAATTTGATTAATAATTGTTGGGTTTTCATTGTTTATATAATGGCTTCACAATGCTTTAGGAAATGGGCTTTAGCACATGGTTTAAAAATAATGGAACTTAGCAGCGAGATCTCTCAATATTGCTTCTGCCATTAAATCTTAGTGGAGAGGTGGAAAAAACAACAGCCTTTAGGAGGATTGTAGAGGGTGCATGTTTGCACAGTGCAGGTTCCGGAGGCTCTTCTGTATTCATTTATGTCCTCTTCACATAAATTGTCTTTATTCCTACTTCTATTTCTCCTAAAGCATTTGGAATAGTAATGAGCTGCTGTAACAGATAATACCTAGAATTCACTGGCCTAATCCTTCAGTGAATGACATGCTTTCAATTGGCCTTATTCCACTGGGCTTACTTCACCTCTCTACCTGCATGAAACAAGAGCAGATCTATTTAAAGTCGGTGGAATTACACAAGTGTAAAGAGAGATAGGAAGATTATCCACAGTATATTATCTGAGAGTAGAGAGTGTCTTTGGCAGGTGTTTGCTGTGCATATAAATATGTTAAAAAAGTATTAATCTAAGGCTTGTTTCTCAATACTAAGGTACAAGGAGGTACTGTGCATGAAAGAACAAGGTGTAGGGTTACAAGAAGAAATGAACACAGTTGCACGATAAACTAAACATGCTGCATTTGGTATGCCTATGGAATTTTGTGCAGGAATGCAGTATTTACCTGAAGAAGCCAGACTATGTACTTAATTAAATGCAATGAGACCAGTAGTGTGAAAAACACTACATGTGCCTGTGTATTACCCTGGGTTTTAAAAGATGAAATGTAGGTATGAAAAAACCTGTGAAAAGTCAAATGGCAAAATCCCCGTACACCAGAAGAGTTGATGACGTACAGGTTAACACCTGATATTTGGGGAGTCTGTAAAGAGTGCTTCAGACTTAAGGGACCTGTAAAACGACCACGTGATGCCAAAAATCTTTAATTGCAGCTGACTAGAGAGTTTGGGACCTAACTGAGATGTCATTTATGACAATGGCTCATTTTTGCTCTGTGTGAACTTGTATAGGTGGGGATTGTTTCAGCAAAGAGTGGAAGCTCCCGTGCGAGGCAGGGCTGGCTGTAGTCTCAGTACCCTTGAGGGATTTGTCCTTCTCCACTTTGACCTGCCGTGTATGTGTGCATGCATGTGAAGCAGTCCCTTTAAGGACTCTTCCTCCTTGGTATTATCCACTATTTATAAGAGATCATTTTGCAGTAGCTCCTTATTGCAGCTACCTCTAATACTGTTTGCAGTGTCTTGGCAGCAGCGTGTTGGGCTTAATTAGGAAATGGCCAAATTACTGGATACGTGGGAATCTTAGACAAGTAGCTTCTGTTTGTAAAAGCTGGTGAGCACCTGCTACTCGTGTAACAGTTATACTCGGAGCATGTTTGGATTAACAGGTCCAAATTCAGACAGAGGAACAATGCAATTCATCTCCAGGATATTGCATTTACTTATGTCAGGTGGGATTATGGGCTGCTGTACGTTCTTCTGGTCTGTCTGGTAGCTGGCACCAAGGTACCCAGGCATGAGAGGTGGATGCTTCTCATGCCTCCTATTATGACTGGTCACAGTGACTATGTCTTTGGGGGTTTGGTTTTGACAAGCCTATCTTTGGTTTACATTGTCACACAGTCACAGAAATGTAATTAATAGGACAGCTTTTATAATGTTTGTTTCATGACTTTGATTTAAAGTTTGTTTACTTGTGTGAAGCACAGATTTTTATTACGCAAAACCCAAGTAATTTCTAATGAATGTTATTGAAAAGTACAAAGAAAAGTGGTAACAGTGCATAAATGAAAGTAAGACGGCTGTTTCAAGGTTGCAGTGACCCCAGGCACACAAAAGTGAGGAGGTAGAACTGGGAGGCAGCAGTGGATAGTACCAGTCTGTCCTTTGCTGATCCCACAGTCCCAAGGCACATGCTGGATGTTCAGCTGCCATATTTGCAATTATACCCTTGAAATAATATCTGATAAAACCCGAGCTGTACCGATGACCGTTTGTATCAGCCTCCCCTTGAGGCTGATCTGCTGCCGTCCCGGAGAACAGTCGGGATGCAGAAGGCTCGGGGATCGTCACGCGCGGCCGAACAGACTGCGCCTTCCCCTGCACTCCCTTCCCACCAAGGCAAAATGCAGCGGGGCCGGGTTAAGCCCTTGCCCTTAGGGTGGGCTGTGTGTTAGGCTGGTATCAGCACAGAAGGCATGACAACAATTGTTAAAATGTAAGATGTAGCCACATACCTGAAGCTTTGAAGGAAGCGTCAGAGATGGCGGGTGAACGGAGTACGAGGAGAGGCACTCGAAGTTCAAGGTGGATGTGGACGCGTGGAGTGCTATCTCTCCTCTGAACAGGCTTCTCGCTAGAGAGACAGTTACATCGGCCTGGAGTCCTTTCATGCTTTGCCTAGTGTCTAATACGTGGGACAGATTTCTGAAGACACATTGTTAATCTAGATTAGCATTGATCTTCACACAGCTTCTGACAGCTGCTAGGAAATGCAAGGATGGGTCAGACCACAGCTATACGTATATATGCGCTGGGTGTATATTAGGACATAATAAGCTTTCAAGGGAGTTCTTCTTAATTTGGGTACAGGCTATATATGTGCTAATTATATGGCAACAGTCTTGACAATTAGCATGCATACTTTTAATTTGCATTTCTGATTGCAGTAACAAAGCCAGCATTGCCTTCTCCTCTCACTAACTTCAAAGGCATTGTCTTGATTTAAGAAATGGTATCCTAAAGCTGTTATGAGAAAGTGAAGCTGTGTTACTGCAACTGTCAGGCTGCCCACTTAAAAAACTGCAGGATAAATGGATGAACAGCCAAGCTCTCTGAAATGGTTCATGAGAGCTTTAAGGTGAGAAAATGCCAGCCAGCGTTTATTGTCATTGGCATACAACATAATATTCCCACAGTGAATACAGCACAGGTCTTCCAAATCAGAGCATGCTTCCCTAAAATGTCAGGACCCAAAGATACTCCTTGGGTGCAGATCGTACGCTGTAATACTTAAAAGAAAATACATGTCCCAGAGGGAAAAGTAATAATCAGCGGAAGAAACAAGAATACAAAGAGAGACAGAAAATTTGACATTCCCTTGGGTGATCCTGCCAGCCCTTGGACACAAGACCGGCATAGATCACGGGTAACATTTAACATTTGGCACCTTAATCTGCTTGGGTGTTTTCATTCGTCTCGGCAGACATTTCAAATTGCTGTAGCGTTTTAGTAAATCTGATTGCAAGTCGTCTTTGAAAACAAGGCTTAAAACCACAAGCGAGTTAGTCTTACAAAATTTAAGCCTGCAAGGAGAGTCATTAGCACGTGGTTGTGAGACTGCAGTGGGTGCAGTTGTAGCCTTTGAGCCTAGCTAGAGTTCTCCAGGACAATTCCCTGCACAGAGCTGGGGTTGCCTGAACTGCCTACATCAAAATTAACGACTCCAGTCCCCTCTCTCTGCTACGGTGCAGCACTGGTTACCAATCTCAAGCTACATGTTCCATATAGAAGCCCATCATCTCAATGCTGCAGTGCCACAGTCAAATTATAAATATTTGAATGTCTTCCTGGAGACTGGTTGAGGTCACCCTGTGCTCAGCAGGTGCTGCTGAAGATGGTCTAGATTTCCTCCAGAAGGAAACGAAGCTGTGTCACATCACACGGGAGCATCACTTGCATTTGGCATTTGGGATAAAACTTAATGTTCTACAATTATAGTGTCGGATGGCTGGCAGCAATTTTGCCAGACAAATACCACGTGTCTTTCCTAGAAGGATTCAATCTTTAATATTGTTTTGATGCTGGAGGCTTTTCCATTTTCTGTTTATTAGAAATGACATCTATGTTGGAAGTGTTGCCTTTAACCCAGTACAGCTGGTGCCACCTACAGCACTGTGGAAAAATCATGGCTGCAGCGTTTTGTTTCCGTGCGGTTGCTGTATGACCGAAGGAAACTGTCACCTTGCAGAAATCCAGCCTTTGAAGGGCTAAATGTGTGTTAGCTGTTCATCTGCTTTGTGTGCTTTGAGGCTGTTTCCAAACAGTTTCACTTTACACCCTCAAAGCGTGGAAATCTATTGCTGAGGCTACGGGGAAATGTTGAAAGTCAAGCGGTGCACGTGGAAAGCCCGTGGAAGGAAAAGCAAACCAGGAGCTGTGAGGTGCTAGGGCTGCGCTGGTCCAGCACCCAGCTGAGGAGGGGTACATCCACCTAGCTTCACTCCTCTTTTTTCTACCTTTATGCTATTACCTTTTTTAAAACCGAATCACCGACTGCAGTGGAGGGTGCCCTAAGTCCAGGCAGGCTCTGTTTCTTGGAAAAGATTTCCACATACACAGCAAGAGGCCAGTTTTAATCAGCATCCTTGTGCCTGGCCGTCCTTTGGGGCAGAGAATGGGGAGCAGGTGTTTGCTCTGTCTTCACCTATTTGAGCCACTGCTTTTTCTTTGATGGGACCTTGGTGAATCCGTGACATTTTTCTGTCTCAGGGGAATCTTGCCTGTCCCTCTGGGGAATGAACAAGTGTAGGGTGACTGGATTCATTGCTATTTCATAAGGATATAAATAATACACAAGGTGTAATACACGAGTGGCAAATCTGACTCTGCTGAATATTCATGTAAATGCAGTGAGGCACTTGATCCTTCTTCTAAGGGCTTTTACTGGGTAGCTCAGGCATTTTTCTGATGCATTTTATGGGGCAGAGGAGACGAGCGAACAATCATGTTGTGAGATCACAAGTCACCCTCCTGAGATGCTCTAACAAGCGTTTAATCGTTGTTCCCTGGAGGAATGGCTGTAGTAACTGAAAAGAATCGAGAACAATACAGAACTGAGACCAGTTTCGGAAGAAATGGGTCACAGTAATTCATAATTCCAAAATAAGTCATATTAGTTGGTGTCCACCTCCCCGGGCTCCGTTTTTCCCACTTCCCTGCTGGTCCAGCAGCTTTGCTGCGGGCTGTGATGTGTTGCTTCGGAAGCGCCAGCCAGCCCCACACCGGTTGCAGATACGTGGTTTCCTGATCGGCTTCCAGAAAATGAAGAGTGAAATTTTCAAGTCTTGTAGCCCCTTAGAAGACTCCATGTTTTCGAGCTTTCTGGATGCAGAAGTCCCATCAGTCTTCAGGCGGGTCGAGGCTTTGAAGTCGTGGCTGCAGCCGGAGGAGGGCTGGCTGCGGAGGTGGCCGTGCCTCGCCGTGGCTCTTTTGGGTGCCTGGAGCTATCAAGACGCAGTCGTCCCTTGAAAGATGATGTGAGGGATGCCTGTCCCCACATCCATGCAGCTGTGTCAGTCTGTCCTGACGGCTGTGCTGCCTAACCCAGCCGGCTCAGCCTCAGCTCAGGCGAGGTTTCCTATGCTGTGATTACACCTCCTGATGGCACTGCAGACATACTGTTAGAAATCCCAGACCATTCCCTCCTTAGACCCATATTTCAAGCTCTTATTTAATATTGCCCCATTTTCAGAGGTTTTAAGAAAGGTGGCAGTGCTTTATTGATATTGGTTTGTTGTTTTGAGGCAGGTGAAGTGATGGTATTTTATTTTGATTTCAACAGCACACCCATTAGGATTTCGGAAGGTGGTAATATCCCCTGGAAACAGAAGAGGGCAGCTGTTTTTTGAGAAATGAAGAGTGCATTGACTATTTTTGAGAATGAAATAGCAGTCACTCAGATCTAGACGAAAGGGCTCTTTTTTTTTTTTTCATGAATGAATAAAAATAGCACAGTATTCTGGGGCCCGTGCTAGTGTAATTAGTGTATAAAATAGCTGGACCCCCATCACCTTCCACAAAGTCCCTGGGCTTCGTCTGGCAAAATTAGATTCCTTGCAATTTTATTGCAATGTAATTAAAAAGTAACCAAGGGAATACAGAAGTCAGTCTTCCGAGATGTTCAGCACCAGACAGAATAAAAAGCGTTTGGCAGCTCACTGGATTGATAGCCAGTTTCTTTGTTTACTGCCCAAACAGAAAAAAATAATTGCTGTGAATTGTCACTCTGTATGTATGGAAGAATATGGAAAAATCACATTTAGTAAGATGTTATTCAACCCTCTGAATGTATATTTTTTTAAAGTGAAAGATGTTTCCAATTTGTATTTAACAACAAATGCGTAAATTCCAAAACAAGACATCCTTCTGGAGTGAAATCTTTCTTTATAATCCGAACTAAGGCATTTTGTGACTTCTTAATTTTTCAAGCTTCAATTTCCAATGAAAACAATTACACAAGTTTGACAGGAGTTTACCATGAGGTTAAGTCCATCCGAACCTTTATTTCCTGGCAAATATTTAGCTGAAAACCCTGCAGCGGCTCTGGTGAGCAGCCCCGAGCCCTGATTTTAGCCCCAGAGCAGCCACACTCAGGCAGCAGCACCAGCCTGCCTCCCTGTCTAAGCCTGTACACCTATTTTTCCATGTACACAGACTGCATGTAGGCAGTGTAGCCTTGTAGCATGAGGTAGAGATTTTTTCCATAAGAAATTTCTCATATCTGGTTTGCCACACGATGCCTGTTCCCTGTCCAAAACTAACAATCCCCCCCTCTGCAGGTCCCCGTGGCTGGGGCTGTGCTGGGGCCATGGCTAGATCCAGACTCAGGAACCTGGGTATGTTTTTAAAGCCAGAATAATCATACTGGTTCACATGGAAACATATATCCTTGTATGCGGGTCTTAACGAGAGGGGCAGTTAATCCCCATTCCCCATGGGACTAAATCGCACCCGGAGGGGGGTGCCTGGTGGTGCTACCTCTACTCACAGAGCAAAGTGACAAGCAAGAGAGATGGTACAGTTAGCTGCTGCAGTTGAGGAAGGCTAAATATCCGCGTGGGACTTACACCTCCCAGTGCCTTCGTTGGTCCAGTCGGTAGGTAATTTGGGAAACTCAACAGTAACTCCTTCCAGCACCTTCCCACTTTCACCGTGCCTTTCTGGCTCTGAAAACAACTGGGAATTTTTTTATTTGGCTTCAGTGAGGAGCACTTGAAAAGCAAATTGTCTTTTTTTATTTTAAATAGGCAGAAACAATTAGAGGCCCTCTGTAATGAAACAGTACTGACTGAAAGGGTAACCCAAAAAGACTACTCTTCTGATGCAGAAAATAATGAGGGCTGCCCTAAACTTTTAATCAGGAGCTCAACTTTTATTTGCAGCTGCTGACAAGGATAGCATCCCTTAATAATGCTTCTGACAGTTTCAAACTCCTGAAATTAATATGAGAGCAATGAGAATTTAATGGAAGCGCTAATTACAGATGCTGGAATTATTCTGCTGCAATTCAAAACCTCTGATGTGGAGAAACTCTTAGCACGGATGGGCTGTCATCTAATTTCTGAGAAGTTTTGCTGTGAAAGGTGACCCTGGCTTTACGCACCTTCATTCTGCAAGATGTGGGCATCCTTCCCTCACACTGACTTCCACACCTTGCAAAGAATTAGGATGCAAGCAATTAATTCCTCTTGCTCTGGAGACTGTACTACTCATACCCCTCATGCGTGCCATTCCCCCTATTTCCCCTCTCGTGATTAGTCATAATGTCCTGGACTAGCAGGCTTGCATCTAGGCTTTTTCCAAAAGCACGTACTGATTATGCGGGTGGATTAAACCCAGATGGCTGTAGCAGTTCGTACCTAGGTTGCCACCTCTGCAGCAGAAACAGCCGAACCGCACATGAAACAGCTCCTGCTTTGCTGCGCTTTATAGTCTAATTTATTAGGACAAACTGGTACTAACGATTCAGTGCCACTTTACGTGGTTATTCAGGTACCGGTGGTGTAAGGAACGGAGGTGGAGGCCAGGCAGCCTCTAGGAGATGTGAGAGAAGAACAATTCATGGGGACGAGCCACCTCAATCTTTAATCCACCCGTACTCCTGAGTGAGCATCCCCAAAATCACAGATCTTTGGGATTTGACATTATCAGTGGACCTACCCATGCCTTTCTGCAGAGCCACCTTTCACCCTGTCCTGGTTTCAGCTGGGATGTAGTTAACTGTTTTCCTAGTAGCTGGTACAGTGCTGTGTTTTGAGTTCAGTGTGTGAAGAATGTTGATAACACTGATGTTTTCAGTTGTTGCTCAGTAGTGTTTAGACTATAGTCAAGGATTTTTCAGCTTCTCATGCCCAGCCAGGGCACCTGACCCAAACTGGCCAACGGTGTATTCCATACCATGGGACGTCCCATCTAGTTTAGGAACTGGGAAGTGGGGGGCAGGGATTCGCCGCTCGGGGACTGGCTGGGTGTCGGTCGGCGGGTGGTGAGAAATTGCCCTGCGCATCATTTGTACGTTTCAATCCTTTTACTACTACTGTTGTCATTTTATTAGTGTTATCATTATCATTATTAGTTTCTTCTTTTCTGTTCTGTTAAACCGTTCTTATCTCAACCCACGAGTTTTACTTCTTCTCCTGATTTTCTCCCCCATCCCACTGGATGGGGGGGGAGTGAGTAAGTGGCTGCGTGGTGCTTAGTTGCTGGCTGGGGTTACACCATGACACACCCTGAGCTTCCTCCAAATCTCACATTGGTGCATGGAGACCCTGCCACGTCCCTGGGTCCCGGTGGGCTGTGGGAGGTGGTCCCTGCACCGCAGAGCGCGGTGCTGGTGGGCTGCGCCGTCGGCACGCGACCTGGCTCTTGGCAGCCTTCGTAGCGATGCCGCGAGATTGCTGCTGGCCTGAGGAGATGCTCTAGATACTCAGAAGAACCCTGCCATCATCCTTCCAAAGGTTTTATTCGGGTTTTGGAGGCTGGGTACGTGACAGCAAGCTCACATTGCCCTCCTTGCAGATCCTGAAAATGCTGTCTGGCTGTTTGGAGCTCAGGAGAACAAGAACGAAGTTTGAAGGCTTTAAAGGGAGAGCTTCAATTTCCAGCTACTAGTTAGAGATCAAAGGAAGTCACAGACCGAGGGGCTGAACATGGATCTTCTCCAAAACGTGAACAACTTCTGATCTATGTGACTTTTTTTCCTGTCTCTTTTACAGCCAGCTGTGAAACCTGAACCTTGATATTAGTTCCAACTGTTGAATGGCATTAGATGATTCATCTCTTCTATTAATACAAAAAGGAATACTGTTTTCTGCTTTGCACATAATTCCTTTTGAGAAATAGATGAAGACATAAGGGACATCGAAGAATTATTTAATCTAAGCTTTTTCCCCTCAGTCCTGTATTTTGTCGCTTTATTGAATGATTACACTCCGGTTCCTGCCCTTCCCTGGTTACTCTGGAGATGGTGCACAAAGGCATCTCGTCCTGCTTCAGTGCCCTTCTCCTAAGGGAGGGGTGTGCATCTTTTATCAAAAAGTAATAAATGTCCCTTGGTATAATGGAGTGAAGAAAAGGAGGGGAAAAACAACAGGCTGGTTTCACTATGCTCTGTTAATAAGCCAAAGCCACTATCATAAAAATGCCAGCATGAGCCTTGAAAATCGAAGTATAGTCTCAATGATTCAGCTGAAAAATCTAATTCAGCCAAAGAGGTGGCTTGGAGATTTCCCACCCTGTATGGTCAATGTTCACAGAGTCATGTGCATAAATACAAATGTTTCTGGGAAACACTGCAATGAATCAATACGCTCTGTGGCAATAAAGGTGGAGAATTTTTTATTGTTGTGGCAATACTTGGCATGTGACGTGGATATTGCAGCTGAAAGATGATCGCCAATTTTATGGATTTTTGAGCTCTTATTACATTGTGAGGACCTTGATAGAGTGGAATTTGAACACCCCTTTCCTCCCCTTCCCCTCTGCTACTAAGAAAGGGAGCAATAGATCAAAGATGAATTGACAGAAGTGAAAAATGACAGTCAAGAGAAATCTTACAGCATTAAATCTGGGGGAAGGATATTTGTAAACCCAATACTTAGTTCCAAATATCACTGTAAAATAACGTTCTCTCTACACTTCCCTGAAATCATGGACCATACACCGCCTGTGAATGCCCTCAACCACACTTAAAGAGAAGAAACCTCCGTGCTGTCAGCAATACGTGCTGCAGACCCCTGCGCCGAACTTACCCAGAGCAGGGAGGGGTGGTGATGCCCCTTCCAGGACCAGCGAGCTGCTCGGCACGTTGCATCCTCGTCAACGTGCCGGCTGCCTCCAGCCCCAAATTACAGAGCTAGTTTCCAAGGGAGAGACACCGCTCTTCCACCTCTCCTCACCCTGCTCCTCTCATCAAGAGAAGAGCTCTGCCAAGGCAGTCGGGCTGACTGGTGCTTGGGTTGAACTGTCCCAGAATCACATCTCTATGTCTGTACATGGGTTCTGTGAATAAAAACACATTCATACTGTTTTCTCTTGGCTTGCTTCCCTCTTTCTTCTTTTTTGCTACATCTGACGGTAGTTTCATGTCCTGTGTTGAGTCCAGGTTCGCCGGGCTGTGACCTTCTTTACGTTATATTTGCACAGCACCAGCCGTGGTCCCCGTGTCCGAAAGAGATGGGAGGAAAAGGGAACCCTGTGCCTTCACTTTGTGGAAGCTCAGTCTTTTTATTTTGCTGGGTGTTGGGGCATTAGGTAGTACTATCAGAGGAGGACTGACCCCAGCTCATACTAAAGCTACTAAAAATAAAGAAGTTTTTACTAATCTTTTTAATGAAAGTAAAGAGGTTTGGGTGCTGTGAGTGGGGGGAGAATGACATTTTACGTAAGCATCTTAAAAGTGCCAGTTACCCATATAGCCTAGTGGTAGGTGGCCTCCTAACAAATCCATATTTATTGTTTACGGGGGTTTGTAAGTGCTATTATAACAACGGTAAATTATATAGAAACAAATGAGTTCACTTCCTGGGACTGTGAACAGAAAGTCCTTTCTCCTTTAGTGCCATTCCCGCTGCTGTTAAAGGTTTACCGAAAGGAAGCTGCATTTTTCTCAGCACATTATTATTGTGATTATTTCTCTAGCGCTGACAGCACCCTCAGTTCTTTCTCATTATTTAGTAGATGTGCAAGAGCCTGGTGTGTCTCCCATTAAAGTCAATAACTATCTTCCTTAATTAGTGTTCAAATTACGATCAGTCTCTTAACATTACTATCAATTAGCTGCAGCGCGGCTCTGCTCCGTCGTTCGTTTGAATTCTTCGAGGTGAGCTGGGTCCGCGGAGGCCGGGTGGGATCCTGAGCGGGACCCAGACCCCAGGGATTTGGGTTGAATCTGCTGATGGTCACAGGCTCTCCGAAATGCTGCTGGAGGAGGAGGAGGCGGCTGTCCTGAAAAAACAGACCCAGCACAGCTGGTTTAATTGCCCTGTTCCAATCAGATGAATAACTTGAAAGTGTCAGAAATTTAATTGTATCCACAGAAAAGGGAGTCTTTCCTCCTTTTTCCTCTGCGCTGGATCGCCAAGGGCTGTAGTGACCTTGGCACGCAGTGAACTTTCACCAAGAGCTGGACGGGGGCCCAGAAATTAAGACGTGCAGGTTTCTAAGGCCAATTACAGCACATGGGAGCGAATGATAACTGGCTCGGATGCTGCAGCTTGGAAAGCCGGTGCGTAATAGCGCCCGGTTTACTCTGCTCGGAGCACAGTACATCAAGGAATTGATGTAGATGTTGAGGAGGTACAAAGGGAGTTTGCAGTGATTGATGTGTCATCATGACTCCTCCAAAGTACCCGACGAGTGGGACGCAGGACGGTGCAATGCAGGTACCGGGGACTGCAGCTTGTGTTTGCTGTGCAAGATTATTTATTCAGATTGGGATCAGAAGTATTTGCAGTTCTTCAGTCAAAAAAGAAAAAAAGAAAAAAGGAAAGAAAGAATGTGTTTTGATGAAGTTAAAGCACAGAACAAACCTGGCTCCCTGCTGACTGTACCAAGGTTTGCTGAAATTTAGCTTATCAGCACATGGTGATATTTGCTAGCAAAACAGACTAAATGATCTAAACCAAAGCACAGCTATTATAAACCTCCTATGCCTTAGAATGGAAAATTGCCTGGCACTGGCAATTTTCTCCTAACATCCCCCCCCAATCTAATAGAGATTATGCTCTGCACACGTCTGTTTTCATCTATGAAAACTCAGGCTGCCACCTATTTTCTCTGACCCCAAAGCCTACGTTACATTTACACTGTTTAAACTCCTGCCATTTTTTTAGACTACTGTGTTTCACGGCCATGTGGTACATCTGAATTAATTCTGTACATGGGAAACCAAGGCAGTCAGAAACCTGTGCTTTGCCCTGGGTCCCATAGATTAATGTGGGAAAAAGGACTATTTCCACTTGGATCCCAGACCTTTATACTTTGCCCCCTCTCTCCCTTTCCCTTATCTGAGTCAATGGAAGACCCTCCTGGCAAGGACAGCAGTTGTCCATGTGGAAAAGTGACCTTCTAATATATATTATTTTATTTGTTTGGATGCAGTGAGCATCTGGAAGGAGTGCAGCTAGTGCCACGCTGCCAGAGGATTTTCGAGCAGCTGGTCCGTGGAGGTAAGGTATGCAACTCTGGACCAGAATGAAACTATTAGCATTAATTTAGAGACAAAAGTATCTAAAGGACATGGAGGGTGCCTGTGTTGCTTCTGGAGAGGACTCTTACTTATTAACCTTTTTGCTGCATATTGAAGGACAAGCCCCAGCCACCCCAGCGCTGTCCAGTGTGGAAAACATCAGTAAATATTGACGGAACCAGGACTCTTCCCGCAGGATGGAGAACGTCAGCTGCCACAAAATACTACATGCCCAGGCACGACTTCACCTAGACGATTAGCCAGGACTGCCTGTCGAAGCAGGAGACGGGGATCTGGGGGCAGAGGGGGGAGCAGGGCCCCCTCCATCTCCACCTCTCTGCTGTTCTTCTTTATTCATTTACATCTCACAACCGGGTTTAATTTATCTAGATGTGCCAGCTCAACGAAACTTCAGTTTCTTCTCTTAACTGCTGCGATAATCTCACTTCTGCTGCCTTTTGAAAATAGAAAAAGCCGTGCAGCTAAAATGAACCATTTTGATGAGTATCTTCGTGCTTTTTTCAGCTCTTTCTTTGCTTCACATCATAGAAAACTCCAGAACTTCACCTCAGCACCTGAAGCGCTGATTTCAATTTACATTAATTTCAGACAAAGTGATTCCCTAATAGCTGAGAGCATTGTTAACACTTGTCTTTTTTTGAGGTAAAGAATGAGGAAAAGGGTCCAAAAGAAATCCATATATTATACATAATAACAATTTGCAGTGAAGCAAATACCCTTAATGTCCCAATGAAAGTTCTTGCAATAAAATATATACAGTTCCCTCTTTGGCTGTTAATTCTTATTTCACACTTTTTATCTCCTGAGCTTTTCAATTTTCTGAGCAAGATGAGAAAAACGAAATTCTTGGTGCTCAGGAGCAGGAGCAGTCTCACTGAAGAGAAGAGTCTCCTCTCTAACCTTGCGTAATTTGCCCGCCTTTTGCAGGTAAGGTAGGGGAGAGGGGAAACCCCCACGCTGAATAGGGTTTTCCAGTTACATAGCAAGGTTTGGTGGGGAGTCTCCAGAGGAGTACTTCAAAGACTGGTCACTTAAAAGCCAAAATTGTGATACATATTCTGACAAAAAGGTTGTAACTCCTTTTTTTTTTTTATAACTTGGAAAACTGAAAAATGGCTTTGTTCAACAGCAACGTACTTATCCCCCTTGGAATATGAATGAAGATTAATCCTCAGTCACACTGGGAAAGACTTAGCTTTGAAATGACTGTTACAGTGATTTTAAATTAACATATACAGCATGGAGAATGAGTTCTTTTCCTCTGAGTGTGTCCACTCTGGGCACTTTTTACCACTATTTAATTGACTGCCAATTAATGTAAAGTAGCCACACATTTTTAAGGCTAGTGTAGACACTTTCCCACATTAATCTGTAAATTGGCTGGTAATTAATCTGAGATATCTATCCTCACCAACCCCAGAGACAGTTTTACCTGTCAGATAGGAGGCACTTGTTGCTGAAAAAAACAATTATATCTTCATTTAAAACAGCTGAGAAGCAATGTTTAATTAGTTACATGCTATATATTGTGGACAACTGACTTTGATATAGACAGGGACTTGAGTGGTCTGAATTATATATTTAGCTTTGCTGTCAGGTTTGTGAATCCTCTTGGGAAATCATTTGCTCCTTCGTGCTTCTTCTCTGACCTCCTCCCTAACACCAACAAAAGAGAAAGAAAAATGCTATATCAAAGTTAAGTGTCTGGGTTTTTTTTAAATACTGAGTTTGTGGTGGTTATTTTCTAGTCAAGAAAATATCAAAAAAATGAAGCAAACTACTTCTCTCCAAATATTTATTCAACCTGAAGTTATTTGTGACTTTCTTTGAAGCAGATGAAAGCATTTTGAGAAGAGCCAGTCTTCTGCAAAGCACACTGCTGTTCTTGCCTGCATCTGGTTCATGTGTCATCATTTGAAACTGGATGAAGTGAAAGTACAGGTGCTTTTGCATTTACATGACATTTTCCATTCGCTCTGAGCACGGACACATGATAATATCAGGCTCACTACAAGCAAGGAGTCTGATGCTTTCACTATTTTCTTCCCTTGTGTTGGAGAGATATCCTACCACCCACAGAAAAGGCATTATCTCGCTGTACAATTGTTCTGCATCTTCCCATAGCACAGCCCTTTACAAGGAGCCGCGCTGCGTATGGTGGTACATACAGGGGAGGGAAGCAGCTTCGTATAAATGCCAGAAACGTGCATTTCATGTCTTATCTCATTTCCGAGAGAGAACAACCACCTGCTTACAGCTGCCTAATGATGAAAACCATCCACTCTGCTAGCTAATAACTATGGTTGAGCCAAGCTAGTCCTTGAAAGAGATAAAAAGGAGCTGGCAGAGCCTTCTGCTTGCTGCTGGTAACCACCCCACCTCCCAAAGCGCCGGTGACTCATGCTTAGATCTTGAACAACAGACATTTTGCCCAGTGCTGTTGTGACAGATGCTGCGGAAACCATTGGGGCCTCTTTTCTTTGCCTAATCAAAGCAAAATATTTAAGCAAGAGAGACCAAGTGGATTATTCTGCTCCCAGGACCCTTGTTGAATTCATTGCCTCAGGACTTGCACCAGCACTTCAATGACTAGGTCTGCTGGGTCCACAAAGCCCCCAAACCCTAGCAAATATCTCAAAATTGGGGTGTTGCAGGCATGCTTAGCACGGTCTGGTGACCACAGGCTGGACTGGGCTGGCCAGTCTTCCCAATTCAGCCACACCAAATATATATTGGTCATACTGGGGGGGAGTACAGCATCTGGAGCTGATGCTGCAATACAGACAACAGGGACATTCACAGACATCGCCACCCCCCAATTAACAATAAAAAACCTGTCACCCTTCACTTGCAAAGATGAGCTTCAGTTTTATGTTTGCCCCTCACCCCCCATCAAAGTCTCTCCAAGTCTGTAGATACCCCTGTGGCTTAAGGAATAGAAACTTCTGCCAGGCTGATTGAAGAAAAGTCCCTATACAAACATTGAAAGTGTCTTAATCAAGGTCAGTAAGTGCCAGAGCAAAATGAATTGAACTTTAGGGGGGGAAATGGCTTTTCTTTTTAAGAAAGGTGGATACTTTCTATCGATTATTTTTTTTCTTTACTCAGGATTTTGCAGTGAATCCATAAAGCAACTTTCACTGCAATGTTCTTGGAAATAAATGGACCACATATTATGCACATTCATTTAAACCCAGCAGATCTATTTAAAAAGAATAGGAGCTGATTGAGTTAGTTTTCTGTAATTGAAAAGGGGCTTGGCTGTACCAGTCTTTTTGCAAAGTAATTTATCTGCTTGAAAGTTGGATCATCAGCTGTAGTTAAACTTCATTCTGCTTTCAAGACGCTTGTTTTGTGTCTCCAGTCTAGGCTTTTCCTAAACCACCCTGAGCTTAACTTTTAGCTTAAGCTTGCACAAACTTCAGTGAATTAAGTCAGAACTAGGGATGAGCCCTGCTGCTAGTCCAGTCTAACCGCTACCTCAAACCCCCGACCTGCAGCAGTGGGTGGTGGTGTAACCAGGGCAGCTCCTGGGAAATGGTCCTTGGTAAACAAGGACACCAATCCAGAGCATAAGCTATGAGAAATTCTGCTTTTTTTAGTGGGGATGCTTATTTAATATTCAATTATGCTTCTTGAACCTACAGGCTTCCGCATCCTATTGCCCTTTTTGTCTCCTGTCTGGACAGCTACACAAACTCTGTAAAGAAACAGAGTAGCTTTTGGACGTGTAAAACCACTCTCTCCTTTTCTCTCTATTCTTATAGAGAGTACAGCATCCCCAAATCTTTCACTACCGCTAGCCATCTCTGTCTCCTCGCTGAGTTTTTTTTTCTCCACCACCACAAGTCTTGGATATTAGCTATCCTACTGCCCACTTGTTTCCCTTTGATATCCTCCCTCTCAGACAGAGGTTAATCCTGAGAATAAAACCTCCCAAAGGATCCTCTTTCCTTTCCGCCTACTCACATGAATCAGTGAGTGGTTTCCGTGAGCGGGGCTGGGAAAAGAGCAGGTCAGTCCTCGGGGCACATCCCCAAGGCCCCGTGCAATGGTAATGGGGGGAGCCGAGAGCTCGGCACCCCCCAGAGACGCTTTGATGTCGGGAAAGCATCAGCTCTTCGTTTTCGCTCGCGTTAGCTCGGGCTGGCTCTAAGGGACGTGGCGCACTGCTCCCCTCCTGCATCAGTCAGATCTGCCCCTCGGTGAGAACGATGCTCAGTGAGGGCCCTGGGCTCTAAAGGAAGATCAGGGTATCTATCCCGAGAGCACGGCAGTTTGCAGGCGCAGCTCAAACCGTGGTCCCACCGGCAGAGAGGGCTTGGGAGGTCGACGTCACCCACCCGAGCGAGGAGCCGAGATGTGCGTGCCCTCAAAAGCTTGAGCAGCAACATCATTTTGGAAGTGAGGAAGCAGGAGAAAGAAGCTGATACAACACCCTCAGCCCCCCCCGAGTTATATCAGCCCTTTCAGCGAAGTTGATGCAATCCGTGACATCTATCAGGACAAACAGAGCCAAACCAGCAGTTGCTTTCTTGCTTGTCCCATCACCTGCAGAGACAACTGCAAAGCCTGAGTGGAGGGTGCAGGAGAGCTGCCCAGTCCACAGCAGCCGTACTGGGTTCATGGGTTCTCCCCAGAGCTGCTGGATCCTGGCTGAAAGAGATGCTGACTGCATGGGTGTGCTGCCAGACCCTGACAGCATTTTTCCTGATTTGTAGCCTTGGGAGAAGAAAAGCATTCAGAAATCAATATTAGTGGATTTTAAATGAAGTACTAAATTATCTCACCTTCAGTCATAGTGGATTTACTCCAGAATGATTCCTAGAAAAAATTTACTGGTTTTCGATGGGAGGACATATGTGGCGAGTACAGCATTACGTATCCCACTTCCTGAGCAGAAAAAAATATTGGAAACAGTAACAATTCTCTCTCCCTCCCCAAATCCATGTAAAGACTTCCAGATTTACCTCACAGAGAGTTACTGGTAAAAATACCATGATGTAATGTTATTTGTGGAATAAAACCCTCCGCATTACTGCTGCATGTGGCATAGATACAATAACGATATCATACATCAACTACGGTGAGTTTATAAATATACGGATAGAAAAGGAACTGCAAATTGTTTTTCCTTTTGGCTGTGGGACCAGGTGCCAGTAGATTTAATCAATGTACACTTACATATTAGTGTAATGTGAGTGAATCTTTTTTATACTAGGAGAGAAACACCTGTGATAGAAAAACAACAATATAAATACTTCTTCCTTTCAGCCGCAGCTACTCTGTGGCTCTTGTGCTGAATTCTAAGAGATAGTAAAACCCATAATCATTTCCCTCTTCTGCAGCTTGTAGCCAAAACATAATTATAGTCAAACACCAAGCACTTTGCAAATCGAAAGAGGTGAAATCATGACCCCTAGCACCACCCCCAAGGTGGGACAGGGATGAACTTGAGGATGGCACTACTGGCCACGGAGCCAAGTTCCCAGGAGGAACAGAACCTGGACCATGGGGGAACAGCATTACATCCTAGCAGAAGGTCCACGTTGAGACCACAAAACCCCATCCACCCACCAAAACCAGAGGCAAACCCACACAGACCTAAGAACAGAGCTTAAATGCAGCAGCTGGGCCAGTGGTCAGGGAGTGTGGGAGGGGTGGCAGGTGAGGGTGGTTAAGGACTATTGGTGCACTCAGGGTCCCACACTTTAAAAGTACCAGAGGTAGGAGGAGTCCTTTGTTTGGAAGGTTTTAGCCTCATCTGTGGTGTGTGCTTTGTTTTCTGGTTCCAGCAGTGCTCCTCAGGTATGTACCATGCTATGGCAAACCAAAGTGAGCTTAAAGTCCTAGATGTGCTTCACCTGATGTTCTTAATGCTGCTATGACATGACTGGTTAGAGAAGGGGCTGCTGGTGGAAAGGGTCTTCTGAGAGCGCTTCAAGAAAGATATGGATTTCTTAATAGGCTGTTGTAGCTATAGGCCATTGGTTTGTCTCAATCAGCAATTACTAAAGGCTGTAGATAAGGATGGCCCAGCCAGCCTGGCAGGAGGTTGGGCAGTCCAGAGGTGCTTCTTGGAAAGTCAAATCTGCCTACTAACAAAGAAGGTAGTGGATGGGTCACAACCCATCTGTCTGTGGCCTTTTGTTGGGGGCATTTGGCTGTATCCAATGGTTATGAGGAGGGTATTGCCCTGCTAGAGTTGTGTAGGTGGACTGGCAGCTCTGGGTGGGTAGGGAGTAGCTCTTGTCTCGGGATGACACCAGCGGTGTAGGTGAAGTTTGGGAAGAATGGGGAGCTGTAGGTGCACAGAGATGCTAATGGGTGGGCAGGTTGTCCTAGAGAAAGTGTCTGTGATGCTGGAGGTAGTGCCCCAGTGTTGCCCTCGTTCTCTCCATCTGCAGTGGGTATGGATGGTATGAAAAGGAGTCAGGTTTGCAAGTGGAGGAGAATTATGAGCTCTTTCTGGAATCTGGCTGTGAACTGGGCTCTCTCCTCAGTACTGGGAGGTCATGGCATCGGTAAATGTGCTGTGGTGAATGCTGCGCTGTCTGTGGGGCTGTGGGCAGCTTCTTGTGGGAGGTTCCTGGCTCCATCCCAGCTTTGCCTTGTCCAGATGCTCAGCCCTTAGGCTTGCTCTCTTGCACCCTCTACCCCTTTCATGTGGCAAATAGGTCCCACCAGTGAATGTCAGAAATTTTGGGTTGTGAGCACAGTTATACACCAGTGCATTTTTCCCTAAAGAAGCTTAAAAAGAGTCAAAACTCCATACCCTGATGCACACATGTTATCTAGTAATTAAAGGCTCTTATTGCACCAAGCTCTGGTTTAAAAATAGTTCATAATTCCCCCTGGACTACAGAAGGAAAAAAGTCATTCTTAAGCAACATATGATAGAGAAGCTTATGCATTTCCTATCATTTCTCAAAGCTGGGTGGAAGGCCCTTTCCCAAGGAAGGCTGGAGGAGGGAATCTGGAGAGACAAAGCCAGTGGGAGAAGGGGGAGAGGTGGAAAGACAGCCCCAGTGAGGAGAAATGTGGAAGGGCAGAAGGAACAGAGGATGAAGTTTCACTCTGGCTTGAAGCAACCCACTATGAAGGGTGCAGGAAGGCTGGCAGTGCCACCAGGGCTTCTCCCTGTCCCTCTGGGCTTGGTGTTGGTGTTTCTGGAAGCCACTAGCCTCCCTGGCTACCATTTTTAGCTCAAAAAAAAAAAAAAATCTGGTGTGCTGAATGAGGAAATGAGGCTGGGTTTTGCAAAAAGAGAAACCTACCTTCCACAGCCCAGGGCATCCTCTGAGGGATCTCTGAATGGTCTCTTGCCCAGTGTCTGAAAAATATCAGCATCTCTGTGGAGTATCCATAATGCCCTGGTGAGAAGCCCCATTCAAGAAGATAATGAAAGAATAGAAATGGGTGTTTATTTCTTTACTTTTCTCTTAATTCAGCTTGACAATATAATAAGGGGAAGGTGACCCCATGTGCTGGTGGTGTCAGGGTGATGCACGGCTGGGGTGGACCATGTGCAAGGGAGGAGCGCTCCTCCAGCCCCCGCGTGAAGCCCCCTCCTCCCCACCACGCTGCACAAGCCCATGACACGCGCCGCACACATCACCCAAATTACACGCACATCTGTTCCAGCACCAATTAGTCATGTGATATTTGAAACATCAAATATTCTTTCCCTGCTTATCAACACTGTAATTATGGCCTGTCAGGGTTTTATGGTCGTCTTAAAATAAACACCCAAATGTTCGTGTTAACCCTTCCGTTCTCTGCTGCGGTGGGATTTCATGGCAGCTCATGGGGTAAGCGGGGACTATGGGGCTCCTGTTGTGGGGCAAAATGGGGGAGAAAGGCAGTGACTTGCACCAGATGTGGTGCCAAGGCCAGGATTAGGACCTAAGCTCTCAATTATCTACTTAAAGACTTTCCTAATATGTCACTTTTTTGGTGTGCGTGTCATGTTGTGAATGTACTGAAGCTACTTTGGCTATGGCAAAGTTTTGGAGCATCCTGGGTGGAATTAATAATTTTTTTGAGAGCCCCCTTTTTCCCTTGAGACATGTTTTTTCTCTGTAGTCAAAGTTTTACAGGGAAGAACCACATTTTAAGGGAGTTTGTTTTCATTTTGTTTAGTAAAAGCCAGTTTACTTTTGAACTGTTGGCCAAAGATGTTCTTGCTTTCAGTTTACAAAAAAGGGATGAAAATCAAAAGGTTTGCTTTAAGTATTTTTCTGAGAAAAAGAAAATTTCTTTCTGCAATTTCACACAGGAGAACAGAGGCTTGCTTTGTTTTCTCAGCTGCCAGCAGCCTGAGCCTGTATTAGTGCTAGCTGACATTGGGTGTGCAGCACTGGGCGCGCTGCAAAATCTTTTGCCTGGGTGGGGGTTGCGGAGACTTTGTATGCTTCATTTTGGTGGCCAGAGAGGTCCTGTGTGCTGGGCTGCACCGCTCATGGCTGCTGCTGCCCTCCTCGAGCTGTTACCCCGCCGTGACGGGTGCTGTGAAGGCAAGGAAGCTTTGAGATGCTTTGGGGTGATGGGGGGAGAGGTCAAGTTTGGCTGAAGCGCATGCAGCAAGGATGCTTATTGCTGCTGCAGGCTGAATTTTTAAGACGCAAACCATCTGGGTCATCTCTCTCAGGCCATGTCTGCTTTTCTGTGGGATGAGCTTGGCAGCCTTTGCTCAAGAAAAACCCTTGGCTATGTCAGGTTGGGAGCAAGGGGCACTGGCACAGCAAGCCCTGGGAAACCTGCCCTGCTCCCACCTTGGGAGGTGCTGGGGTCTCTGGCTGCTGTTTGGGCTTTGAATTCCCCACTAAATTCACCCCAAACAGCTGATTAAGTAAATGAGCGCAGAAAGGCTGCAGGTGAGGTCAGGTATGCACACTGGCTCTGTTCTCCCCTTCTCGATGACCTTACCTTCTCCGCTTTTCATGCCTCTGTTGGCTTTGCTATGCAGCCTTTTGTTTAGAAACTTGAAACTATACAGCGCACTGCAGTTAGTGATGTGCAAGCTTGGTGTTTTTTTTATTATTCTCTATTGCTGCTTAATGACCTAAACATCTTGAACACTTTTGGTAAGTTGGCTGAGGTGTATAGATTAAGTTCGTGGAGTTTCTGCTGTGAAGGGCTCTTAGCAATGAGCAATGACGCAGCTAATCTGCAGCTCCCGGGGCCGGGGACATGCTGCAGCAATGTGTGGAACCATGGCCCAGCTCATGTAGAAGAAGTCCTGCTTTATGGGAGCAGCTCCAACATCTGCCTCTGCAGCAAATGTCAATGCAAAGTAGAGAAGAAAAGTGGTGGGATCGGCTTGCACTAAGAGAAGCTCAGCTGTGTCCCAGCCTGCTCTTCATGGGTGTCCCATAGGCCTTTCTTTACCCAGTTTTCTCTCAGCCTTGTGGTTACTTATCTCTTGAAGGGCAGAGCTTGCTGCTGGTTTGTGCCTTGAATGGCAGCACTAATCCATTGCAACTGTGTAGGGACAGTCACCCAACTTGTGCTTTTGCATCCATTCTTCAAAAAACCCAAAAGTAGTTTCATTATAAGAAACTTCAAGATTTTATGTTTTCAAATAACCCCTTTTCTGCTATCTATTAGTTTGCTATTAGAGGATGATGTTTTGAAACCTTGCTTTTCTTCCAGGAGCTGTGTTGGGTGCTGCCTTGCACTGGTTGTTGATCAGATCTGGAAGATGAGGTCTTGCACAGGTCTTGGTCCTGTGCTGGCAGGGTGGAAAGCTCATTTGCAGGTCCCTTGCAGCCTGCCCTGCTCTGCTTGGTGGCAACCAGCAGCAATGTGGCAGATGCAGACACAGTTGGAGTCCAGAGATGGAGGGGGCAATGCTGCTAATGAGGTGTATCAGCCCGGAGTGGTGCCTCGGTGAAGGCTGATAGGCACAGCCCAAACAACTCGGCCATTTAGCAAATGCTGCTCTGCTTCTGAAGGGCTATCAGCCATTCAGGACCCGAATTTGCAAAATGGCTTTAGAGCAGCCTCTAAAAATGCTGGCTGTAACGTGTCCCTGCTCTTCTGGGCTCTTCAGAAAATTGAGTTTTGTATGTGTCTAGTATTTCAAAGGCAATTCAGTTGATGCAGGATGGATCCATAGCTGTCCAATTGCCTAAATCTGCACCGTAGTACGAGCTGGGCATGACAGCCTGTACTTTGAAATATTCACAAAAGTCACATCTTCAAAAAGACATGGGCAAATTGTGACTCCAAGGACACAAGCTCAGCATCTGGCTTTGAAAATGTGCCTCTGTAAGAGAAATACATATTACCCATTGACTGAGGACAGTGTGCCTCAGTTTCCCCTCTGGCACAGGCCAGCTCAGCTCTCTGGCATGCCCCAGGACAGGCTGCTCTGCCCCTCACAAGCTCCAGCTCCAGCCCTTGCCTGCTCTGCTGGGACCCACAGGCAGTTGAAACAGCCCAAGTCAACGTGAGCTTTCAACCCCAAAGCATTACCCAGCCTTCAAGCGCTTTCCCTGCTAAGCTGTTACTGCTGCAGACTTTGCTCCATGCCAAAACCAATTGCCCTTGACAAAGCCGAGTGTAAGTCCTTCAGGTCTCCAAGTCTCCTGGGCTGAATACAGTGGGCATTTCCCTGGTCCTCCCAGTGTGCTTTTGCTCTATAATTCCCACATGCCCAGAGGCTGCAACTTTGCAAATTCTATCCCTATCCCCCAAAAGCAGAGTTGTGTGTGCTGGGGTGCTCAGAGCATGAAATACCTGCTCCAAGTGCAGTAGTTGGAGTCTGGAATTTATTGTTTTGTGAGACAGTCTAGTTTGTGGTTTCTCTCAACATGATGGTTCAGGTTAGTGTGAACACCACAGCTGGGTGATGTCTTGTTTTGATACCAAAATGACATTTGGTTTGTTTATAATAGAAAATAAATGAAAGTAAGAAACAAGTTACTTGGAATTGCAAACAGAAAATCCTCTTCTGAAGAGGTCAAATGCCCCTTTTTGTATCTTTAAAGATAAAATGTTATTGATACTGTCGCAATCCCCCTTGGAAATTTTGGGATAAGAAATACTATTATCAGATAGAAAAAGATTTTGCTGAAAAATCAGTTATCTTTCTTCTGTGAGTAACACCTCAGACACCTGGAGAAAGGCATGGTACTGGGGAAGCCTTTCAATGGTTGCACATGAGGAACACAGCTGCTCCTGACCTGCCTGAGCGGTCCAGGCCAAGGCGAAGGGTGCGATCCTGCACAAGCAGCAGCGTGTGGCACCTGGAGGAGGGAGAGGGCTGCATCTCTGGGTCTCTTGCTGCCATGCTCTGCCAGCGGCTGCTGCCACCACCTTGCTCATTCTTTGGATGCAACCGGACCTTTCTCTGGGCCTGAGCTTTTACAACCCTGGGACTTGACACAGGAAAACTCCCACTGCCAAATCCCTGCTCAGAGCACCTAAGTTTGGACAGTGATTTTTTTTGTAACCGTGCAAGAGCCATCTAAGTATCAATATGGAGAAGCTTGGCTTCATCTACTATAAACCACTTAACCTTTTCATGCTCAGTAGTACTGTCCTTGCCAGTGCCCAGGGCTTGGCACAGGACAGAGGTGACGAGCTGGCAGCGGCTGTGGAAAGCACTGGTGTGGCTCAGCTATGAACCGAGTTGCCTGACCTCAGCTCCGGATCTTCTTGCTCCCAAATTCCCAGTCCAGCCTGGCAGAGCTGGAGCTTATAGCTGCCAGTGTGTGCTTAGATACCCAAGGATAGAAAGGATGCTGTTATCAGTGCTTGTCCCTTACAAGGCATGGGCAAAATTGCACTGACTGCTCTTGGCAGGTACACAATTAACCTTGCTAATCAGCAGCTCTCAGAGGAAGGAACTGTACTGCTCCTGCAGGGAAATTCATTTTTTTACTTCAGGTTGATTGATATTCATGTACTTCAATATTTTAGCATTCTCCTGCTAAGAGTATCAGGTCTGGCTGGAGAGGAGGGATTTTTTTTCCCTGCCAGATCAAGGCAAAATTGCTCCGTGGAAGCCAGTATCTCCCTGCAAATCTGGGCTGGGAGCTGCTGGAATGCTTAAAAACACTTAAGGAAATACAGGGAAAGAAGAGAAAGGGTCAAAATCTGCTGGAAAAGCATCAAGTGAACTAAAGTAGCAGAGAGAAAAACAGGATTCAAAGTGGGATCTTTGTGGAGCCCTGGAGGTTGGCTGCATTGTGCTGTCAGCTGGTCCCATGGGCACCAGTCTAATGTGGGTCCTGCTAACTCGTGGTGATTTAAAACTCGAAGATAAACTGAGTTGGAGAGCGTTACTGTCTGTCCCAAATGCACAGAGCAGGCTTGGTTGGCAAAGCTGGTTAGAAAAGCCTGGACTTCAGTTATTCACTGCCAAAGACAGTGTATGAAGGAGCCGATGCTGCCTGCTGAACCCCTTGGCAGGACCCAGCCCCGGGGTACACCCACCGGCAGCACGAGAGCGGCTGGGCTTCGGTAGATGTTGTAGCAGGCTTCAAAAGCGAAGCTTGGCCCAAACCATGGATGTATTAAAGTTGGAACTTCTCAATATTAATTTTTCTAGAAAACACCCCGGAGAAGGAACTTTTTAGCTGCGTTGTGATTAGCAGCAAACCCCTTGTGCAAGACAGACCTGCATTTTGCTGACTTGAGTCACCTTCCAGAAATGAAAGTGAGTCCTCAAATTTGTGCAAGAAGGCCGTTCCACCCATAAGCACAAGCATATGCATTTACAGGCTATATTTATGCAGTGAAATGAACTATAATTTTTAAAGGCTGCCCTTGTGCCAGCCCATCTTATAAAAGACCATCTGAACAGGCAGATGTGGTGCTCCATCTCTCTGGCGCGCTGGTTCAAGCTACCACTGGTGCCTCGATTACTTTTACCCACCACCCTTAGCACTACAGAAATGCAGTTGAAGAGGAGAGTGGCTCTGCGTCCCAGTGCTTGCACCTCCAGGTGGCCTGCAAGATGCTCTCTATTTAATAAAATCATCACTCTAAGTTACTTTTCCCTAGCTGGATTTATCAGTTTAAACAGCTCAATTAAAAGTCAAGCAAAAAATCCTTAAGGGTGCTGTCTTTCATTACCAATGAGAAGATGAATGCTGTACAAACAGATTTCAGAGATATGACAAATAGCATTGAAAACAGACCCCAAAAATAAAAAAGAAAGGAAAAATTTCCCAAGCATCTACCTCCTCTCTACGTGTTACCCTAACCAAGCCTGGCATGACAACACAGCCCTGTGTGCCCTTGGTGGATGGGTTAAAATTGCTTCCTTGTGGCTGGTGGATCATAAAGAGGATTTGTGGTGGTACCCTGTGCGGTTCCAATCCTGCAGGGATTCAGGCCGAGGGAAAAGCATTCAGGGAGCCAGCCAACCCCATGCTCCAGGCTGCAGAGAGGTTTTTTTGCTAGAAAATCAGCCATAAACTTGCCTCTGGGGCTCATGCTTACTTTGGTAACTGTAAGGTGGCTTCAGCTGTGTATGTCAAGGCTCAGCTGTACTGAGCACTGTAAAACCAGAGCAGAAGACAGCTTCATGCCCAAAGAGGTCATGGTCTGCAGTGGGAGATCCCAGATGGACACTGCTGGGCACGGGGAGGAAACAGCTGATACTGGTTAGCATGGGAGAGACAAAAACTTTACTGTAGGGCAATTTTCTGTGTCGCTGACCTGTTCTATGAAAGGGAGCTCCTGGGTGCCCATGAAATCTTGCTGGTTTTAGTCTTTTTGGTCTCCTGCTTCCTTCTTTTTGCAATAGCCCTCTGGACCACAAAGCTAGCAGCAGGACTTCTGAGGCACCCCAAGCCCAATTACAATTACGCATGGAAGGTGAGTCTCGGGTCCAGTTTGAAACCCACAGTCAGGAGGACGCATAGAAAAGTCTTGAACTGCTACACAGTCCCTGTCCTAGTGCGCTGCTGGACTGTCTCATCTTTCACAAGACTGTGTAATATTGAGAAGGTAAATGTAATTCATTATTTTTTCCAGTTCAAAAAGCTTACGGATTTGCAACTTGCATATGCTTATTTGCTTCCCAAGAAACAGGAGATGCTACGCAGTGCAAACCTGTTATGCATTGAGGTTGCATTAATTCTTCATATTTCCTGTGCTGGAGATACTCTGAAGTCACTGAGCAGGAATTCCGTCAGATTCAAACCAAATGTTAAAAAAAAAAATAAGGTGGAGTCACAGAAAACAAGGACCAGTGAGAAAGAGTCTGTTACACCGTCTCCACTGTCTGTGAAGCAATAGTCACCAGGGGGAAAAAAGTTTTGGAACAATCCAGGTAAGTCAATTAGTTTTGCTTCATTTCTTCCTGATTGTTGCTTTGTCTTATCATGTTTCACCACATTTTGCTAGAATATGGTGATGTGCACCACGGCTGCTGCCGGTTGACAACTGATGGTAAATCCAGGTGGACACTCGTGGCTTATTGTGGGGATTTTCTGGGAAGAGTCCTTGGAGGGGAGTAGGACTTGATCTATCTGTGGGGCTGATGGCTGGTTTTGACCAGTTTCAAGTTTTTCAAGTGCACAAACACCCTGATCTTTGGCCTGGCATGTGGGTAAAGCCAGGATGAACTGGAGGAACGTGGTCTCTGGTGGCTGTAAAGTCTCTGTGTCAACAGATTTTTATTTTATTTGGGGAATGGCCAGAGATAGGGGTTTCTGGGAAAGGCTGTTTGCTGGTCTCGTTCTTGTCTCTCTGCTTTGCCTCCAAACAAGTTGTCAGACCTTTCTGGGGAGAGGTGGGGGAGTCGGGATGTGCGGGCTCCTGGAGCGGGGCTGGCGGAGGCGACCGGCCCTTCACCAGGGACCCCTTTGGCTGCGGTGGGTGGTTTGGTGACATGCTGCTTGGCTGGCGGCAGCCATCCAGGGTCAAGGGCTAAATTCAACCCTGGTGCTGGTCACTGAAGGGGGGCTGATGGGGGGCTTCTGTCCTGCAGCACTTTCCTAGGGTTTTAACACTATGGAGTTAAAAACTAAAGGTAAACTGGCCCTGCTTCCCAGGGGTCAGAAAAGTCTCAAAAAGATCAATCTGGAGCCGTCAAAATGTTTCCTTCAGGTTGTTTTTGGCACAGAGCTGACCTGCTTGGGCTGTGCCCTGCTCAGAGCAGAGCCCAGCGGTTGCGTTGCACCAGCCTGGCAGTTTTGCTGATGCTTGGCAGAGTTGAGCAGGAAAAGGATCTGCAGGATTTGGGGGAAAGGAAGGCTCTCCACCAGCGTCCCTTAACTGAATCCTCACCACCCTCCCAGGCATCAGGGCAGTGTCCTCCTCTGAAGGACAGCAGATGTGTCTCCCTCTCCCATCCTTGCTCTTACTGTTTGGTACCTTGGCTGCGACCCTACCCTGGGTACCAGAGCCTCGTAGCTAACTTTGCTTGATGCTCTGCTGCAGAAAACCAGCTTAATCTGTGTGTCTGCTGGTGTCCATCTCTGAGCTGGGCTGCTCGGGGGTTTTGTGGCTATCTCTGGACGGAACAGCTTTGTGCCCTGGAGAAGGAGCCAGGACAGTTCTGCTGGCAGAGCAACGTTTGGCAGCGGTGCAACAAGGCATTGAGGGCACACACTGAACAATGAGGGTTAAAAAAGATGTTGAAGAACGGCTCATTAACTAAAAGTCATTCAGCTGGGGCAGGGCCAGGGGTCCTGTGGAAAATGGTGTATCACTGTATAGTTAGAGCCTGTATGTACAAGCAACGCTGCATGGAGGTTATTCAGGCAGCTCTATTTCTGGCATTTTGTAACTTTTGAGTGCTTGCTTTTGCAACCTGAATAATGTTCTTTTAAGTGCAGAGTTTGGGGTTTTTTTTTAGGATGTAATTATAATCTTGTTCTACATAATTTAACAGCATTGGGGCAGGAGATTTTTATCCAAGGCTGGAAGTAATTGTCGGGCTAGCTTGTTCAACAGCTAAGGCGACACAAGGGAAGGACAAAGGTGCCTATTTCCAGTCACATAATGGAAAAAAGAACAATCCCACCCATGGGTATGCATGCACAGCTTCTGCAGTGGGTGGGATGGCTTGTGAGCTTGGTGCAATGGTTATACCATTGCCATGCTCTAGGTTGCTCCTGCAAACCACCGCATGTGAAGGATAAAGATCATCACAGATATCTGCACCGCAGATGCAGAAGAAATGAAGTGGCTATTTGGGACTTTCTCAGTGCCACATGCCTGATGGAATGCCCAGGGTGGACTGCCACCTCCTGTCCTGCTCTTGGCATGAGGTGCGAGAGCTTTGAGGGTTATCTTGGGCATGGGGCAGCAGGGTTTGGGGCTGGGGATGTTGTTCAGCCCAGCAGAAGGGTTAGTGGCCAACGACTGCATGAGAAAGCCCTGGGTGCTCCTTCCTCACAGTCCCCTTTGGGGACCCTCGAGTCATTTGTGTCAATGGGTCCACAGCAAGCTGCTGGTGGTGATGGCCAGCACCAAAGTCAAAGGGCTGGTACTACCAAAGCCTCCTTGCCCGAGCATCTGGGTTTGAGTTTGTGCTGACCCAGTTTACATGGCTCCGATGATAACAAGTGGATGGTATTTTGGCTTTGCTTCCCCTGCTTTCCTGCCTGTGTTGACCAGCACGGCCAAGTCCTCACCTGGAGAGAGGCCAGAAGGGGTGGGAGAGGAATCCAAAAGGATAAGAGGGAACAACAAATTTCCTAGATCATTAATTTGCTATTTGCGGCCAGAGTGTTATTGGCATGAGATGAAGGACTGCCAGAGATGGCAGCAGAAACCTGGGACTGCAGATGTTTTCTCTTCTTAAGGTGACTGCTTAGCAGCACAGAACTAATGGCAGGACACCAGAAAATCAGGACCAGTGAGTGCCTCCTAAATTCCTGAGCACAGACGGTGCCCAGAGAGCCGCAGGGGCTCAGGAACAGGCACCGCTTGCTGTCAGGGCAGGGACGCGCAAAGCTGCCCAGGCTCCCCTGTGCCCCTCTGACGTGGGCTGCAGTCCCTCACTCCTGGCTCAGGATTAACCTGTTGGTTGGATATATCATATAAAGCCCTCCTGGTTTTGACAGGAGAGGATCTGAATTCCCTCTAATGTGGGTTCTAATTTGGGTACTCCTTAACATGGGGAAAGCCTCCTGGATAGCTCTGCTTGGTGTCCTCCATAGGACACTTTGAGTTAAAGGAGTGAAAAATGAAGGATGATGGAGTATTAGCAGAAAATCAGGTTTTTAAATGAGGTTGATCAAATTCTCCACGCAGAGCCAACTCCATCACAGCTTCTGACTCTGCTCCCATTCACTGGACAAGACCTGTACTCAGGGCACTTGCCCGCCAGGTGTTGGGGTGTCCTTTCCCTGATGCCGTTGGGCGCTGCTGTCCCCAGAGCCCAGCCCAACATTTCTGCTGCCCTCTGTGTGGGTTTTGCAGCATTTGCAGCCCCTCCTCGCCCACTGCCCAGCTGGTGGGACCCAGGTGCTTCTGGTTTATCATGGTGCTTCTGGTTTATCATGGTGCTTCTGGTGATCACTGTGGGGATGTACCATGAGGGAACCTGAGTAGCCCGAAGCAGCTGAATATCTCGGTGCTCAGTAATGCAGCGTGTCTCAAAGGCGGCTGATCCCATGTGTCTACTCGGTGCCAGGGAGGAGGAGGAGGAGGAGGTCTGTCTTCAACTTCTTGTCTTTGATAAACAGAGGAGAAAAAATTACCAGTGAGTTCAGAGAAGGTGGAGTCAGTAGAGTCACGCTGGAAATTTTTCCATTGCAACTTTCTGCAATGTTTTTTCTGAGCTTTGCCTGACACAAACCCCTTTGACGCAGAGGTTGCTGGTAAGTTAATGATGCTGTCCCAGACCTGGTATGAGTGAATGTGAGCAGTGAGCACCTACAGAGAGCACAAGTGCAGACAGCTTTGCTGCTGGAGAAAGTACTTGCTTTCCACATCAATTCACTCATTGGGCTGCTCTTGAATCCTGATTTGTTTGAAATCAGTGGAGGTTTGGCTGCTGATTTCAGTGGACTGAGGTCAGATGTCCAGACTGGACATTCTCTTTCCTTGGAAATTTTTCTTTGTTTTGGGGTTTTGATACTGAATACTCAAAACTTTTAGCATCTGGTTCAGTGGGACTACTAAGCAGCTACTCGTTGGGAAGCAGAGATTTGTGAAGGGCCATGCATTGTGCCCATGAAATGGAATCCTGGGCATTATTTCCAAACAGGGCATGCCACCTGCACAAGAGTTTTGTGGCCTCGGACTCGCCTTTGGGTGTACCCCCAGGGACAGGTCTGTCGGCAGGAGAGGCGGTGGTAGCTGGACCAAGGGTTGTGTGTCTGGTGTGTCCTGGCTAGTCAGATCACAACACCCCGTGCTGCCCACCCAGAGGGAGGCCCCCGAACTTCTCATGCCCTGGGAAACCCCCCTGTGGAAGCAGATTATCCTCACTTCTCCAGACTAAAGCAGAACATTTGCTCATCTTTGCTATTTGTCTTTTTCCCCCGTGTGCTTTCCCACTCGTTCCTGGAGGCTGTTTAATAGAAACCTTGAACTAATGGGACTTTCCCGTGGCAGTTTACATGCTATGAAATAACCCACTCTGACAGATTTCCTGGCCTGTATTTCGCTCTCGGGTAGGAGATAATGTCTAATACTTGGAGGCTGAGACCCAGCAACTCCTTTCTGCAGGGGGTGAGAGCTAGCATGTGCTGGGGAGGGAAGAGAGAGGCTGGTGGTGGGAAACGTGCTGCTGCTGGTACTCACTTGCTTTCCTACCTGTCTTTAAGCATACGGTAAAGTGGCGCAGAGGAAGCGGTAAGTAATTACACTCCGACTCCCTCCGTGTTGGGTTTTGCAGCCTTCTGCGGTTTTAACAAACTCCTGTTGTATTGTTCAGCTGTCTTGCTGTATTAATGGCTTTGAACTCTTGCTTGTAAGGGGAGTGATCAAGGTGTTACCGCTTAGTCATCAGACTTTGCTTCCTACTTACTCCGAGATGAATGTAACAGAGCTTATGTGCACGGTGATTAAAACCATAAGTGCCTGCCACATGGAAGGGTTGCAAAGTGCTTTTCCTTTTTGCCCACTTGATTTTGGGTCTGGAACTGCCTGGCAGCCTCTGGCACAGCACATCCTTCACGTGTCATTTGGAGTTAAGTGTGCAGGTGGCTGGGCATTAAAAAGTGCTTTTATAATTGAATACAGAATAGTAACTGCAGTTATGCAACAGAGTAGCCAGGTTGGAGACTTTAAGGAGAGAGATGATGAAACCTCCCACCTTCTTCATATATATTATCACATGATATATCAGAAAATCTATCCTAGGAGACTTTCTTGAACATTTTAGCCTGAGTTGCGTGGGAAGCATGTTTTCACTTCCAGAACATTTTAGCTGTTTTTTCCTATCCTGCCTGTGGGATGAAAAATGAAAATCTTCAAAATTTTCTGCAACCTGAAAAACCTGAAAAAAATAAAGTTGGGTCAATAAAAAGAGCTCAGTGGGATAGTGGGAGATCACTCCATTGAGGTTCAAATTCTGTTTGTGTATTTTTTCCAAACCAAATTAATCTAGCTTTTGAAACAAAATGGTGTATTAGAAATGGTGTCTTTAAAAACAAAGCTAGTTTGGGGTGAACTGAGTGGCAAAACCAGTGTTTCAACAGTTTTCTAACACTTTTCCCTGAAATGTATTAGAAATGGAGGGTGCTCCTGAAAACAATAGCCATAAAGTTCGGGGGGGGGGTGTGTTGGTTTTTTTGTGGTTTTGTTTGTTTGTTTTTTTTTTGTTTGTTTGTTTGTTTTCCCAACCTATAGCAGTGCCTGATCCTGCTGTGCTGTACCAGAGGGGGTGAACATATCTGGTCCCCTAAATCTGACCTGCCTGACCCCCGGAGACACTTCTACTTCTTACCTGTTTTTCTTGAACTTCCAATGTAAACAAACCTTTTCTGTGTTTTGGGTGAGAAAGCTGATTCCCCATCTCTGCTCATCTTTTTTACGAGTCATTTGCTGCTCTTCTGCCTGGAAATGGCCACGCTTTAGCATTGCTGGACATATAGAGTTTGCAGAGCATTTTAGAATGAGCATTTCTTACCCTCTATATTACAATAAAATCACTAGGCAATGAAATACGCTAAATTCTCACCTGAATAAGTATGGTTCAGTTAAAAATATATACTCACCTACCACCTCCCCATATGAAGATGGAGAACTATAAAAAGTAGACAGGCTTGTATGGAGGGTTCTGCTAATGTTAACACATTTTTCAGTGTTCAGAGAAATTTGATTCATTTAAAAAAGCCTGGTGTGAATTCACCTGGCAGCATTTCCATTTTTTTCTTTTTTTTTTTTCCAGATCATTTCTGAAAGATGAAAAATTCCTTTGTGTGAAATGAGGTTTGTTTTACATTCAGCAACCTCAGGTCGAGGCCAAAAAAACGGCTTGTCGGGGGACCGGCACGTGGCCAGAGGCAGTGCGGCTGTGCCGGGCAGCGAGCGCGGCATCCACCCCTCCTGGCTCACCGCGATTTCTCAAAACGCAAGAGAGGACGCGGGTCGGGAGGGACAAATCATAATGGGCCAAGCGCTGCGCTGGCCACGCTTCTGGGGCTAAAATGAATCGCATGGCCTGAGCGTTCCACTTTGTGTAAAAAAAAATATTAAGGTGGTTTGGTTTAAAGCGCCCAGAGTACGTGCACACGAATTTTCCCTGGAGCGGCAGCATCTTCTGCGGGGATGTCTGCACCCAGGAGAAGAGCTGCTGTCTGGTGGCCGCTGCCCCACGCAGGTGATGCTGATGGATAAATGCTGCTTTCCTCCTTCCTGCTGCCTCCTAATTTAGTAGCTGTTGTAGTCTCTGAGGTAGGTGCTGTGCTTTACTCCAGTAATGATCAGTGATGTTCTCTGAGATGACCATCACTGAGCCTGGCTGGAGCACGGCTGGGGCTGCTGCTGGTTACGTCTGTGTGACTGATTCTGCACTTTGCTGATGGCTGAGAAAAATGGAAGAAAGGGAACGTTTTTCTGGTCTGCCGCAAAAAAAGAAAATGTTCAAAATATTCGGTGAACCGAGCAAATGCTGATAGTTTTGTTTCACATCAGAGGAACCATTATATTTATTTTTCAGGCTTTCCTAATAAAAAACCTACCCCCACCCTGGATTTTAAAAGGCAACATCAATTCAAACTGAAAAATGGAAACATCTTGTTTTCAAAACACTGACACAAAGTAATTGATGTTTACCCCTGCTTTTCACTCTTTCCTGCACAACAAAAACAATTTGGCAAATTTGTATCCAGTGGTGAGATGTTTGGGTACACCACAAACCTGCATGGTTTCTTTCTGCAAAATCGAGTGCTGGGAAGTGACAAGTGTTCAGTGGAGCAGAAAAGTGAGGTTTTTTTCCCAAATTTTTGATAGATGATGAGCACTACAGCAGCTAATGGGGAGCTGATGCTACCATGCTCAGACATTAAGTCTATGAAAAAAACTGTATTGCTGCAAAGATACTGGTTCAATCCACTTGAATGGCTGCAGCTATTTTAATAAGGGCATGACTGTATGAGAAGGGAAATTAGCTGGCCAATTTTTAGGGTGGTATTACCTTGAAATTGCCTTTCCCTTTAGAGGTTATACTAGGACAGTTGTATTGCTGTAAGGTCACAGCCCTCATAGTCAAACAAGTGCAGGAATCTGCTTGGGCCAGGTTTCACCAGCCTGTTCTTTCTCAGCAGCTTCTTCCATTGACCTCTTCTGTGGCTGGTGATGAGGACGGAGTTGAGGAGATGAAGCCAGCAGCATCCCCAGCCTTGCCTTGGGACTTTGGGACTTCTTTCCCTTTTAGTCCCTCAGGTTTGAAATCACTGCATCTTCTCAAGATGGGCAGGCTCTTGTGTTTCCTGAGCCCTCTCTCCTTTCTGTATTCACCTCAAACTCACGCTGGAGTTGGGTACGCTTGCACTCTAGGTACATTTTGTGAGATAAAGTGGTGTCTCCTCAGTTAGAAAAGCTAAACCAAAATAAGCTCTCCGTTGTCCTAGCTGGTGACATTTAGTAAGTCTGCTGCAAGGTGCCAAGTTTCAGAGTATTACGGCAGGGATGTTCACACTTCAGCTTCAGATTTAGATGTTCCAGAATAGAAATAAGACCTGACATAAATAATCTAATTAAGAAAATCACAACTATTAAAAGGCCATGTGAATTTGGCACCTGGAATACTTACGCATGTTTTAAATCCCACAGGGGTGCCTCTCATAAGCTCATAATGCCTGTGAATACTGCACCGCCATTTTCATATTGCATTTTTCCATGCCAGAGTTTTGCAGCACTTGTCATTCCCCGCTGTCCCAAATGCCCAGCTGGGACATCAAGAGGTGAAATGTTTGTGCTGGGAAGAGTCAGGACCAGTCTCAGAAACAGTGTAGATTTACTTGATCGCTGAATTTCACTACCATGTATTTCTCTTTCATTTGAGCTGCCTACAGCCACGTCAATTCCTTTTGCAGGGAATAAACATGATATCGGAATGGAGGTAGAGAAAGAAATAGCTAACATCCCCACTGAAACGCAACCTCTGTTTGGGGCAGCGGGAGTTGTCAAAAATTGTTTGCAATGTTAACGCTTCAGTAGGGGGTTAACTGTGCTAGCGATCAGGCTGATAATTCCCTTTAAAATTATTGTTTTACCTCACTCCATCCAATTACTCAAGTTGTTTTGCTATCCCACAGATCTCTCAGTTAATGTCAACAAAATGATTATAGACTGCAACAGCGTCAAGATGTTTCACCCACAGGAGCGCTGGTGAAATGTTTATGGCGCAACGTGTTGAAAGCAGCATTTGATGTGTAAATGTCAGGAACAATCAGCTTTCCTGTCACCAGAACCAAAATACACAAATACAGGCACCAAAAATGTCACATGCATGACCAAAGAGCTACTTTATCACAGGCCATGTAAATTGTCGTGTAAATGGCCAACAGCAGTGTTGGAAATGGTGTGAAAAAGCCACCACAGCCCTTTGCTGGCGAAGCTGTGCACTATTTCTGACTTGTGAATCGCGATCGACAGCGTGGTCCTTCCTTCGGCATCGATGAGTGAGCTGATGGTGGGGAGAGATGGACGAGGGACAACGGAGGATGGCGACACCAAACACAGATCAAACCTCTCTGCTTGAGGGGAAATCAACTTTATAAAGGATGAAGATACACCCTGGGACCCACCTGGACTATCTAGAAGTGGGTCAGGATGCCTCCTTGGCTGTGTGGCTCCTGGGGCCTCACCTAGATCCCTCCCTTTTCGGCAAAACCTGCAGAATAAGGTTTTGTAACAATGATGACCATCTGCAGCCCGGACCCCCTCGTGTCATGGGGACCAGGCAACGAATCCCGGTGTCCCCGCGTGGTGGTACCACCGAAGATACGACAGTCCCGTGCCTGTGCAGTGGAGCAGTGGGGTTCTGCGGCAGCAGGGCCGGGGTCCCCCATCTCCATCCCCCCATCCACGCTGGCACCGGGGGTAAGTCACGTTTTCTGCTGCCGGTCAGGTGGTTGAATAAAAGTTGTTGGCAGTCCACTAAAGACTTTGCGACTCCAGTCCCACTGATGCCGAGGGTGCCCAGATCCACTGACAGTGGTTTCTGCGAATCCCCCAGATTGATTAAACCCACATTTTTGCAAATAAACCTTTATGAATTTTCTGTTGCATCAGCATTCCTCATTGCTTGGTAATAGAACCTACAAAGAAAAGTCTGATGAAACAAGTCAGATCTGAAGGCAGAAGATATTGAAATCCGAAAGATTTAATTTAATATTTTATTACATATTTTTGGAGCCCCATTATACCCCCACCCTCCAAGAATTTATTTACCTAAAGAAAATTATACTACTGATTACAAGATTGCAGGTTCATTTTCACTGCTGAGAACTCATTTCTTTTACAGCTCACATTACACTTGCATGACTTGTAAAGTTTTGTAATACCTTGAAATTTTTAATGTTACATTGTGGAAAGGTACTTATATATAGATGAACTAGGCAGAATACTTGCTTTGCAGTCTTTTTGAGGGGGGGAAAAAGTTAGTTTCTTGGTTTGAATAGGCCTGTAAATGGTTTCTTTGAGCTATCGGATAGTGAGTTCACAGGGTGCTCACAGGAGCTGCCTTGCGTTTGTCCTTCAGGCTGAGTGCAAAGGGAGAAACTGCGAGAGGTGTTTTTAAAACGTAACATAAGAAGGAATGCTTTCTATAGGAGAATAGAAATAAATTATGCAGAAATCGTGACTATAGTGTGCATGAAATTATACTGGCAAGGTTCCCCATGGTAAATATTTGACAGATAGGACAATTTCTTAGTCAGAATCTCAGTTTTTCCAACAAATCATTGCACTTGGGCCTTTTAAATCATAATTCACGTCAGCCAGCACTGCATACTGAGTTAAGGTCAGAAGAGATTTCCAGATGTGTTGTGATGATTATCTAACTATTCAGTTAACAGAGCCATAGTATTGGATGAGATTTTTGTCAATTCTGATGTCACAGCAACAGAGACCTTTGACTGAAACAACATCATGAATATTGGATAAGATCCTGCAGTGCTGGTCCTCCGTGTTATGTTATTATCCAAGGATGAAGGTTATAAATACATGAGTGATACTGTACACTTTCCAGTTGGTAAAAACAAAGAACCCTCCCCCCATAATCAAGTTCCAATACACAACTAGATATAATATAGCTTTTTCTTTATATATATATCTGTATATATATCAAGTAAAAAAATCTAAAATAGTTGGAAGTAAAAAATGAAAAAATAGCTGATTGTGTTATTTTTTCTTTACAGTGATATGGTAGCAAATACAAGACAAATGAGTAATAAACCTTTACATAAGGTGTTCTGGTCCCATCTCCATCAACAGGGCTCAGACTAGAATAGAAAATGGAACAAGGTGATTTTTGTTTTTTTGGCTACAGCTTCTGCAAGTGACAAAGACGATGTTGATAAGACAGAAGGAAATTATAGCACTAAATAAAACTCCAAAGTGTTTTCCAAAAGACCTTAAACACCATAGGGTAAAATTTACTTCTGAACTGGGGGAGCAAACACAAAGCATCACCAAGTCCTGGAAATACTGTCTGCTTATCCTGGCCTCAAAACATGACCCTTTTGTGCCATCTTACCATAAAAAAAACCCATCAATGCTTTCTCTCTACCCCCCCCCCCCCAGCCAATAACAAAAAAGCAAAGCCACAAATCCATTGAATGGACCGAGCCAGACATGAGACCTCAGTGACGTGCAAGTGGTTGGCTGCCCAATGTCCAGCGGTGAATTTCCCCCAGAATCCTTTACACTGAAAGTGTCAATTGATTAAGCTTGGCAAATGGTCGCACTGAGCCCTATGTTGGCCATACAAAAGAAAGAAGTACTAGTCTCAGCATAAAACAAGATCATATAGACAGTCAACACAAAACAGCATTTTTTCCAGTTGTCTGCATAATAATAACATCATGTTTGCATATAGAACAGCTTTTGCATTATTGCTCTACTTATAAGAATATAGTAAGGAACTTATAACAGACTTGCACATTACAAACTTAAGGTTCTTTGGTGAAGAATGAGAAAACAGTATTTTCGCTGTAATTAAATCTCAGAGAAGTTTTTGTTTTTATCTGTTGATCCTTTGGATTCTCTCACAGAGGAGGGAAAGGTATTGAGTCAGCTTTACCATCGCGACGATGGCGACCCCGCCGATCATCATGCAGGTGGGCCAGAAGAGGGAGTGGAACAGCACGTTGGAGCTGTACAGTTTGGTTAATATCACATTCTTCTGAACGCCTTCGGGGTCGTAGAAGCAGGAGAAGCGTTGGTACTTTCTGAAGTTTTCCATCACTACGTTCACCAGCGACATGGATTCCTCATAATTCTTGCCACACTTGGGTATGTATGAACACTGGGAAGAAATTAGAGGGAGAAAAATGTATCTCCAAACCGGGTACAATGTCTGTTTTCAGGTGGCAAGCAGGAAAATCTCAAGATGATTATGCTTTTCATAATAGGAGTGGAATACTATTAAGCTAATAATAAATTTATCAGAGACAAAACTCAATATTTTGCACATCTACAGAATTTCCCATTGGAGAACCTCCAAGTGCTGTACAAACATTAATGCTTTAATCTGCACAGCGGCCTTTTGAGATAGGTGAATATATTATTATTGCTAATTTACACATGCAAAAATGGAACTGATGAAGTACCTCTTCATCTTAAGTGGCATGCATATGCTCACAGTTAGATGAGTAATTGACTCTCTGTAAATACAAATCGGTAGTTTAGATCTCACTTGGATCAGATCAAAGTGATCGTAGCAGGCACAGGAGTTCACTCGCAGAGGAGGAGGCTGACGAGAGACCTTTATACAAACTTTCCTGTGTAATTTGTAATTTTACAAGGGGTAACGCCTCGATTAGGGACAAATAGGAGAAAACACAGTTTTCCTGCTGACAGCCCAGAAGCCTTTCATTCAACCTCTAGCTGAAGATCAGCCTGGCTACCAGGACAGCTCTTAGTCTTTGTTTTGCTCTTGACCCCAGCGTAAGTCCAACACTTCCTTATCTCTGAAGATGCTGCTTGTATTTCAGTCTCAGTCACAATGAAAAGAAGATTTGGGAGTGGCTCTACCTAACACCTTTTCAACCTAGCATTCCCAAAGAATATAAAAGACAAGTTAAATAAAAAACTAACTCATGGAGTCCATGCATTGAAGATATTCCATGGAACATGCAGGACAGTGGCCCTGGGTTGAGATGACCATTCCCTGCAAAGAGCTAGTGTGGGCTGGTGAGGCGTTGAGCAGACACATAAGGATTGAGGCCACATCTGGATTTTGACCTAGAGCATCTGGATTTTGACCTGAATTTGCTGTTGCTGCTGCTGGTCTGGAAGAGGATTGATGGGAGCAGCCCAGGGCCCCGCACTCCCTCCTGTCTTCTAGACACTTACGCCCCTCCACACCTGAAGGTTTTCTACACCTGCACAGGATTTTGATTAAATTCTCTAGCTAGGCAAGAACTGCTTCAGGAGGGGTGGAAATCTGCTGCTTAACTTCTCATTGAATGTGCACAGGGGGACCCAGAAGGTCAGCACTGCCTCGCAGTTACCAGGTGGTCGTGGGTCCCCGTCATGCTCCCTGCCTGCCCAGCTGAACCTGCTTGTCCTGGGTGAGCACCTAAAGTAGCTCCAGATAATTTAATGACAGAAAGTGAGTTTTGCAAAGGAAAAAAGGGGGTTTGATTAAAATAATGTGATCCATGGGTTTTGATTATTATTATTGTTTTAATGTATATACTTTATAAATGTTCCTCCGTTCTTTTTCATGACTATGCTGTGACTTTTTTGTAACATACTGCGACAAATCTCTAGTCCTAATAACGATCAAAGGATTAACCTCGTAACAGGATTTGATTGATTCATTGGCAAGTTTATTAGCACAGAATATGATTTGAAGCGCGGCAGAAAGATTGTCTGGCTCTAGCAGGCTGGAGCATTAAGGGTAGAGCATGGCAGCACTGCCATTATGAATATTTCATAGAGCTCTAGAAATTAGAGATGGAAAATATCAGAGCAGTAATATCTCATCCATTTTCCTGCTGGTGCCAGTCTGCTCCCTCCAGGATATTCCCTTGCACTCTGCCCAGCTTTGTCTTAAATGTCCAAAGCCACAAGCTCTCTTCCAGTGCCTATGACTCTTAATAGATCATAATCTAATAAGTAGAGGAAATTTCTCAGCAAAGGGTACCTCATTTTCATTTACTAAGTTATGTGCTATCACTGTTGTAACAGCAGTATTTCCAGCTCAGATTTTTTTTTTTCTTGGATCTTTGGTGCTATACATTTTTGTTTCTTGAAGTCTCTTGAAGTATCCTGAGGGAGGAGATTAAATGAGGACTTGGCCACTCTTGCCAAAGTCCAGCCCTTCCCCCTTGACAGAAAACAGCAGGCACATAAAAGCCCTAATGATGACGGATTCCTGGACTCCAAGTCTGAGGAAGGGTCCCAAGAGTGCAGCGGAGGGAGGTCTGACTTCCTTCAAGTCCGACTATTTTCCAAGCATTTCTAGAGGAGACCTGATGCTGAAGCAGAACTTGAGCTGTTGCCTCCTACACCTGATGGCACAGAGCCATGAGCCGTGTCGGGCTGGTTGGGCTGCCCGTGCCAAGAGGGTCTGATAGCATGAAGCTGTGAAATGCAGTTGTGCAAGGGAGGTTGATTTACTTTGCCTCCCAGCCAGGCTCCTTGTGCTGAAACCGTCTCCCATGTGCTCTCCAGGACATGGTTGCCCTTTAGTCCATGTGCTATCTGCCTCATTCCAGTCCTCCTGAGCTCCTGGAGGCATCTTGGCTTCAGCTTTGAGGAGCTCCTCCGCACAAGGACCCTCCGTGTGCATTAAGTCGTGGTTGTGGGGTGCTGCTGGCCTCCTTCCATGCCTCGGCTTCCCCAGCGAGATCCCAGGGATAGCGGAGGGCTGGCTCTGCTGTGCTGGTGTCTGCAATGTTGTATGGGTGAACAAGTAGGTAGACATGGATAATGGGATGTTTTGATGTTTTCTTTTGTTTGATCTTCATTTAGTTTTCTCCAGTGCCTGGCAGGGAATTTTATACCCACAATTGTTATGCTGTACCTGTGAATGTAGACTACTAAATCTATGCTGTTTTATTATAACTCTGCATTGTCAAACACTTCGAAATCTGCAAATCTGAAAGTAAACAATGTCTGGCTCTCTACCTCAAGTGAGGATTCTGTGATACAACGTGAGAAAAGTGGTTCTTGTGTTACTTGCAATCTGATCACAAGAAGAACATACTAGACAGTTACAAAGACAACCGGTTATTACATTTCCAGCTCTACTTTCCTGATTTAAAGGATTGGGTAGGTAGCTTGTATGAACTACCTCTGGACAAGTCCAGTCCAATGCCCTGATCAGTGCAGAATTGCTCAGGAACTTGTCCAGTCAAGTTATGAATATCTCCAAGGATGGAGATCACACAAAATCTCCAGGCAAGCTGGAGGCAGCTTCATTTAAATCAAGGACGTTACATTGAAAACGCTGTTGCCAGAAAAGCCCCCAGTTCAGGCTGGGCAGTGGATATCTCTTTACATCTCTTTTGGAAAGTGCAACAGGTTTGATCCAAGGGCTGAAGGAGAAGCTTTGTGTCTGCTTTGGCCTGATATTGATTCTTGCAGACTGAATTCTCCAGTCTCAGCCCAGAAATGGGTCTGCTGGGAGCTGCAGCGGAACATTGCTGCTCCCCCACTGCAGCAGGCAAACTCCTGCCCGGGTTATAAATACCTGAAGCTTCAGCAGAAACCATGAGATGCCCCATCATTACTGAGTTTCAGGCAGTTATAGCTGGCATAACGGTGATTCTGGTGATTAAATCCTGCTTGTTGTCTCACTTATGGAGCATGGGTATAAATCAGCAGTAGCTCCGATGACATGAAAAGAATCAAAATGATATAGTATGAGATCGAAATGGGGCCTCTAGAATTGCTTTAACTACTGCAGCCCTTCCTCAGGGTGACAGCCTGGCTCCGTGGTCCAGGCACGAGGGGATGCTGGCCAATTTACCTCTCGCAGACGCTGTTACAGCTTCCTCTGACAGCTGAGGGCGGAAAGCGTAGCCATGAAGCATTTAAGCTGCTATGGTTGTAGTATTGACAAGGGGCTGGGCTTGTCCTAAAGGCTAGAGATAAAGTATGCACAGTGAGAGCAATGAAAAGCCGTGAAAAATCTCGTGTGCTTTCCTGGGAAAGACTTGAGCAGCTCGACTGGTATCGACTTACTTCCCACTGATTCCCACAGGAGACTGGCAGCAGCACACCGTAGATGTCAATATAAATTGCACCTACTGCTTACTGCACCTCGTGGGCCGACAGTCAGGTTAGACAGCAAGTCTCCTAGATTAATCATTATTTAAAATCAAAGTGCCTTTTGCTCCATCCGCGCTAGCTGGCGGGGAGAGGGGAGAGACGGGCTCCAGATGCTGCTCTGCGTGCGCAGTGGTGCTCAGCGAGGCAGGGAGGTTGGGGGGGGGATGCGGACCTTTTGAAGGTCACTGGCGTTGGCCTCGGAGGGTAAGCATCACGTTCTGCAATGACCCCAGTAATGTCAGGGCTCAGTGAGCCAGGGACGGCTTTTTTTCTTTTATTTGGCAAGGAGAAAGGTAGGAAACGCAGACCTGAGTAGGTGGATGGAGAGAGACAGCACCCAGCTGGAGCATCACAAACTCAGCCGTGCTCAGGGCTGCTCCCTCGGGGACAGGGAGCGCCTGTCCGGGGACCTGGGGTGGGTTGTGCTGATCCCAGCTTGGGGTCTCTGCTGGTCCTCACCAGGCACAAGAAGCCAGGTATTTTATAGGCATCGCAAACTTCTGTTCAAAACTGTGTTTGGATTCAGGTCACATAGCCAGCAGCATGTCAGGAAAACCTAGGAATCCTCCCGAGAGCAGAGCTTAACCTGTAAAACAACCTTGGCCTGGAGAAGTATTAACTATGCCTACATTAAATTAAGAGGAGGCGGCATCTGGGAGAATTTCAAAGTCCATTTCAGCAAGCAAAAATCATCAATAATGGAATGTGGAGATTTATGCTGAATCTCTTGATTTATTTGAATCCAGTGGAGCACAGAGACCGATCTGATCTGTCTTAATCAAATTGCGGCATGACTTTCACTGGGTTTTGCTTCTGCCCCAGCAGAAAGTGGAGTCTGTCCTGCTGCAGACTTCATGAACGGCGAGTGCCTCCTTTCTGCACCGACGCCGAACCGGAGGGGAAGATGCGGGCACTCTTCTCCGTTTCACACTCCAGATCCAGAGGACTTCGTCTCTCAGCCACAGGAGCTAATTATCCAGCAGAATAACCGGCCCGGTGCAACCACGCCATGCTTTGACTAATTTTAATATCGCTTCATCTTAATATGCAGAAGTAATTTGGTCTACTGAACTGCTGCCATAAATAGAAACACAATAGGTTACGTTGTCAGCTGCCTGAACCGGGCCTCTGCTGTTACGGGCTGCGCTTTGCCAAGCGCCCATAGTTTGGGGTTCAGTGACCTTGGATAACTAAGCAGCTAATGCAAATCCGGCACTTGTAAGTCTAATGATTTAGCTGCGTCCCGGCTCACTACGGCTTGCAGTCTGAGGTACCCGGGCACTGTAGATACGAAGAAAGGCAGGTGGGGAGAGGGACGTTTCTTAGTCCAGTCCTGCCTTGCTACGTGGAGGGAGCAAAGAGCGACCTGCGCCGAGGCGGTCGCTTGCCCAGGTGTGATGCACAGCGCTGCGTTGCTGGCGGGGAGATGCCTTCTGTGCATCCGCTGCGTTCATTAAAGCCTCCAGACGGGACCTGTTTCCATCCCACCTGGATGGAGTTATGCTGGATTTTGTACTCGCTGAAGCAGAGAGAGGAATTCTTCTGCAGATTTGTTAAAAATCTTTTTTTTGGTTCAATGTGTGGAATGAGGGAAGTTGTGCAAGAAAGATGGGCTGACTCCTTAGCTTATAGGTGCCCAAACCCCAGGCCTTTTATTTTTATGCTTCTGCCTTTATCTTGACAGTCCCTGCGCAGCGAACTTTCAGCATCTTTGCACCATCCACAGGGGTAAGTGCTGTGCCTTGACCCCCGCGGCACAGCTGACCTCCGTGGAGATGCTCGGGGCGCGGAGTTTGTCACCAGCGGTCGAGATGGGGACATGCCTGCTGTTAGACACGGGGCTCTCGTCTCTCCCCGTCACCTTGCCTGCCCTCACAGTAGTAAAGCCATTTCTATTCTCACCACCGCTGCTGCCCCGTGCACATCGCTAGGGGTGTTCGCTCTCATGCAGAGCCATACCCGGGTGGGAAGTGACTTGTCCACAGCTGCACAAGAATATCAATGTGACAAGTGCTCAGCGCTAGCCTGTAAAGCTGTGCCTGTAAAGCACTTGCAAAGGAGGAGGGAGGCTCCAGCCGCCGGGGACACCAGCCCGAGTAGGACGAGCTGCGCTCCCTGCATGGGATGGGGGTGGAAAACTGCCCCCTTCAGAGGTGTGAGCTCAGTTCATGCACTGATTTCTGCTTTCTCTGCTCCATACTTACCAGTGAAGCAGGAGCTGGAAGCCTTATATTACTTTAAAGCGAAGAATGGCTATAACAAGGTGAGTAACCCTCCAGAAACCCATTTAGGAAGAAATTTGATTCTGTGCTCCTACCTCAGAATTAATTTTCATTGTTTCCTCGGTGTGGTAGAGCAGAAGCTTCTGGCCAGAAGAGGTAAGATTAACGTACACCTGGAGGCAGGGGTACTGAGAGATTTTCCAGCAGTCTGGACCACAGCTAAATGAGCAGTTGAAGGTTTCTGTGATGGATGCATTGAGAAGCGAGCACTGAGCCTCTTCTGTCCAGACGCTGAGTAGGGGAAAAAAGAGACATAAGAGCATGGTGAGAATGGGCAATAAGCACTAAATGCAGCTCAGGCTTTCCATCCGCGATATACTGGGGGCATCTTGTAGGAGATGGCACACATTGCAGGGCTTTGAGCAAAGACCGGACTTTCTCGCTTCACACATTGCAGACCATGTATTGTTCTGTAGTACCCAAAGTTTGTGCTTTGGGCACAAAAATACCTGTTTCACTTATCTCTATGTATAAATGAAAAGGAAAATGGAACTTTTAGTCTGGAGAAGGTATATTTGAAACCAAAGGGAGTCAGCAGAGATATCAGAGAAGAAAACTGAGCAGCTTGCACAACGCATGCAGTGCTGCATGACAGGACACCCTGGACCAAGACTTGACGGTTAATCACCAAGTCCAGTTCAATTTAGAGTCAAGGCTGGCAGGACAACTTTGAATTACCAGGGTACATATATTCATATTCATGAAGGGACAGCAACTCACAAGTGGTACCGCATGCAAGTCTACCTGTGGAAAGGCTTTTTCTAGTGGCAGCTTGCTCGGTTTTCTGTAAGTTAAGTCAGCGGTTGTAATCATTCTGGAGGATTTCAGTTTGTCTCCAATTCACCAGAGGCTAAAACTGGAACGATGGAGCCTGGGTGTGCACTGGCAATGTTCACTTGGGTTTCTCGCGTATATTTAAAAATCTACGGCTGTATTTTCCTTAGGGACGAGAGCAGTGGGAAGGGGACACTGAGGACTCTGTGAAAATCCCTCCACGGGCTGGGGGAAGGTTTCACCCCAGAGCTCCCCTTTAGCCCCGCTCAGCCCCTCGGCTCACACCCAGCGTGGCCGTCCTGCCGCTCGCCGTGAGTGGGCTGAGGGTCTGCTTGCCCCTTGCCAAACCTGCAAAAGGCTTTACACAGTAAGTGATATCAAAGATTTCTGACTAATTCTCTTGGTATTTTACTTTGGCAGTAATTCTGCTTGTGTATTCCATTTTATATTTATATTAAATTATGCTATGATTTCTGGGGGGAAATCAAGTGAAAGGATTTTTTCCCCCCTCTCCCAGGCAGTATTTTGTTGGAGGGTTATTGCTGTCTGTAAAGGAGAACAACCTCTAAGGAGATCTGGCTGTGCGAAGAGAAGTGACAGCGAAGACTCCTGGGTTGTCTTCTTCTCACTTTCACCTTTCTGACTGCTGTTTTATTCATGCAGGGGGGTAATAAAGTAACACCTACCTACAACAGACTTGTGAAGATGGAATATTTGATACTTTGTAGGTGCTTTGATATCTTCTGGCAATTTTTCACACAGTTTGTAATGTAAATCCTCTCTTTCCACATGAGCAATTTTGACCTTAGCAGCCTCTGCAATTGACCCTGATATTGCTGAAAGGTCTGGGAGAGCAATTTGGAAAAGCAAATGCTCTTGGATACTTAACAGGTCTTGATCTCTGTTTTCAAAATCTAAACTTTGCCTGGATTTAAAAAGGGACAAATGCCTTTATGGCACAAATAAGATGCTGCAAATCAGTACAGTTCATCCTCAGACACTGCTACTTTTTCAATATCATTGCAGAGTCAAGAAGGAATATTTTCCTGCAGGTGCATCAATATAATTGAGGATGTTCATACCAGTTTGTACATGCCTAAAGAAGAAGCCTGTGGTGGATAAGCCAAAAATGTGCCAGGTATTGGCCGCTGCCCCAGGGTGGTTTTGGGCATGACAGACTAATGTTTTGATCCCCAATTACACATTTTTCATTCTCCTAACTCCACTGATCAGGGCAGAAAAAACATTGCTGACAGTCTTATTACAGTCTGGGCTGGATTTTATACAGGGCTAGTACTTGAAAACTGATTTCAAATGCTGCTAATGAATCACAGGCCAAACTTTCTGCTCTGTGGCAGAGAAGGAAGTCAGAGAAGGCCTCAGAAAAATTAAGCACAGTGCAGTAATGATGAAAGATGATCTTTCACTTTCAGCAAATTACTGTATTTCAGGAGGATTTCACTTGTTAAAATGAAAGTAATAACCTACACGGAAAACTACAGGCTGCAAAGCAGCTTGATTTCTTTCCCGAATTAATTCTCTGTTCTTCATTTGAAAGTGCATTGTTTCTTGAGTCTGCTAAATGTTTTTGCTGTTTTCTCCTGAGTTTGGACTTTGCAGCAGCAGCCCGTGAGGGGCTTACAGGGTTCAGCAGACTGCCAACCAGCTGATATGGATATTACACTGGTGTTAAACTGTGGCAAGTCTAAAGATCAAGATTTTGTCAAACAGGGATCTAATTCTTCCCTCACTTATGCCAGTGTTACTCAACTTGCTTTCACTGTAGTTATGCCTGATTTATACTGGGGTAAGGAAGTGCAGAATCAGACCTATGTTGACCAAAGGAAAAATTGTAAAACTTTAATCAAAAGCGTCAAACGAATAAGCCATGTGAAGACAGTGAAGCAGAGAGTGTGAGATCAGGGTAACCATCATGAAATTACCTTTGCATGTAAGACCGCAGCAGGGTGATTCCCAGGAGAAAGTACATCATGATAGAGCACACCATCATGGCCAGCCCGAGGAGTATGGCCCGGTCTTCTCCGGCTTTTAGGGCTGTGACTGTTTTCCTTTTGTCCAGTAGATCATGATCCCTGATTTTTTGGTAAATATTTCTGAGGTTGAAAATAATACATTCTTATGTGAAATTCATATTTAAGCAATGAAGCCTCTACAGGGTGGGTAGTTCCACCTCCATACCCATCTCATGGGAGAGAAAGGCTTAAGGGTCCTCAGGTGTCCTTTTTCATCGGATTCACTCTGACCTGGTGGAAACTTATTCATCTCCAAAATAAATTCCAGCCATTTTTGAAAAGGTAAAAACCTCTTACAGCAAATATAAAGATTAGACTCTTGTGCCAGCTTAGTAAATCCTTCTTTGGTACAGCTTAATTGGTTCAGTTGAATTATACCGTAGGTGAATTTGACCTGTCAATGCCACCTTAGGCCAACAGAAGATGTTTAGGTATATGAGGTGTCTTTTCTTCAGTTGAATATGGTAACAGGTCTTGTGTTACCATATGTAGAAAATAGCCTGAAGAAAGCTGTCACTAAAATTATCTGAAAGGACCACGTTCTTTTTTTGATTCCCTACAGGCTAGTGGTTTGGGTAATTTTCCGCCCCAAGTGTGACTCAAAGCTTGTGAAACACTGTGGGGATTTTGCAATTGATTTCTGTAGGTTTTTTGATTGGGAGCTTATTTACTTTATTTATAAAATAGCTTTCTGGAAGCCCAGTTACTCATTACAGTGAAAACCCTCACAGAAAATTATCCACCAGAGCTATTTGTTCTGGGATTAAAAAAAAAAGAAGCTACAACAAACCATTCCCCCTTCAGCAGAGAGTCCTTTGCATTTTCTAACCATAAGTCCTTCTTTCATCTCCGAGCCTTTGATGATTCAATGGGTCATGAGGACGCAATGGTGAAGAAGGAAATATTTGAGTACATTTCAAACACACTCAAACTTTGTGGGTTTAAAATGTACTTACAGACCTGAGGCTGGTCAAAATCTCCTGTGTTTTCTGTTACGGTTCTTTTGAATCATCCAGGCAGCACCCGAAGCATGTGAACCGCACACTTCTGAGCCCTGGCACCACCATAACATGGACATAGCAGTACACGTGGAAGAAGTTCCTCTTCTACTGTCTGCAAAATGGCAGGTGAGCAACATCAACATCACTTTGGGCTCTAGCAAACCCACCACTCATTTAAGCTGAAACCACCAAGTTTCACTCAACCTTGGAAAAAAGCACTGTGTCAGACCAACCATATAACTTACATTCATTAATAGGGACAAAGAAATAGAGTTAAGACAGATGTAAAATCATACATAAACACAGTAGAAACAAGAAAATAGGTTTAATCATAAACTCCCCAAAACTGGAATTAAATTTGTATTCAGATGATGAGTCATAGTCAGGAAAAGCACATATGGTGTGGGGTTTTATAGCAAAAATCTTGCTTAGGTGGTACTGCAGTCAATAGTCTCCCATACCTAAGACCCCTTGAGGTTTCTTCATCCAACTGTAATTTACATCTTTAGATGTCCATGGTTTCTCTTCAAAACCATCCTTTAAGTCTTGTCAATGTTTTCCTAGTTGGAAATGAAATGGTAATTCAGCCTGTCAAAATTTTCTCTGATGTTGGGGAGAAAAAATATATTGTCAACTGGCAGATGCAATTGCCTTCAAAGAAGTAATGTAGAGTAATAATCTAATGTTACTTTTCTATTATTATTTATCAAACTGTATTTAACTCTGAGAGCTGCTATTAGGATTTGCATTGCTCCCAAATGGAAGCAGGCAGGAAGGCAGAGATTGTCATGCAGTTCCAGCACATTAACTGATCACACAGCATAACTTATGTCAGCGTGTAGACATAAAACAGACGCAGTGCAATGACTCACTAATGTCATCAGAGCACCTAGGACATAAAAGGGATACAAATGGACAATTTAAAAACAAATAGCTAATTGAGAATGGTTACAAATACTTCCCATGTGGCCTTGAGCCAAGAAACGTGCAATGAGAGGTAAAAAAAAAAGGACGGACTGAAGGGTATGTTGTAGAAATGATCTATCTGGCAGGTGACTGGCAAAGGGGACGGTGTATGGTGACTGCTTGCCAGGCGGATCTCCCACACTTGCCTGCCATCGCAAATAAAGCTAAATGAAACTCTGCCTCAGGGGGCACGCTCGGAGCAGTTGTTCGGTTGCTCTTTTGCAAATATTTATTATTCAAAGCCCTGAACAACAGGAAAGTGGTAGCCTTGTGCACCTTACTGAGGACTTTTTGCTCCTGAACCCCTCCAGGAGTCAGTCTGGTAACACAGGCATGGCACGTGCCAGCGTGTGACGCACCGGTCCTGACGCAGCCCGGGAGACGCTGAGTAACCATCCATCCTCCTCCTCCTCCTCCTCCCCACTCCTGCCTGCACCGGGGAGGTGCCCATTTTCTCTGTATGATACTGGGAACATCTGCTATCACCAGACCTCACATTTTTGCCCCCGAGAGCCCTGTTTTGGGGGCCACGATAAGTTGCACACAATATTTTGCCACTAACAGAGCAGCCTCAGCATGTCTTTAGCTGGAGCGGCAGCAGTGGCCTGCACGCGTGCGTGTGCTGCTCCGTGGCGGCGGTTTTGTGTACGTGTGAACTTTTGGCACAGCCTGGGGACCTCTTTCTGCTTGGTGAGCTGGAAGAGTGCCGTGCTTAGCTGGCTGATTTTGGATCCCTGGGCTGCACAGCCACAATTAGCTGACTGCTGCGGTGTGTATAAGTACAGATCACTGCATACCAGACACTAGGTCACCTAGATGATTCTCTCTAATACTTGTGATTACCTGTGATAACTTCCCAAATAAGACACCGAGGGGGGCTGTTTGTTTTTAAAGAAGTCCCAGCTGTCAGAACATGGTGTCTTTCTGCCCTGTGCAAAGACATTTAATAGAAAGCAAGCCTCCAAGGACAAAAGGTCTTTGCTCCCTTGATCATTTCCAGACTGAAGTTCTCCTCTGCTAAATCTCCACGTTTCTTTTGCCAAATTGCTCAGAGGACACGGGCTGGCTGCTCTACCCAGGCTCAGCTGCCAGAGAGGAAATCTCGGCCATGACTGTGCCTGCTGGGGACAGAGCAGAGATTTCCCTCTCCGTATCTCTGTGCACAGCAGCAGCACGGGGATCCCTCTGCAATGTGGTCAGCAGCTCCTTACAGATCTCCAGAGAAAGGTTTATGGAGGACCTGTGTGATGAAATTAGGCAGCCCAGGTTATGTTAGCCTGAACATGAGATGGCCAAGGAGAGTTACAATGCTGGTCTGAGCCTACTGGCCTTAATAAACAAGTCCTACATCTTCTGTAGAGTTGCCCGTATTTGCTGCAGCCAAGACCTTTATTTGCCATCATGAGGTACGTGACCTTTTAGCACTCGCTTATGTGAAGGACGAGACATATCAACTTGCTCTGTGCTCTGTTGGCACAGGACTGATCTGCAGCTCCAGGGATGTGATTAGTTTATTGGCATGTGTTAGGAATGGTCCTGTATGCAAAGAGTTTGCAACTGGGCACTGCCATATAGAGCAGGAGAGGCTAAGGTAATGCTGCTTCTGACCCAGTACAACAGTTCTTATTTCACTCCAAAATGGGTAGATCTAGGAGGTCTGCAAAGAGGATCAGGTTTCCTCACTGGAAATCTAGAATAACCAGGCACCTGTAATTATTTTTTTTTTTTTTTAATAAACACAAATTAGCTACCCTCAGATTCCTTCCTTTCCAAATGGACCATCATGTGCTGCTGAGGGAGACGTTGCCTCCTCCAGCACTGCACAGTCACGGGGCTTGTCAGATGGGGATACCTGCCTGCCCGAATTATTCAGAGTGACTTTGAATTCACATTCCTGTCTCTGATAGCACAGCTGTTATGCAGATGTCACTCAAATTACCTCATGTTGAGGTGTTTACTGATATCAGAAATCCTTCAATGCAAGGGTGAAAAAGCCCTCCTGTATCTTACCCGCAGAATTCCCAATGCTCAGGGACTTTTCTGCTTAGAAGCCAATTTCTTTACTTTTTTTTTTTTTTTTACAGGGTATATTTAGCTGCATCAGTTTTTGTTATTACAGCTATGGCAACAGGAAATCTCATTGGAGCTCTCTCAGTGATGGTTGTAGGATGCCTGTCGATATGAACAGATTTTATTCACTCAATTCCTTCCCTCTTCCCCACCAAACTGGACCAAACGAAACCAGTGTTTTGATTTTCCAAGCTTACAATGGTGTGGGAAGCCTAACTGACACCTGAGAAAGAATGAGGGCTTGGCTAGGTTTTCGAAGCATAAAAAGTGGCCGTTGGGGAACAGTGGGTGTCTAAAACAGCAATGAAATACATACATTTTGGGCCTGATCCTGCAAAAAGGGATGCCTGAGAGATACCTTCCACCCGGGAGGAGGTGATTCCTCCACAGCAAGTGACCCATTGCTGCACAGGTTATTATTACAGTGCAATTCCTCAAAAGTCTGTGGATGTAGCATGTGTTAGGTGACAAATTTGCAGTTCCACGTGACAATCTTCCTGTCTGAAGTTTAAAGAACAAAAATTCCTAAGAAAGGGTCATTTAGGGGAAGTCATTTCTCTAAAACGCACCACCTGTTTGATACCGTGATGCTGCTGGTGATCTTACACGTGTTAAAATCACTGCCAGAGGCTGGCGGATGAGTTTCTCCCACTAGCAACACTTGCTCTGTGTTCACACCTCTCTTCTGCAGTCCTGAGGCTCCAGTCAGCACTCCCCTATTTCCATTTTCTCTTCCTCCCTTTCCCTCCTGCATTTTATTAATCACCCACAGGGTATGAAAAATTCCTTCTGTATGGCTCTACAGGGCCACCTGGGAAATAAAACCACCCAACGCTTGAAAAGGCACCTGAAATTACCATGGCTGGTGTGTAAGTATAGAAATACTGCTTCCTACCTCCCTATTTCTGCAGGCAGGCAGGGGTGAGCTCTGCCCAGGGTTTAAGCCGACTAGACACCGGTGAACCCTGCTTAGCACAGTGCTCAGCCCAAGTTAGTAAGTCCCACTGAAAGGCATGGTGTGAGTTGAAGGCCGTGCTAATCAGGAGCACATGGCTTTCAGCCAGCCCAATGTGTGGGCAGATATCTCCTCCAAGTGTCTAACCTTGGACCATCCTGTCCATGACAGTGTTTTAACGCAGAAGAACATTGGCCTGGGGAAAATTCACTTAAAGAGGAGACTTGCAGACGTACACGAGGCAGTTAGTTAGATAACCAGCTCCAACCGAAAGTCCATGGAAACCTGTTGCCAAGCTGGCCTTTGTGGCTTCAAAATGTCTGTTTGGGACTGAATTATCAAAAGAGCTGAAAACCTATGCAGCCTTTGCAGAAAATTTCAGCAAATGGGCCAATTCTCCAAGGAAACTTGGTGTCCTGAGGGCAGCTCTGCTGCCTGAACTCATGAGTGCATTTTCCCAAGCAGATGCCGGCAGTAATGTCTCATTAGAATAACCGAAGGCTGTGTTTTGCTAATTGGCACTGTAGATACATTGACCTCTGTTTTAGTTTCACCGGAGTCTGATTTTTTGTGATTACATTTAATGGTGACTGCAAGAAGAACTGAAGGAGAGGAGGCAAGGAGGGAAGGGGGAAAGGAAAGGGAAGAAAAGAAAGGGAAATGTGTCCGGTTGTGACAAGACAAGCTCTCCAGCAAATATCACTACAAAGGAGAGAGATTTTGGAAGGGTGAGTCTGAGCATTACTGACAATCGTTCTTTCATCAGTGATATTTAACTTCTTTCGTTCCCAACTGAGTGCTGCCTTTGTCTGCAGAAATAAAACCTCTCCTTCCCTTTCCTTCTCTTCTGCGTAATTCCCTGCTCCCCTGGGAGATCCAGTAACTCATTTATTCCTCTGTCTCCTTCAGCGTATTCCCTCCAGCAACGCTACTTAAGTGGGCTGGTGTGCTACCAGCTCACTTTCAAGCCACTCGTCATCCCCCAGCTATTCTGCAGTGTATTGCGCACACGCTCCTGCTCACACACTATGCATAGAAACGTCTCTGACAGCTGGATGCATCACCCAAATGTGTAGAAGTTAGGTAGGGCAATGATCTGGCGGGGAGAGAGGAGGCAGTGTGTGTGTGTTGTCTGGAGAGGGGTACGGGAGTGGTGTGGGCCGATGGCTGGAAGCAGGAGACCTGCAAAAGGCATAAAGGCTTCACAGGGGTTGGAGCCAGGGCTGAAAACCTGTGGCTGGGGATTAGCGTGCTTTTAAATGTGCGGTGTGTGCGTGCTGACCTCAGAGATGGTCATGGTGTGCTGCTGGTGTCCTGGGAACAAGGAAGACTTTGGCCATGGCTCTGGCGTTGTCCCTCCACTCTGTTCTGGTTTGGCATGGCAAGCCTGGCACTCATCGGCTGGTAGGTGGAACAGTAGCTGGGGTTGGGGAGTGGTGGTGAGAGGCAAGGGACGGACACCCTTTGCAGCCCTCCTTACTTCTCTAGTGCTGCCACGGAAGAGAACCTACAGGCCACGCTCCTAAAGATTCAAACCCATAAGAGACAATCAGCATAGATGCCGTTTACCTTTTCTCATCATGTCTGTAAGATGTAGAGCTCCGGCCACTGGTCCAAATAAACATTTTAGAGGGTTGCCCAGTGTTGGCTTTGCTCGCTGCAGTGGGACGATGGAAGGACCTGGGGGAAGAGGGATATTTTTTGTCACTGCCCATCCAACGTGGCAGACCACATTATATCCAGAGTGCCAAATCCCCTGCGGCCGTGCCCAGTATGCTCTGAAGATGGACCATTTGTTAACTCAAGGTGAGATGTAAAATAATGGGGATGACAGATCAGCGTGTGGGAATGAAGGATAAATCTCATTAGCCCCACTGGTAAAATGTGATCCTGGCTAATCAGGCTTAGCTATGCTCCACACCGCAAAGGACTTGCACCATGGACAAGCAATCATCAGTAGTTTAAGAAAAGGTAATAGCTGCATCCAATGTTCTTATGGCAGCATTTTTGGGGGACAAAGTGGCTATTGTTTAAGCACATGCACGCTCATCACAGGTTTTTGGTTGTACTGCAGCTCTCACTAAGGTGATGCTCTCAAGGAAGGTGTCTGAATGAGGCAAAAGTATGATTCGTAAATGCAGCATTTTGTGGAAATGTAACTGATGTGACAAAGATGTCTTTTCCCACAGAGAAATTACTGTCCCAAGGCCATTTGGCCAGACCAGTTAGATTCCTGCCCAGGGGCTGCTTTGTTTCACAGCGGGATATGAGACCTGCTGCCTTCTCTCAGGCCCTCAGGGTCTTCTGAAGAGGGGAAGAGTCTGAGGGGTTTCATTTTAAGGACTGAATCTGAACCCTGTACTTCAATGAGATCTCATAGAATCAGAAATATGGAGTTGAAAGGATCTCAAGAATTGTTGCTGCTCTCTTACCCTGATTCAAGGCATATTCACTATATCTGTCATTCCTAGCAGATTTTGGTTACCCTAGATCAACTGAACGTGAACAACCATCTTTCCAGCTGGTAACTTCATTGCCAGGCTGGCAGCATAGGCTATATTGGACCTGCTAGTGGGGCTACAGCTCCCCTCATAGCTCCTCCTAATCTGCTCCTGTTTTAGTGAGGCTCAGTTAAAATCTCAATCTCTGAGAACAGGACCCTTCCTGGTGAGGGCTGGATTTTGCAATATTTCGTGGCACAGCACTTTGTGCTTTTACTCCATTTAGAGAAAAGCTTAAGAAAAAAAAGAAATGTTCCAGATACCAAATACTTTAATGCTGAAGTTTTTCATACACTAGGGGCCATTCTTTAGCTCACTGAAAAATAAACTGGCTGTTGATGCTGTCAGCAGAGAAGGCACATGAATTCCTCAGCGCTCCTTGTCTGAAAAAGTCTGTAATGTCACTATCTACATAATCATGCAAAGGGCTAATTTCAATATTTGCATAGTGGCGAACCTGGGAGAATACTTAAATCCTGTAGAGGTGGCTGCAGGGGAAGACTGACATGGATGGGAGCCAAAATCCATCCGTATGCAGGCAGGCTGATGGGTGCCAAGGGACTGGGTTCTCCATCTGGAGTCAGCCCAGAGCCCTACCACTGGGTCCATGACACAGACCCAGGGCAAACTCGCACCCCAGTTGGGCAGCTGGCTGGCAAACTGGCCAAACTGGTGACCCCGTCACCTCCTCCCTGCTGGAATCCTGCTGCCATGCTCAGAGATGCTGGCTCGGGACTGGGACTTGCAGGCAGGGACCTTGCTTGAAATAAGAGATGGTAATAGTTGATGAAGCTTTTGCGCTGCATTCATGCACAGCAAATTGGACGAGGCAGCGGTCCAAAAGAAGGGAGGCAGAAGAAGGGGAATCTCCCCTAGCCCTTTCCCTGACCCTGTGGTCATCACTGCAGCTCTGAGAGAAAAAAAAAGACTCTTTTCTTTCCTTACAACCACTGTAGTTAAGTATTGGGGAATAAACAATAAGATGAGGTACTTCCTCCCTGAAATAACTATAGTTTAGAAGGTGGAATAGCCAGGAACTAATCAATATAACCACCGACTAGGAAGTGTTTTTATAGTGATACTGGCCAGAAATTTGGGTTACAGGACCTTGGATCTAATCCTCACTCTGGTATTTAAGATTGCATCCACACTACCTCAGACAGCACAACAGCGACCACCAAACCTGTACCGAACGAGCTGGTGTTTCTGCATCGAGCAATGCAGGAGGGCTCAGAGCAACTATACAAGGGCCTGGAGGCCACATTGGATATTGGGCTGAGACCAGTCCCAGGCTGAGACTCTTAATGTTGGAAAATAAAATTATATAATTGCCACTGCACCCTTTAGGATGTCACACATGAGCTGCACGACAGGAAAGCCTGGCTGGCTGTGCTGCCACAGCCTGAGTGGTCCCAGAGCCGTCAGGAGATGGTGGTGAATGCTATTAGAGAGTCTGTTCTTAATTAAGCAAAACTTGGGCACACGTTAGAGGTGATCAGCAGCTTCTGCTGCCTGTCTGAGTCTACAGGGACAGCTGGGCAGGACTGCCTGGGCAGGGAGGCAGATTTGCAAGCTCCAGAACAAATTGTAGGAGCACCGCTGGGGCAAGAGCTGGGCGAGAGGTGTCTGTCCCACCAAAGGGATGCCAGAGGAGGAAAAGGGCTGTCTCTCTTCCCACCAAAGTCAGAGTGATTTCAGACTCCCTTATAGTGCCAGTGCCCTGGAGCAGTCCATATGTGACAGCATTAATGCTGTCTGCTTCATTAGTTGGGCGATCCAAGCTAACCATCACTATTTAACACACAATTGCACACCTAATTTTGTGTAAAATTGTAACACTGATGACATCACAGCAGCCACTCCAGAGGTCAGATGTAAGCAACTGAAGTCCATGGTTCCTTTTGGCGGGGGTTAGCGGTAAGGTAGGAGCCTTTTGTGGAACAGTAACAATACAAACTCCCCAAGACCCTCCTTTGAAGGCCTTTGGAGGACTCATAACCTAGGACGGTTACGACTTACACGACCATGTTCTGCCCCACCAGGACAATTAGCAAACTTCCATGCCTTTCTCCTCCCCTGAGTTAATCCCAAGGCAGGACTGTGAACCCCATTCCTTCCCTGTCCCCTCTCTCTTTTCTGAGAAAACAAGTAGCACTACATTTCTTTTGCCCATTGCCTCTCTGAGTCAGCTGCTGGCAACATATTTTTATCATGCAACAAGTAATCAGCCTGTGAAACTCATTATTGCAGGATGTCAGCCTAGCATTTAGAGTAAAAGTGGATGGTGCTATTGCTTGAACAGATGGAGCACCTAAAGTCATGACAATACCTGCTAAAAACAGTTTAGAAGAGGTACTTCAAGCTGCTTTTTGACTATCAGGAGTCTGTAGGGGATATTCCTATAGGGCAGGTTACCAGGAAACTGCTGTACTTGATGTGACTTTTGCTAGACTCAGGATGCTGTGTTGGACTCCGGGCTTTCTGCTCGAGTTTGCCTGAACATTGCTGTCTCCTTCATTATTTACCCGGTGTGGCATCAACACAGTTGTCTCTTGGCACAGTTGCCACAGGCACAGGCAAGGAGCCCAAGCTTCGTTTTTTACAAAACATGCCTTGTTCTTCACATTTGGGTCTATTCTGAATAAATGCATAATGTTTAAGACAGAAACGCAGAGTAAAAAGTGTGCAATCTCCTATGAATACATGTAAGCCTGTGCCTAGGGCCCTTTACTGCTCTGCGCTGGCCAAGGAGCAGCTGTAAAGGTCCACGATGCTGACACAGTGTGTCTGCCCCGCTCCTCCCATCTTCCCCTGTTCTCATCCTCCTCTTGAACGTTATCTTCTGGTGAATTTTATGGAACTCAGAAGAAAACCTGACAAGGTTTCAACTTTTTCAGCCATTGCAAGATGAAGACTTGAGATAGTTCTTACAAGATTAGAACTACTCTGCCCCGTCCTAAGGAGTGTCAACATGTCCATGCAACAGCAACCACCTGAAAGAGGACTGCAGTGTGAAGAAAACATTTGGGGGGGCAACATTTGCTTCAAATTGCTCCAAAAAAGATGTAATTCTGAGGGTGAATCTCAAAATCCTTTAGCTGGTACCTTGGGAACTACATTACGTGCTCTGTTGTCTTCACTTTCACCCTGGGCTGGCTGCTTTCCTTCCTCAGGCTTCGGTTTATGCCATGATTGGTATGAAATGTTCCTTACCTCTATGTCACCACATCTGTGAACAGCCAAAGAGGAATACTGCAGACCATGGTTTTAGATGGAAAGCTGGGGTTTACATGTGTGTTTATCTGTAATTGCCTCTGTCTATGTTTATGTTAATCATAGGGTTTCTGAGACCTTGGAGAACCATTTATGGCACCAAACTAATGAGCTTTGCTCCCCTTACGGCATTTCATTTCCTGGGCAATGTGGCCACTGTAAAAAGAGAAGCACCTGCATTAATTTTGCCTCATAAAAGACACCCTGAGTCATCAAAAGCCAACAAAAGCTAAACATTCACCTAAACATATAATCACCGACCTCTTAGGCTTTGTCTGAATACACCCATGTCCTGCACTGTCCACGCTGCCAAGTGCTCTGGATGCTTCCTCCCCATATTTCCCAGCCAGAGGATTCATTTGATCCCTGTGAGCCCTGAAGTTTTCCTGCTAGTCCACACGTTAACCTCTCCCTGTGCCACAACGTGGCGGTCAGTGCCAGTTCTTGGGCAGACAGGGAGGCTGCTGTTGAGTGATGGGAGATATCTGGTCTCTCCCATGGCTGGAGAGACGTTTCTGGGGGGGGTCCCACCCACCAACGCCCATGGGAAAAGGAAGAGGTTAGAACCAGGCATCAAAGGCAACCTGCAAGGGGACGGTGGTTCACTCTGAGGTGAATTTACTGAATATGGACAGTTAGACTTTATGCCCCAATAGGTCTTACCCACACCTATGTCTGACCATACTATGTTTTCCTATGGCTTTTCTGAGTCAGAAAAAAGGGAGAAGTGTTGTGTGGTGAAGGACGGGAGAATAAATAAAATGGCCTGTTGAATTTCTGATGTAAAGTGTAGCCTGACTGCTGGGTAGTCTGGCATTCAGGTGCAGTAGTGCATGGAAGAGTTTCCCAGGCAGTGTGGTGGAGGTAACTACTGTATTAAAATGCTCCTGTCTGATTCAGGAGATGATCCAGGGGAGTTTTCTAGTCCTGGTATTGAAAGAATGTAAGAGCTGGACCCAGGACTAAAACCAATGCCTGAAATGTGTGACTCCCAAGTATGGTCCATGGCAACATGAAGAGGTGGATGGAAGCAGAGCTGCACCAGGGAGAGTGTGAGGAGAAACCCACCTGGGTGGTAAAAAGTGAGCTGGTGTCTGCCTGGGCTATCTGAGTGAGACCCACTGTGGCCGTGGCCGTGGTTCGACACGAAAGCCCCAGTACACATGCACCAAGGGAAGTCTCACTCACCAGCACTGAAGATACAAACCAGAAACCAGGTGAACACCTAGCTGGCAATCCCCCTGTTCTGACACAATTCAGAGAGCAGTGTTTCTTGTGTAGCCAAAATACCTGTTTTCTCTGCAGGTCTCCATCTGAGCACAGTATCCGCTTGCCCTAATCCCACTTGTCTTTGGCCAATAACAGAAGAACAGCAAGCGTGGACCAAGAAGAACAGCAATAAGCTAACTCATAAAAGAAATGCATCTGCATTAGTAGAAGACAGTTACCACTTAGGGAACATTTAACGCTCTGGCAGCAGCAACACTAAATTGTGATGCAGCAACAGCAATATCAAATGGTGTATTTCTGCCTCGTGACCGGACTTTGCTGTACCGCAAGCTAATGGGCACGGTGCAGGACAGAGTGACATAAATAACTGTTCTCATTGGAGCATCTCAGGAGCAACGCCTGTACTAACTGACTAATCCAACTGGCAGATGACCTTGAATTTGGGGTTCCTTATTATGGCAAGGGGAAAATGGACAACAGGCAGCTGGTGTTAATGTACTGATGAGAGTTTAGGAAGACTGATGGCTAATGATGCTTCATTAATGAATTCACCTCTATTTCTGGCCCTTCTCCTAAATCTCCCCAGAGCTCAGAGCTTAGAGCTGAGCTCTCCATCTAGTTTTTGAGTAGAATGAGGGAGACAGCCTCGACCCAGGGCGGTCTTGGTGGGGTCCCATGGCACAGGCATGTCTAGGACACTCCATGTCCAAAGGAGGAGGAGAATGGAGCTGTCAGTGGCAACTGAAGCCATCACATGGGGATGCAGCTTAGCTGTATGTGGAAAACAGCAGTATTTAGGTTTGTTTTCAAAGGCAAAATATCTTTTAACTTCAAGTCATCCTTACGATTGTTAATTCCCTCTCCCCAGTATATACAGGAGTAAGAGAGAGAGTCAGAAAGGCTGAGGTATCTACACCTCTTTGCTACATGACAACATGCAATATGTTCACACTTCAAAATTAAATATTCCAAAGTAAGTTCTAAATCTTTCAGGTTTCCATCTCATTATATTTTTTTCTCCAGTGCTGGCGTTCTGTGTTTTGAAAAATCTTTCAAGCCCTGCCATTTAATGATGCCTTTCATCCCTTTCATTCCCCTTTCCTAAGAGCTACCTTCCTAGTATGAGTCTAAGTAGCACCACACAGCGCGGCTGTAGACTTTATAGTCTTTGTTCTTCCTGATCTTTTTAAATTTAACTTCCTTCTCCACTTTTTCTTTTAATCTTTTTTTTTTTTTCCCCAGTGCCTCTTCCTATACATTACTATGCCCATCATGACTTGTTTCACTCACCTTGGCCACACTGTGTTAGTCTTAATTATTCTGATTTAGTTGATTGGAACAGCAACTTTTTGAGAAATTCCTGTGTCTCCAGGTCAGCTACAAAGGAGGGAGCTTCTATCTGTCATCACAAGCAAGAGAGTCCCATCTTGTCTTCTTTGGCGACCTTCTGGCCACCTTGGAGCAGTCTGACACTATGGCTTCAGCTTCCTCGTCTGTACAAGGGATGTGCTAGTCCTGTCACTGTACCTGGCAGAGGACATTTTCAGGCCATCTCCAGGTAGCAGAGACTCTAGTGAAGAGCCAGCCCTTATTACAATCCTCATGTTTTGGTGCTGGTGAGTTTGCAATCCAAGCACGAGGCAATGCCTCTCTTGGCACGTTGCAGTGGCTGGGGATCAACGTTTTTGAGGAACAGCTGAGGATAATTGTCCCCTTTGCCTGTCAGGACTCTGCAAACATTTGTAGCTTTTTGTGCTGAATTTGAATTTACGTAGCAAGTGACACATTGGACAAGCACTGTATTCATCATCTCAGCTGCTCTCTGGCTTTAGAGAAGGGCACAATCTGCCTGTAAAATGGGCTGCCTTTGGGAGGGGGTGCAGCAGTGGCAAGTGCTGGGTCACCCCCCTGCAACATGCCCCTAGTCAGTTGAGCCAAGAGGGTTTTATGGGGAGATCTGCTCTGCCAAACACCAGGTAGCATTACACTGATGAGGAAGGATTCTGGGAGTGAGAATGAAGGCAGTGAAAGTGCTGCGCTACCTCACTTGATACTCTCCTTTAAATCTTAGCACAATTCTCTGTAATTGCAGAGGGATATATCACCCTGGGTGCTGCACTGCACCAGAAGAGCTATAAGGCTCTGGACCAGGCTGGCTGTGCTAAGAGCACATGGGTGACAGTGAAGATGCCCTGTCTCTTGCGATCATGCTGTGACAAACGCAGTGGGAAGCAGAGAGAGGGTGAGAGAAAGGAGATGAAGTGGAGGTTCACTGCTGCGTTGCGCCTTCATTCCCAGGGCTGGGAGGTGTTTCCAGCTCTAGCTCCATGCTGAATTCAGTCTGTTTGATGGTCATCAAGAGGGAATGACCTTCTCCCCAGCAGAGATTTTGTGGGTACCCACTCGACCAGATCTTAGAGGAGGCTCTTTTGGATACTAAAAAGACTATTTTTAAGAATAACTGGTTGCACAGTAGAAGCTGGACACCTCTGACTGCTGAAGCCAAGTGGCTTCTGACTCGACTCATATGCCCCTGCACCACTGTCATCTCAGGGCCATGGGATTTACACCCCAAACCGTGAAGCAACAGGGTGTTGGCACCACTGTTTTACAGGTGATGAACAGAGGCACAGAGGCTGCTGAGACTTGGCCAAAGTCTCCCAAGAAGTCTGTGGTGGATGTAGTGGAGAAAATAGCCTAAAAGATGGTGGACAACCACTTTCCACCCAGCAAGTAGGGAAGAGAGCCAAGACACATACAGATTCCCATGTCAGAGAGCAAAGGCAGAGCCTTACTTTGGGGAAGCGCCAAGTCCATGGGGACATCCCTTCCAGCTCCAGCTTTGTGCAGCTGTGCCTCAGCTTTACATTGTCCAGAGAAGACCTGATCTGAGAAGTACACGGCTTTTAAATATCCCTGAAGAGAGTGTTTCATTTCAGGAAGGCAGTGCTAAAACCCTGATGGTGTGTTTGTGGGTGGGAGCACAGGGAGAGGAAGGGTGCTGAGCTGCTGGGGACAGGGAGGGCACAGCAGCAGCCCTTAGGGAAACCATGAAGGAGAAGCAGATCACACGAACGATGTGGCTGGGGAGAGAGGTGAGGGCAGAGAAAGATAAACAGATGCAAAGCAGCACCCAGAGGAAAAGCACAAACAGGCAGGGCAGATATGGCAGGAGCGGTTTTTCTCCTACCTAATTCCTTGAGCGGGTCAATCATCTTTTATCTCTTTTGAGTCAGTCCCCGTGCCATCGAGAGCACCAGCCGGAACAAAGCAAAGGCAGAAGCGAGCTAAAACTACTGCCCAGCGGGAAGTGAATGCTCTGGCACTATTTATTTTTGAGTCCACATTTGGATTAGCTGTAAAGAGCTGTGTGGATAAGCAAGCAGGCAATTACAGCTGGGACGTGCTGCTCATGAATGGAAACAGCTCCAATCTGCTCAGGACATATTGAAATTCTAATTCAGTTAGATTCCTTTAGTTACAGTGCTCATCACAGACACTAAAAGAGATGGGATTAAAAAATAAATACAACTCTTATGTTGCCTTTGGTCTGCCTTCTCTGCTCCCCTTTCCCCCCTCCCCTCCCCAATTTTTGCTGTTGTTTGACTTTATTTTCTGTGGCAAAATACAGCACTCTGCATTTAGTCTGCTTGTTAATTTTTACGAGGATCTAGCAGACTGCAGCTGGCTGAATGCATGCACTGTTAATGGGTGGGCAGTCAGCATGAATACTAGACCGCTGCTGAGGTTTCACATGTCACATCTTACTAAAGACCATTACCTAGAGATGTCTGTTATTCTTGCAAAAGTGTGGGTGTGCCACTGAGGCGCAGAGCAAGGAGATGATTTGCACAGGCTCCTCAACTGGCTTCATCCCTGGTTCGGACCAGTGCTCAAGTCCACCAGCCCACACTGCTCCCCCAGTAAGCAGGTTGGCGTCCCGCTTTGGTTATTGGTGTAAAGTTACTTCACCGTTGCAGGCAACTACGTTTGCATTGGGTTGTGCAGGTAAGTTAGGGAAAGATCTGATCCAAACCAGTGGCCAGGGAAGAGGACCAGGAGTGCTGGATCAGCCCTGCCAGTGTGACCTGGCAGTTCAAGCAACTTATTTAACTACATGCTAGTTGAGTTTTCCTGGCTGTCAGCAAGAGATATGGTATTAAACCTGCTGGCATATGCACAAAACAGTTAGTTGAGATCTAAATGTCTGAGATCGCCAGATGGGAGGAATAAGAGGAGTGTGAGCTCGGGTCTCCAACTGCCTGGCAGTCATGCTTCCCTCATGACCAGTCTCTTGGATCTGCTGGAGGACCTCTGAATGCAGAGAGCTGTCTACAGACAGGTTGTGAATAGTACTGACCACATCAGCTCAGAAATCTGGTTATGACAGACACTGGGTAGAGATTTATCACCTCCCTCAAAACTAAGAAATGGGCTTGATGGGGAAAGACAGGTATAATAGCTCCATCCTACCGATACGACCAAGGCATGGAGCTGTGAAATAAACACCTCCGTGGTGGAAGCAAACACCCAGTTTGTCTCTCACGAGCATCTTTCCTTTTTGTCTTATTACAAAAGTGTAAATTTTGCAGCATAAACACTCTGTGGTGGGTCCTCATCCTTTCAGGACACAGACTTCACCATCTGTAGCCCTCTTAGTTGAGTATGATCAGTTGCCATGTCAAATTCACAAAACAGAATTTTGTGCCCAAGTGCTGTAGAAAAGCACTGGAAATATTTTTTTTTCATGCATAAATTTAATGTAATTTTCACAGAATTGAACATTTTAAGTGGCCTTATTTTTTAAAATTCAATTCTGTAGTGGCAGCTGCCTTTTGGCTGCTGAATCTAAGCTGTGTACAATATGGCTACATCTCCACGGACCTCTGAACTCACACACGTGCTCTGTGGAGCTCCCTGTTTGCTTTGTCCACTGGTAAGGATCTCCAAGTCATGTATTAAGGACAGAGGACTACTGCCTGATTGTAAAACCAATGCAAAATCCTAATTCCTACAGGGAAGGTGCATGCCCTAGAGAGCAGTTTCCAGCATAAGAAGAAGGAAGCGTTTCTAATGGATTCATTCGTAGTTAGGGCACACATCAAATCCAGCCTGATGAGCAAGACTGGGAGAAAGTTAGAAATTAAGTGGGTTACAATAAGGCAGAGATTAGAAAGACCAGGAATACAAAATAAAAGATAATAGTGGTGTGCACACACAAGAGAGCATAGGAATGGCTGCATATTGCAGAAAGGTAGTAATGAAATCTACAGAAGTAGTGGTATGAAGTGGATGGGAAATGTGGCGGAGTCAATGAGTCAAATGACTACTGAGACGCGACTGATGAGCCAGGCTTAGTACAGTGCTGCACCAGTCTATTAGGTCAAAAATCAGTGTAAGAACTAAATCACCTGCTTTGTGGATGAGTTCAGTGCGCGATACACTGGAAGGTACAGATGCAGATTTAGCCTCCTTAGAAAACCAATAACTTGAGAGCTCGTGATTCTCTTTATAGATGCATTCCTGTAATATGCTTTTTAGCATAAAACCAATTTTTCTTGAGACTTAGGAAAAAGATAATGAGAAAGAACAAAAGCAAAGTCTCTATAAGAGAGAACAGTGTACCTATGCCCTCTACACAGTTTTGAACCAACAAAGGGAACAAAAACTCTCCAGTCTTCTGAGGCCAGCGGAGCACTCTGAACAGTGAAGGGACCATGTCCATGAAACAAAACCCCAATGTATTTTGGTCTCAAGACTGGTCTAGAAATGAAAACAATGGTAGGAGCAGGCACAGACGCTTCCATTCCTCATATGGCAATAATCTATATTAATTACAGCAAGCACCCAGCTTCGAACAATGTCACTGCAGTGCTATTACTGTTGAAAAGTATTGAGCTTCCAAGGAGGTGAATGTCTTTTTCTCTCTCTAATCATGATTACTTGGCTTATACTCGGGCTAAGCTTTCATTTAACTAAGATAAATGGATATTTCCAAACCCAGCGAGTTAACACTATGCATCACATTATTACTCTCTTCTCAGATTTCTTGCCTCGTGTGCTATTTTACTTGGCTGCTAAACACCAATAACAATAAGAATAGGAAGGAGGAGCTATGCAGAATCCCATATGGATTAAAGATCAAAAAAATAAATAAATCTGTTTTTGACCCGTTACTTCGTCCTATTATGTGCTAGCATTTTCCTTCAATCAACATAACATAACAATGTTATTTTGTCCTATAATTTCCCTTTCTCAAAACATGAGTGCCCACACCACATTTTTGCAGACACCACCAGCCTATCTGACTAATATTTTGTTGCTTTCTATTTGGAATCCGTATTTATCATTCAAGCTTATGTGCCAATACTGTAGGTTAACATTCAGAAGAGCAGATGGGGAATTAGAGGCAAAACTTCTGTCAGTGATAACGGGACTTCTACGCTTCATTTCCCCCAGGGCACAGTGAATGTTTTCCTTTTCAACAGTGCTGGGCAAAAGTGCCTTAAGGAACCGGTGGCAGCAAAACTGTGTGCTGGCAACACCCTGAAGTTGTCAGGATGTGGGAATAGATTTTCAGTTGCTGGACCATTTGTGGGAAGTTATTTTGTAGTAACTCCTGGAAGATACCCATCTCGGTACAGAAGTTCAAGTGCAAAATAGCCAGCAAAAATTGCCTTTCTAGAAAAGTCAGTGAGAGGTCTGGCACTGAACAGTTTCTCCTGCACAGGCTGTTCACCTGCCAAGAGGTCCAGCTTTGGATGACCAGGGCAGGCTGCAGATCCGGGAGAGGTCCCTAAACTCTGCAAATCCTGTTATTTCAGTGGCGATCCTGCTCCCCGGTCTTCTGCCCCGCTGCTGGGGAGAACTGCAAGGCTGTGCATGGGCATCTTAGTGCGTGTGGGCGGCTTCCTACCCACCTCCCACAACTCCTTACACAGTGGTGGTGTCCAGGACGTGCCATGTGTCCACGTGAGTGGATGTGCGAGGTCTACACGTGTTGTACCCTTCATCAGGGAAAAAGATTTTACTTTTCTCCAGCAGCTCTGTGCACCATCCCCTCTCACACGTTCAAGGGAAGCTACCTGGTGTGTTGGGGACCGGCACTTGCGATACAAAGGACTTCGCGAACTGGGAAGCGGTTCATCTGCTGTAGGCACAAAACTCCTTTGTGCCATCAAGGAGTGACAGTCAGACGAACATCCCACCTCTGTCCTGGGGATGGAGAGCCCTGCGGCACCTCACTGGGCTTGATCATCCCCGTACTCTGCTGGCTTTGCTCTGGGCAGCGGGCTGTGCTGCCGGTGCCGGCCAGCTGCCACCCAGCAGTTGCTGAATGATAGGAGCTATCAGGATCAAGACAAAATTCACTGTCCTAACGCCAAATGTCACGCAGGAGATTAAAAGCAGATCCTGGCTGCTAAAACACGCATTGAACACACGCTAGAGGCCTGCCCAGAGAGCAAGAGCTCGCCCCTAACCTTGACTGCCACGCAGATGGGATTTGTTCCAATAATTACTACAGGTACAGCCCGCACCATCTTACTTTCTCTGGCCTTTTTCTATAGAGTGTCCAGCATTTGGCCAGCCTCCACTCACCTTCTTCCCAATAGCAAAAGGCTTTTACTAAGCATTTGATACTGCCATTAATGAAACAAGGAAATAGGTGTCGAAAATCAGAACATGTGGGTTATGTCTGTATTCTCTACTTTTTAGGGCAGTTTAACAATTGCCTGTTAATTTTCACCCTTTTTGGTGCTTTTATGAAAGCTTTTCCTGTCTGTCTTTCCTAACAGTCCCTGAGCACCAGTAATCATGTGAATTACATTTGAATCAAAATGCAGAAAAGCTGTGTTTTCACATTGACCTTCAAATCTTGAAGGCCATTTCCACCTCCCACAGGATACAGTGGGTGTGTATCTTATTATAAAGGTGCTTTACAGCATAGCTTGTGACTGAGGAGGCTGCTAAGGTGAGTTTAACCAAAAATGTTTCTCATATGTACATATTCTCAAGATCCTATCTGGCTACTAAAAGCTGGTATTTGAAGTCTTAAATTTATTTAGATCAATTTAAGCAAACAAACCTGTAGGAAAATTTGTTACGATACCAGCTAACACCCTGCAGAGGACTTGAGCTGTCTCTGTTATAACACTCTCACTGTAATAGAGTGTAGTAGGTAAATAAAAGCTGGTAGTCTTCCTCCTAATGTGTTCACAGGGCTCTTCCCCCATATTAATTTGATAGTAGTAATTCAGAAAATCTCAACAGAGACTGCTGTAATATGGACTGTATTTTTACTTCAGAGGGTGTAAAATTTAACTTTCGCCCCCACCTGCTCCTCTTCTTTACACTGGAATGCTGTCATGAATTCCCCAGCTCAGCTTTTTTTTTTTTTTTCTTCTTTTAAAGCTGATGTACAAGCTTAATGAAGCCTATCACTTCAATGCTTTTTGATATGTACTTCAGAAGAGAGTGGGTACTTGATTCTCTTCTTATTTATATCAGCAAGGTCAGGAGCCAAATGCAGAAGCAAGCAAAGGGGTAGGGCAATGCCACAGAACCTGTCAGCACCAGAGCAAAGGCATTTCTTCAGTTTGCTGTGGTCCCTTGGGAAATCCTAACAGCTGGACTAATATTGGACGTAATTGAAGAAATACTCCCCTTAAACTAGGAGGAGGTTCAGTATCTAAGTATAATCCCTGCTGAAAGAATGCTCAAAAAATGAATTTTGACCTTCATGCCAGCCAAAAAGAGATTTTTCAGTAGCTGTAAAGATTTAAAAAATTATGTGGAACATTTTGTCCAATAGTAGCTTTTTGATTTCTTCATACTGTTTGTATTTATTTTTACCTTTTACCACAATGGAAATTCAAGTCCAATATTCAATCAAAGTCAAGCGTTTTATCGCCTTTCCACTCAAATGCCTGAGTCAGATGCTTAAAATGTAACACCAGCAGCACTGTGAGTAGTGGATATATAAGTACATGGAAAATCAACCTTTTGCACTATAGCCCGAGGAAGAGCCTTTTCTTTTTTTCTTTAGCCTGGTGGAGTCATTTGCTATCAGAACATGTTGCCATCAAAAGTGATCTGCTATTGGTGCCTTACAGCTATTGGAAAATGTTGCTACTGGAGTATTTCAGTTGCCAGAGCACTCCCCAGTCAGACCAGTTTGCTGGTGCAAAGTTCTGAGCTCGCAGCAGGAGCTCTGCTATCAAACGCGTTTGTCAACTGGGAATCGACAATTCGCTTCCTCTCTCAGGTGCAGAGAAAAGCAATGTTTATTTAATCTGGAAGGTGGAAAGCTGGAGTAGAACAAGAATGACCATCACTCTGTGCCTTTCCAGCTTCCCTTTACACCCCTGGGAATTTTGCTTTTCTTCTACCACCACCTCGAAAGCTCTTGCTTCCTTCACCACTGCCAGAGCAACAGTGCTTTTGGCAGCCAGTTCCTTCTGGGGCTTTCTAGTCCCAGGCTTGGTGTGACGTGAAAGTGACCATAGGGTGACAGAAGGTGCTCACCCAACCCGTTGCCACCATCAGTCCTACCACAGGATGCCAACACTGGCGTTAAGGTGGTGGGAGAGGACGGACTGACTGGGAGACAGCACACCCAGTTCTGTTTCTGCAGGTTTCGATGCACAAAACAAATTCCCATGGGGTATGTAAATATTGGGCATTAGCCACTGAGCAAAGATATCCACGTGCGGGTTCTTACACCCTGTACCCTGCAGTAAATACAAACCAGTCAACCAACCTGGAAGTTCAGGTTGGCTCCAGGAGTGCCCTGGCCCTCCTTTCTGCTCAACTCTGAAAGAGCATCACCCCAAGCGTTAGCTTGGCAGTACTTGGAAGAGTACCAGCAGTTGCAATAAGTAACTGACAGTATTTCCTAAGCATCTGTATTTTCACTTCTATAGAAAACATGGAGCTGATCTAGGAGTACTTAATTTGGGAGCTGTAACACAATCACAGTGGAAAGCAGTGCTGGAAGACCACCCGTGGATTTCAGCAGATCAGATCCCCTGTAGTTAAACTAAATGTCATCACACTCTACATGGCTGCTGATTTCAGGTTTGCTAATTTGTAAAACAATGTAAAGAAGATGCTGCAGTTGTGAGCAGAGCAGCTGAATTATAGATACTTAGGCAGCACTGTAGGGATATGAATTCTGTTTATTGCACAAACCTGCCTCTATAATTAATAGAAATAGTAATATTTTCTTACTCCGTTTTCATTAATTCAGACTGATAGCTTTGGAAGATCAGAATGGATTAGGAAACACAGTTTTGGAAGAACAGAAGAGAACCAGAGGACTTTATTGGCTTTTCAGCCTCAGTCCAGACCTCCTTCTTCAATGTGCAAGGAACAAAATTACTAGCAATGCTCTGTGTGTAACAGACCATCTGTCACCATAATTGTAGCTTTATTTTATTTTTCCCTGCTTCTGGGTGAAAAGATCCAAACTTCCCTAGCTGCCTGTCTGAACTGAACATTATGAAATGTATTTTAAAACCTTGAGAAACAGCCACAGTCAGTCCAAAGCCTGCTTAAACCCCAGCAGCTCTCTAACGCCAACACTGGCACCTCCCAATAAAAACTGGCTTCAGGGTTTACCTAACAAGCTGCAAACGATCCAAACAGCCATGTCTCCTTTAGCAGGAGTTTTATAAGCCTTTCCCCGTCTCTTAGGAGGCGTAAACATATCAAGGTTTAAAATTGCGCTTCATTTATCTCAGTGGTATAGTATGACATTGTTCCCACAGAAGCACTGGTGATACTTCATCGTGGTAGAGAGGAGGGCACCGCATGGAGCAGAGCTGATGCATGAGCTGGCTTAGCCATGGGCGGCGACAACCCAAGTATAGTTTGGGCTTTATTTTATTATTTTGGATGCTTCAGGGATTGGAAGCAAGGAGTATTCAGAAAGGAGCATGAAAACCAGACAGCTATACAAGGGGCTTTTCATCTCTCCTGGTGGAAAGCTTTGCCCCCCAGCCCCGTCCCTCTTGGGGTCAGAGGCACAGGAATAGGTCTGTCAGAGATGACTTATTTTCCCAATGATTCATTGAAAAAATTTTTAATCTTAATAGCTTTCTAACATGAAGTACATACCGACCACTGAACCGTTCTAAGGAGGGCCTTTTATTGATATGGCTCCTTAGCCAAATGTAATGCAATTAAATGATTGGATTTCATTACGTGTATTGACATGGTGTCAGTGACAATTTCCATTCTCCCTATTATTTCTATAAATAAAGTCATCTGCCATAATTAGAAAATATGAACGTGCTAAGATCTCCATTAATTCTTCCCCATATTAATCTAAGAGCTGGGCAGATGTTTATTAATACCTTGTTACACCGCGTTCATCAGCTGTTACCAAGAATAGAAAGGCTGAGACCTGATCTCACGCTGAAGGTTAAATAAGCGCAGATCTGGCTAAATCATGGAATCTAGAATAAATCTTGGCTTCTGGTTAACTTTTGGACAGTATCTTTGCTTTTTCAAAGCAAAAGCATTTCATATCAAAATGCTTTTTAAACTTTTAACCTCTCTACCCCTCAGTGTGCTTTGGACCACATATGAAACCCAGCAGGGTCTTCCCCTCCCTCCAGCAGTGACTTCAGCAGTCCTTCAACTGCATCTTGACGTCTGTTTTGATTTCAGTGGAGCTGAATTACATCAGCCTGTGACCTGCCCTCTGCTTCTCTCTCCTGGAAGGTATTTAAGGAGCAGCGGTGCTGGGTGAGAGCATCTTCGGTGCTGGGCACCTGCTGACGGGTGCTTGGGATGGATGCGAGGAACAGCAGGCATGGATGGACCTGCACCAAGCCGCGATGGCTGCTGCGACCAGCCTGTGGGACCTCATGATCCCTCCTGGACTTTGTGGTTGGCAGGTTTCAGAGCTGGTCTGACCTCTGCTCCAAGTCATCTTCCACTGTCACCTTCACTGGGTCTTCTGCCAAGAAGCTCCACAGTTTACTTATGTTTTCTGTGAAAGTACTTTTTCCCTGTTTCTTTTAAATCTTGTGCTCAATAACCTGAGGTCACTTCCTGATCTTCTTCCTCTTTCCTATTTGTCCCGTGTTTTCTGTCTCTTCCCACTCTCTGTTCTTTCTCACCACCACCTGGATCTGTTCTCTCGGCACTCGCTGCCCGGCTTCGGTGCCCATCGGAGCACCTCCGCCGACTTCAGCAGTGCCGCATTGACTTGTACCAGCAAAGCAACTGTCCTGTGACCTCTGCAGTCAGAGCAGATGCTTGGCTTTGTCTGGGTCTATGTGGCTGTATCAAGGAGCTCTGAGGTTCAGGCTGGTGCCAAACTCCTGCTCGCTCACGTTCCCGGTGTGCTCAGGCTGCCTACAAGGAGAGGAGGAGCTTGATTTCTGGGATGAGCCAACAGAAGTACAAACAGTGCTGATTCACATCAGATGTTCACAGAAGCAGTGCACAAGATATATGTCTGTTTTACTGCATTGGGACTGCAATGGAGCCTATTTCCTTATTTTAGGAAAAGTTTAAATCTTGCTGGCAAAACTTGATGAACTTCTCCTGAAGGACTCAGCATTCCAGGTGAAACCAATTTTTTTCAGCTGATAATTATTGTAATTTTTTGCAAGGTCTTAATATTTCCATGTACACTAAAGTGGATGGGATGAAATTGTACATATCTTGTGACCTTCTCTCCCCAGAATACTGGGCTGTTGCCATTCCTCATTTAAAGCAAAGCAAAGCTGGGATTTACTTTGTAGGGTAAGATGTAATGCACTGAAGTCGGTGAGGCAGCACTTGGTCTGAACCTCCCGTTATATTTTTGGCTGGGCCACACCTGAAATGAAACTAGAGCATGTTGTGAGTTGTCCAGGGCTGGAGCTGGCCTTTCTTTACTGCTGTACCCAGCACTGAGCAGTTGGGCCTCTTGGTCTTCATCAGATCTCGAAGAAGAACTTAAATAATATTTTCAAGACAGGCTGTCCACACTACAGTGTAAGACAGGCATGACCCAAAGCCTACCATACAGTCATCAGCCTAAATCCCGAATTGTGAACTGGCTGATATGTACTTTGAAAGACTGGTGGTGATGGCTGGCCCATCCTATCCTATGGCAGCTTCAGACGCGACCAAGGCAGAGGAAAAATGGCTCAGCAAACCCAAAAGTCACGGTTCAGGCCAAAACTTCTCTTGACCTCAGAAAAGAACGTGGGTGCAAAATTAGACTGCCCAGCCACAGAAAACATGTATGTGGGTACCCGTGCTGCTCCTGTACTCTCCCTGGGTTGATTTCAGTAATAGTGCTCAGACCTTGTTTTGTACAAAGTCATTTTAAATTCACATATTAAAAAAACCCTGAAAAAAAATCCAGTGTTGCTTCCACCACTTTCTAGCCCTTGCCCATCTCCTTTGAGTTGGATGCTGCTTGCCTGTTCCCCTGTCTGCCACCTCTGAAATTATCCACTTACTTTTTGCACTCTCTTTCAATTTCTCAGAACTGCCTTTGGAGAAATGCATATAAACAGCTATTCTTTGGGTCAGCATTTCAATTAGTTTTAAATTGTACATTTCTTTTTCCTGGGTCTTTACTTATTTATTATTATTTGTATTGAATCTTCTTCTGAGAGTTTGCATTGATTCCGATAACTCTGTTGGGTGCTTATCTGTATAAATAGATCAATAGCTTTTGGACTGTGCTTTCTGAAGCAATAGACTGAGAGGCTTGCTTCGAACTTGAAAGCTTCTGTACTGAATTTATTAATACAGCAAGCTATTACAAATGTATGATCCATAAAATTACTTCAGGCCCACGTTAAAGTAAGTGGACTATGTACGTTTTCTTCCTGGCCAGTTGTATTTAAGCAGTTCCAATCTTACACGTCCTTTTTCCATTACAGACACCCTCAGTTCATCGGGGAAAGGACACTACTGACGCCATAATGACACTCTTTCCAGAGCTGACAGGGTTGGCTTAATGGCTGGTCCCAGCAGACAAGGCCTTGTGGATCATCCTGGGCTCCTCCAAGGGACTAATCTAAAGGGAAGATCTAACAGGAATCAATCTCACATCTCAAATGAGAGATGCTCCCTTCTCTTAAACTGCGGTAAAACAAACCCTCCTCTAATCTGATCCAAATTAAAATCAGGCACAAACTAAGACTTTCACTTTTATTTCTAGCTTGCTCAAGGAAAGATCTCTTTGCACTGTCTTCCTCCAAGCCAATTTTGGGCTAAGTGAAAAAACATAGTTCCACAAAATCTCTGTGTGAAGCCACCAGGAACGCAGCAAGATAATAGTGTAGCAAGATAAGGGGGATTAAGATTGCTTCTGGGCTTTTTAAAAAATAAGGGGTGAAAAAGTTAATGGAACACTCAACTGGGAGACATTGCTGGGACCTGCAAAAAGTGATAGACCGAGATAGCTGGGTGCACAGCAGTTGCGTTGTATAAAATACCGTTGCATGGCCAGCCTTTTCCATGTACATTGAAGCCTGCTGAATTCCACATGGACTATGGCATGGAGCCTTTAGGAGCTATGGGTAATGAAGCTGATCATTTCCAGCTGATGTGTGCAATAAAGAAGTAGCTGAAGTACAATGAACTGGCCATTAGTGAAATGAGAAATACGATGGCTGGCAACACAATGGCATAATCATTGCAAGATGGGCGGCATGTCTCTTGTTGACTATTCATGGATCCCTCAGAGGATAAGACTGGGATTCTTGTGTGGGGTCTGCCTATTGACTACACCTCATTTAAGAAGGTCTGATGTTTGCCTCCCATCCACTTGTGATTTTTCTCGGTCAGTTTGGTTCTTGTTTAATGCACGAAAGGGCTCTGGCACAAACACAGCGGTGCCTGCTACACTCTGCGTTCAAGAGCAGTGCATATTGAGAATTTGCTTGTATTGTTGTGGAAATTAGATGCTACTTTAATTGCTGTGGTGAGTTTGAGTAGAATATTCTGTGGAGACAATAACAGCCACTGACAATCCAAATCCAGTGGAGGCCTGATCCAGCTGTATCCAGCTGATGAAGTATTTGTATTGTACTTAATGGACATTGGCCTCAGCCTCAAAAGAGTGCACTTCAGATTGAACTTCTCTGCTTTTGCAGAGATCTTATTAGTTTTGCAGAGTTGGTATTAGATTTGCTCAGTGGTATGAGAACATTACTATTCTGTTAAATTACTTTTTCACTTAATAATATATTCTTTTCTACAAGGATTTTTCTTTCTTAAGTCCTTTTTACCTGTTTGCCTTAGGCTGGTTAGGGAATTCATTCTCGCTTTCTGCCTTGAACTACTACATGCTGTTATCTTGCAGGGTTAAACAGCTCTTGTCCACTTCTCAGATGAGTGCTCTGTATGCTAAACTTGATTTTTGTTCCTTGGGCAGGGAACCTGCCCTTTTTTACTGGTGGAAGCTAAACAAGAAGAGCCTTGTGAATTATGAGGCAACCTAAATCAAAACAGGTTCTTGACCCCAATCTCTTCCAGGGCAAGGCTCAGCACTAACTTCTGGGGAAGCCCTCCTCGTACCTGAGTCTTTTCTATCACAACATAGAGATACACTTTGTGAGCCCATTTTTAATGAAACAGATCTTTGAGATCTGAACTGTATTATATTATTTGTAGAATTTACACCTGTAATACTAGCAGCACGCTAAGTGCTATGAAGAGATGCTGGAAGACAAAGTCCCTGCCTAAAGAGCTTAATATTCAAATTTTATTCAAAATAAAAAAAATATCCATACTTTGAGGCTGTAAGATACCGGATTAAAAAGGCTTTTCTCCTTAAATTAGCTCACAGAAATATAACCCCCTGAAGGGAGCAAAGGAGACAACTGTGGAGGGAAGGGAGCTAGCACTCCTGAGTACAAAGCGACTTTCAGCTGCCTCATCCGGAGATGCACTTTCAGCCTCAGCCTGGGGTCCCTATGGACACTTTTATCCCTGGGAGCCCAGCTGGGATCAGAGAGGGTCAGATCCGCTGTCCCCCCCCCCCCAGCACGGCATTCCATGCGCAGAAGCGAGACCCAGCCCCGTTCCATCTGGGACAGGGCAACAAGGGGCGGTGTGATGGGAATGTAGCCTTTGGATCTGCCTGTTCAAATGGCAGCCCTCGCTATTGGAACAAAATCAGATCACTCCTCCTTTTTGTCAGAAGTCAAGAGTGTATAACACACAGTTTCTCAGTTCTGATTGCTGTGCATAGATAGCACTATTCCTGATATTTTGTCACAGTGCAATTATTTGCTATTTCTATGCACAGCGCATCAGTGTCAACATTCTTTATAAAATACATTAAATTATTTAAAAACAAAGGAAAACTAAATAATAGCATATGAAGAAATCTTTGGGAAAAGGTTATATTTCTGCATCAGGTATACTTGAAATTTAGTGGAAGTAGGATACTTTTGCCATAATGGACAACAGTGAGAGTGAAACTGAGCACAGTGCTCAGGAAGGGAACAGTGAATGCGACTGATACGTTTTTGAGGAGAGGAAGGCAGACCCACCATTACATGTTGATGGTTGAGAAGCAGAGCTGACAAGAGTTTTGAAGCCATAAGTTCCAGTTTGTTGCAGAATTTTAATGTGTTTCCACATGAGTGATATTTGGTTAGATATTGTAAGCACAGTACTGGAAAATTAGGATTAGCGAATGAGTAAATTAAACTGAAAATTGGGCAAAGAGATTTGAAAGTAGACGTAAGTGCTTTGGTCATGATGGGCTTTGCTCTCCAAGGAATATTTATTTTTTGTTTACATAGTCTGTGAATTCTTACTGGATTTGAAATTGTTTCCATTACAGATGCTAAAGATTTTGCAAGGAAATCTGCTGGGGTTATAGAAGAACAGTAACAGAACAACAACAGAAGAAATGTAGGTTGAAAGTGATACAGTTTTGACTTAGTGATCTCTTTTTTGTGAAATGCTCATCACAGATAAAATTTCTGGGCTTCGTTCCTGGCCGCAGCACAATGACAAAACCACTCAACGCAAACCTCACTGAGCCGCTCCTGTTTCTTAAGAAAACGTCTGTTACACGGCCAAAGTCTTTGCAGGGTTAATTATTTCTGAAACCCAAGCGAGACACGAAGAAAACAGCACAGATAGACGCAAGGGCATAAATAACTCTGCCTACTAGCTGCATGGTGGGGAAATCACCCAAAGGCAGGGGGCTGAGGAGATGGGTCCGTGGTGGACTCTGGGGTACGCCAGCGTGCCCAAGCACCTGCACCGCAGCACCCTGCCAAACACCTTAAGCTAAATCCACTTCCGAACGATGGTACTTTGATTAACGCAGGAGCCGGGGTGCTGTGCAAACCAGCCTCGTGCTGATACTGAAATGAACCAGACAGCTCAAATATGAGAAATGGAAAAAGCAATAAGCATTAGTAAAAGAAAACAGCAGGTCATGCGTAGCCCCAGTGACTTTGTCAGTATATTGTCTTTTCCACAAAGATCTGACATTTTTTGTATTGGTTCTCAAGGAACACTGCAAGAATATTAGAGAGAGGGGAACAGAGATGCAGAGCAGTCCGATAACTTACCATGATAGTATCTACCGAGTCAAAATGACACCCAAGGCTTCCCTCTCCAATTTGTGAGGTTAGATCATGCTGATTTTATCAGCAAGGTCATTTTAGCACCCATGCTTAATCCAAAATCTAGTCTGATATTTGCTTAGGAGATTTGAGTAATCTCTTTAAGAGAATTAACAAGTGCTGAAGTCCTAAGGAACAATCTTCTCTCAGCCCTGTCTGCAGCACAAGGATTTGAGGTCAAAGCTAGGTGAAGGGGTTTTTTAAGACGGTGTGGAAACAAATGAAATACTCTTTAGAGACAGTCGGGTTATGGAAAATGGAGGCACAAAGCCTGCAAATGATTTTAGTTTTTTTGGGTTCAGTTGTCTGGCTACCCTGGAGGCAACCCACGATGTGCTGCATGATGCTCCAGCATTGATAACGTGATATGCAGAGCAGCTTGCTCTGGCGGGTTTCCCCTCTGAGCCACATACACCTGCAGTCAGTGGCCAAACAACACGTGAATGTTTTGCTGCCTTTTCCAACATCACCGTATGCTGCCTGTTGGTCCTTCATGATACAGCCCTGGCCCTGGAGCTGTGTGATGGGAGCTAACTGCTAGTTAAGGGAGCGGATGGGAAAAAATCAGTGAAACAGAGTCACTGATGCTCAAATGCCAAGCTGTTAAATCTTCAGTAAGTCTTAGTTCAGAAATTAGTCGTCTTTTTTTTACAAATAATTAGAAAGAAAATCAGTGAATATAAAGTCAAATGTTCACTTGAGGCTCTTGGTTTAAATTTTGGGAAAGGCTTTGAGGACTTGGCTTTGAATCCTTGCATCCACAGCTACTCCGTGTGCTCTGGTTGTTGGATGGATCTAAAATAAACCATTTCTACATGTTCTTATCTGCAAATATGTGGTTGACATCGCATAAGATTAGCCCTTCTCTGGCAGATCGGTCCAAGAAAATAACGAAAATCCCACAAAAGCAGGGTTCCCACAAGAGTCCTATCAAGTCAGGCAGAACAGTCACCTAGCAGCTCGTGGTGGTGTTGTGCTATTAAGCCTCACACCCTTTTCCTTCCCAAAAGGCTGATGAATTTTTATCTAGATCCAGAAACAAAGAACAACATCCTGGCCCATGGGGGTGGATGCTGCGGATGCTCATCTCAGGCACCCTGCCGTTTCACAGCTGGCAGCAACAGATAAATTTATCAGTCGTCTGAGCCAAGGTTCTCCAGATGGAATCGCATCCCACTTAAAGGTAACATTGGGCTATTGCAGCCTGAAGACTAGAGGTAGGTTTGCATATTAATTCATCTCAGCTTCCAAGCTTTAGTCTAAAAGAAAATTTGGAACACAGCTGGGAATCATGAGGCCAAATACCCCAAACTTAAGAGCACATAATGCAGCAGCTGCAGCTGGAAGGGGTACTACAACTCACCTAGCAAAGTTCTACAGTGAAGTTTGCTATCCAGGCCGTAAGAAGGTTGTTATTTCTGCGTGGCTGATAAACTGCAACAGTAATGATTTTACTGTAAAAACAAGCAAACCTCCCACTAGACCATTGAGAAGCAATATTAAATCTCATTATTCTACATTTGAGACACATTTACATAGAGGTCTATTAATGTTTTGATATCTGGAGAAACGGCAGCTTATACGAGCGAATGGAAGTACCTAACATAGCATATTGGCGATCTCTTTGGCAAGGCCTATAAAATTGAAGGTAAAAGAGGTATGGTGGGTGTTGGCTAAAGTAACACAATATTTGCACAAAAGACAGTAGGGAATATGGCAAATATTAAAAGAAATTGTTGATAAATTCAACGCATCCTTGGCAGATCATCTGTAGGAGTGCAGAGGACCCTTGCCTTTAAGTCACCTGCTGCATATGTTGAGATCTACCATTAAATCATATTCCAGCATCCTCCCTATCTGGTGGCTTCTGTAGAGCAGGAAGGTGAGCAGAGGCCGGCCTTGGGACTCTGAGGGTGCTAAAAGCCCGACTGTAATGCAGGTCCTGACATGCCTCCTTGAAAATTAATGATGAGGACTTGCTGCAAGACAGCCTGCCTGAAGAAAACAGTCAGACATATATCAAAGGGTCCATGCAAGTGTGGTCCACAAAACCACTGCTTAAAGTCACTCAAAGATATGGTGAGCCAGCCGAGCTGGCCCGTCGGGGTGGGTGCTCCTGCAGATGGTCTGATGGGACGCCCGTGCTGAATGCAAGCCCTCAAGGGTTAAATACTTCTCTTGGCACTTGCAGACTTCCGTAATAAGAAAGCTTTAAAAGAAAGCAGCCATCTGTTTCAGGAAAGGCATCATGCAACGATCAGCCCACATTGCTTACCAAAGCAGCAAGACAGGGAATCAAACAAGACGGGACCAGGCAGCCTAAACCCTGCCTGCTCTCGAGCTCCACGGCAGGAACTCAGCCCTCCCCATGCTTTCACAGTGATTTACATTCACAAAAAAAACCCGCCTGGCATCCTCGTGAGGGTCCTCCAAATGCCCCAACCGGAGGCTGGAGGCAGAGGTCACGGCTCCGAAAATGCCCACGTGCCGGGTGCCTGGCTGGGGCCTCCGGCAGGAGCCAACTGCAGCTCCCTCTGCTTGGACGACCGCCGGCAGTGCCTCGGACTTTTCTTCTTCTGACACTTACAAAACCGTCTGACAGCAAAATGGAGAAATAGGCAGTCCAGCTCTTACTGCATGGGGAAACGAAACGAGCCCCCGGCCGGGGGAACAGGAGAGGAAAGAGACGTGTGGCATTTCCAGCTTTCTCAGTGCTGTGTGGTAGCAGGCATGAGAAATGACCCCCCGTTGCTTAAGCCCTTAACCCTTAGATACTTTCTTCTATTAAGGCCAGATGGAGAATCTTAAAGTGTGAAAGTGTAGTGGAAATACATTACAGGAAGGCACGCAGAGTTAAACAAGTCATTGAATGCTCATTTCTTCAGTTCAGTACGTCTTGATGTACCATTCTTTTCAGCAGAAATGCTACCAGCTCCCTGGGATCCATTCCAGGTCTATTCCAGGGCAACACTGAACACGTATTGCCCAAACTAAGGGACCCAAGAGGTTGCCAAAGAAAAACACTGGGGTAAGAAATACCGGCTGCCACTGCACAGCTCAAAGGTGTGACCCAAATCTCAAGAAGAGGAATTGGGCTCGATTCAGACTCCTGGTTGCCATATCTTCCCATGATCACTCAGAAGAGCTCCAGGCCATGCCAGAGACCTATGAGGCTCTGAAAGCTCAACTAAGCTTTTGGATGATTATCCAGATGGAGCCTTAAGTACAAATATATAATATCTGTTAACATTAATGAAAGCCTCATAATGGACCTCTGTAATATTCACACTTTATGATAGCCTAAAAACACCTGGTCCTAAATCAAACTCATCACTCTTTGCGGAAACAAAATCAAGACATAAAAAACCTGAAACAAACATAAAGAAACAAGAGGTGCTTTGATTGCTTCTCACAACTCTCAGGTGCACAAGGGTGTAGACAGACTACATAATTTACAGGTGGGGAGTATATCTAACAGTCATATGGGTATCACAGTCACTTACCAGCACCTTTCTGTATGTAAGAACACCTAACTGGTTTGGCAAAGTTTAATAAACATGCCTTTCTTCTTTTTCAACCACCGCCTCTGCAGATTGAAGCCTACTATTGCCACTAGTGCAACACACAGCTCACACAAACATCTATTTCTGGTGATAGTTTCAGAAATGACTAGGTGTTTAGTAACTCAGGCTTTGGTTTTATCATGTGAAGGGAGCTAGAAAGCACTGATATTCAGAGTGTTGTGTCATCAAGACATTTTTGACACGATATATCCTAATGTTACACCCTAACATTGCCAGGACCTGTAACAGGGTGTGGAAAAAACAGTGGTTTTATTTTTCCTGTGTCGATTTGAAGGGTTAGATATAGTTGTTAATATACAGCGTGCTACTACTAGCAAAAGCATTAATATAGATCTCTGAGTGCTAGTGTGTTTCATTATTAACTACTACTACTAATGTATATTTTCACATGTGAGTGGAAGTATGTGATAAAGGCATTCCTTAGCAAGTTTGTGCGGTTTAGTCTCCAGCCATGACTCACCCCTTACTCTGAGAAGCAAAGCCCAAGTGACTCAGGTGTGGTGAGCACACAGGCATCGCGGAGGCAGTTTCCTTAGCAACACGAGCCACACGAAAGCATCCAAAACATCTCCTGCTCACTGCCCCTTGAAGTTGTTGCTAAATAAGTGAATGCTAAACTTCTTACTGGAATTTCAGAGGTACAACCAATGTGTCACAAAGCAAAACCTTTTGCTTGCAAGCAAGTTAACTTCTGCTACTGCCCTGACTTCAGGCTTAATAGGAAAAATAACTTTTCTTTTTTTTTTTTTTTTTCCTACTATGTTATCTCCAAATACTGCCTGGGCGCATAAACAAATAAAGGAAGCAGCTCTTAAGTCCTCAGCTGATACTAATTGTCATTAGGGATCTGTTGAATTCAGTGAAACTATGGCAATTCAGAGCAATCAGCCCAGCATGTGCTGGGTGTTTGTGGGTTCCAGGTGCTTGTGATCAAGGCTAGATTAAGAGCAGATAAATAGTTCACTCAGCAGCCGCAGCGGGAGTAGTGGCTGGTTTGTTAGGGGTGGTTTTGTAGAGCTTCTTGCTGAGATATTTTGGAGAAAACAGCTTTTTGGAGGTGTTGGACCAAAGAATTGGGAGCTGTCTGAAATGGGGGAAGATGTTTGCAACCAAGTGGAAAAGTGCTATTTGTACATCTAAGGTATTGTTTTCAGTAGCCTGAAGTATTTCCTTTTTATTTGTGCATTGTTATTTAAAGTATCTTTACTCTTTGTATTGTAGCCTTCAGGGGTAAAGTATGTATATTGTACTGCATCAAGATACCAGTGCAAGATAGAGTATTTACAATATATGATTTACTGTAATCTACATTAAAGTTCAGTGAGGCTGAATGTATGAGCTTTCCTCCCTGTGTAGGCATGTGCTCATGGAAGAACTGTGCAGAAATGAGTGTATTGATTTATGCCTATCACTGCTTGACAAGAGCAGATGGGGGTCTCGGAGTTTTGGTTTAGCTGATGGACTGTACTAAACATGGCCTGGTTCTGCTGCTATTATCTGTGAGTTATCTTTGATGCAGCCAAGTTGCTTTTGAATTATTGTAGAAGGTGGAACAGAGCCAGCTTTACAGGCAATAATACCAGAATGACATTATTTAGGCTAAAATGAGTCAATATTTGGAAAATTCCACTCTTAGTAATAAGACCTTGCCTGAGGGAGGCTGATTGGTGCTGCCTGTACCAGATGGGAGAGTGGGTTAGTAGAATGAGACAGAGCTGGAGTGCTCCTGTGGCCACCAAGAGGCAATGCTGGGGGTGCTGCCAGGAGAAGAGGCGTGTGGGCACCAAATAATCTCAAACTGGGGAAATAAGACATGAGAAATAGAGCTTTAGTTGAAATATTGCAAAGGGGACAAGTGCTGATGGTAACCTGCTTGGTAGTGGGAAGGAATGCAAACCTGGTTATCGAGGCATAGGGTGAGCTTGGTACAGCTGCAGGCTTCAGTTGAAGGTGGAGGAAGAAAAGCCAAATTTAGAGAAGGTGTGAAATGAGAGATTTGAGCTTTTGGGGTGCTTGTCCCTGGCAGCCCTTGATGGTGATCCTGTCCCCACCTGGGGACCAGCATGAGGCTGCCTGACCTGCTTTTCCAGGGCTGCTAGCTCCTGCTGGCATCGGAAACACGAAGCCCTGGCTGTGTTATGCTGACACTTGTCCTATAAAACTGACAGCAATAATGAATGACAGTCCATATTTCTGTAATATTTTCTTCCTCGGGACACCTAACAAGATGCCACTGACAATGTTTTTGAGGGCTGGATTTCAGCCAGTTTCTTGAAGAAGCAATAGTTTGGCTATCGTCCTACAACAGGGAGCCCCAGTCTTTAATGCTTATGGTCAGGGTTGAGGGACTTGTTTTCCCTTCTCCCTGCTGATTACCTCCTCCAGATAAACAACTTTTCCTTACAGCATATGCTATATATCCAGGACTGTCTAGAAGGTCTTTAAGGATGTTAACTGCTCAACCTGAGCACCTAGCTGGTCTCAGTTTGATGCTTGAACTCTGAAGCCACCTCTTCTGATATGTGTTCTAATCAGAGTTATTGGATGGGAGCAGCTGTCTGTAGTACCAGAGGGTCTAATGGCATTTTGCTGCAGGAGTTCTGGGCTAGGCTATAGGAATAACTCATTAAATGTAACTGAGGGAGCCCATTTCTTCTAGTTTTGGAGAGACTACAAACAATTGAGAAATGAGTTGCCTTTCTATCCTTGGCCCACTGTACAGGTCAGGACTTTCCTAGCTATTTGTGGGCTGAATCTGTTATTGACCACTGTTCCTTGACATGAACTGAAATTTTGGCCTCCAGGTTCATGGCTGTTAACCATGGTGAAAATAAGTGATACATTTGTCTCACATGATGAGTTTGTGGAAGCTGCAGATGGTTTGATTGACTCATGATTGTGGCTGGGTATTTGTATCAGGTGCCTACAAAAATGGCCAATCTGGAAGGGCTGCTTGCTTGTGTGACATGATGGTCCCTCCCGCAGATGCTAGCACTTGGCTAGGAGCAGTGCTCCAAAACAGCTGTGGCTTTTTGGTGCCCTGATGAAATTTGCTGTTTCTGGGTTGAGAGTTGGGTTGTAAGGATAAAAAGGGGGTGAATTAAACTTGCCTGATCCTTTATGGTGGGTTCTGGTAGAATTTTTCTGCTCAAACCTTTTGCCTTGCTTTCTCGGACGCCTCTGACGTTAGTCACTTGTCTTTTTGATCAACAGCATGAAATGAAATGGTCATGATTTGTACTCCAGGAGCAGGGATGGGAGCTGAAGCTTTCAAGCACCTTATGTGTATGCAAAGGAGACTAATGCACTTGAGGCAGTGACTATGCTAAAGACTACTTTAAATCCTTGAGTGTGGGCCTGAGTGCTGTTTGAAGGAACTGTGTGCTTATGCAATTAAGGTGAAGATGTGCTGCTTCTTGAGTGCTTACAGCCCTTGAGAGGGATACAGACAGGTCAGCTAACTGCTATGTGGTCATCTATTTAATCCCCAAATGGAGGGAAATTGGCACCTCTGCTGCATGGAGGAGGCAGTGGGTTTCTGTCTCAGGCTGTGTAACTGCAGGCTCAGATCCTGAGGAGTGATTGCCATTTTAGCAGCACCTGTGCTCTTGTTTTGCTGGTGGTGTTGCTTATTTTTATGGATCAGGAGGTTGCAATCAATTCCAGAAATACCAAGAGTATGGCTTGAGCCCATGAGATCAAGAGTGGATGTGCACTTGAAGAAAAAAAAAAATTTTGAAAGAAGTATCAATTTTATAATCACTGTAAAGGAGTGACACAACAAGGGACTGTTTTTTCCCCTGAGTGACACAGAAAACAGGAATCAAAATTTCCAGATTCTGTTTTCAGCTTTTCCATCAGCATGTGTTTGGAGGCAACCAAGCACCTTCCTTCCCTGCTTTTGCTTCATGTAGACAAGGCAGAGCTGTAACTGGGAACAGAGGTGTCCTGTGGCTTTAAGGCTGTACAGTGATAGAAAGCTTTGGCGAATGCTCCTATGGAGATATAAAATGATTAATCTGCAGGCATCTGAGAACACTTATGACTTCACTTTTGGTCTTGTATCTGTTATTTCACTTATGGGGCTGTTAATATCTTGTAATGTACATCAGGCTGTATCTTAATGACTAAAAGGGGTCTGTTTTATCTGTAACTAGTGAGAAATGCTATTATTTTAAGTAGTGTAACTTCTGTACCAGTCAGAAAAGTGGTATTAAATGGTTTTAATAACTTGGCTGGAGGCTTGTTTCAAGGTAGTGAAGGCACACCATCCCTCAGATCAGCATGTTGCTACAGCTCTGGAGCTGATGTAGGAGCAATGCAGAGGGGCAGGAGCCCTGGAGGCTGTGAGATGGAGGGCAGAGGGATGTGGAGGGGGATAAAACAGTTTGCAGTGTCAGATGTAGCATCTCAGAGGCCAGCTGGGGAGGGAGAATAAGACCTGAGCGGGACAGAGGAAATCTAATAAGGATGACAGAGCTGGGGGATGCTGAAGGATGGACATGTGCAGAATGGGAGGGGAGAGGGTTGGACACAGGATGGAAAGGTCTTTTCCTTCCACACCGAGACCTTGTGCTGACAGCAAATCCCATCCAGGAGCAACCTTTGCCTCCTAATGCTGACCTGCTAATTGCTGGGGAGGCAGCCTGCAGTGCTGAGACCTGGCAGGTCTGCTGGCAGCAGCAGGAGGCTGTCCATCATGCTCCCCCACCTCTGAAACTTCCAGTGCTTCTCAAAACCACACAGCTTCACTCAGAGCTAATTAACTGTGTATTAGCAGAGACAGACTTTGGTTTTAAGCAGCATAAACCCAACTGTGAGCATGTGGGTAGGACATGGATGGGCTTAAGCTATTTCTGAGATTTTTTTTCATTCGTTATTCTCTTGTACAAGACCTATTTTGTCTCCTCATCAGCCTTTACACATTGTCAGTAGAGTTAAGTATTAGAAGCAGAGTAAAAAAAATGGACAGTTTTCCAAGCTTGTCACATCTCTAGTGTGGAGGGCTACTGTTCAATTCAAATAAACCCAGTACAGAAGCTAATTGCTGAGAAACAGTGGGATCTTTCAAAGCTCTAATTAAAGGCAATTTAACATCTCCACTGATATTAGCAGGAGCATAAAACTGCTGCTGGACACATACCAGTTAGCAAGACCAGCTTACCAACTGAGGGGTGCAGCTGACCCATTTTAGAAATGGGCATGGCTCTGCTGAGCAAATTGGGAGTTAAACTGCCTGACATTGTATTGAAATTTGGCCTGTTATCCCTCCTGCACACTCCTGGCAGTGCAGCTAGGAAATGATATTTCTGAGCACTAAGTGGCAGGTATGTGCCTGTGCTGAAGGGTGAGTGTGATGCTAAGTGAAGCCAACTTGATCTGGACCCAGCCCAGCAGGGAATATTGATGTGTGCCTCAAGCACAAGGGTTACAAGCATCTGTGGGGCTGCATCAGGAGCGCAGATTTCTTCTGTACTGGAGAAGCTTTACCTAAATGACAGTTAATTAATTTTCTGTCTAACTCCATACTTTCCACCTTGCTTCATTTCTGGTGAAATGCCTATTGAAATTGCATTGCCTCATGCTTTTGTTAACCAAATATTCCACCCAACAATGTTCACCTGTACATGGACGCATAGAAGCGAGTCCCCAGCCACATGGGAGCTGGAGGGACTTTTGCCACTGAGTTCAGCTGTCACTAAAACTATTCCTGTAAAAGTGCATTTCTAGAGTTGCACTGTAATATGTCTGCTGTAGACCTCTAGTTAAATGCATGTTAAAGTGTAGGGTCAAGACACTTAGCAGTAAATTAGTAGTCCATAGTGTAGCTACTGCTGTGATGCCTCTCTCTCATTGAGAGAGGCAATGCTGCTGTAAGTAGCTTATATGCCCAGAATAATGGTGCTTGTGGCTTGCACCTGCATAGGGGAAGATGCTTGTTGCATTTAAATAAGATTATATGAGCCAAAAGGCATTGCTCAGCCCAAGAGGCACTGCAGAGCTGCAGTGTCCCAAAGGGACATGGGAGTGGGGACTTCTGGCATGTCCCACCATGCATTGTTTTGGGCAGGGGGGGAGCATCACAGACCCCTTCACTGATTGGGTTTTGCTGCCTCTGCCTGCCCTTCCTCTGGAAGGGTATCGCAAACATCAATACTTCGGTGTTTGTAGCCTCTGAACAAGCATGCAAAATCCAGGAGACTCCCTTGCTACCACTGTCCCTCTGCTGGCACTACATGCAGCATCTGGTTATTGGTACGCTTACCTACCAAATGGTCCTTAAATATAAAGGGGAGGAATGTTGGGTCATTCTGGACACATGCAATATTCCAGTCTGCTGGGCTGCCTCTGGACTTTTGAATAGTAGCCTGGAAGGCAAGGTTCAGTCCTCAGCATCAGGGTCTCCCTAACACCCTGCCACTTTGCATGCTGAGTGGCACAGAGAGGGGGTGACTTCTCTAGCTTGTTTAAAAGAAAGAATAGAAAGGGAAATAAGAGACATTTACCAGCTTTGAAGGTGGGAAGGGTGCTGACGCCTTCTGCTTTCCTTTCCCATTGCCGTGTTCCTTGTCTCTCTTGGGCCCCATGTTGCAAATCCTACGCTCCCATCTGAAGAGCACTGGCTGCGGGCTCCCTCCAGAGCTCGTTGATGCAATCTGGGTCATTCAGAGAAGGTTGTCAGGAAGGATCCTGTGCCTCCCTGCTGTGCTGGTGCTGAGCTTTGCCTTCCAGAGCGTGTGAGGGGCTGGGGTGGTCCTGAGTCCTGCTCCCAAACCTGGCTTGCTCAACCCACTGCAGCCTCGGGACTCCCGGGGTGTCTGTCCCCTGGAGTGACCAGCCGAGGTAAGGCAATGCTGGGACACCGTGTCGGGAACACAAGGGAAATACTCTGTGGGATCCATCTAAGCACTGGTTTTGGGTGGGGAGAAGTCAATGGCTGAAGCTAGCACAGAGTACCCCTGTGAGGAAAAACCCACCTGCCCTACTGAGGGGCTGCTGGTGAATAAGGGGATTTCTAGCAAGGCACCAAAGCCCTCCTGGGGAAAGACAGGATTTCTTCAAGTGGGACTGAGTGGATTATGGCTGAGAGCTAATCTGTATGGCTGTTTCATAAGTTTCCCCAGCGCCTGGACTCTGCGCTCAGCAACAGACGCTATATGTGCTGAGAATAACTGATTTCTCAGAAACACCGTGTAAGAATATATGCATGCAGAGGTCTGGAGCAAACTACTTCAGTTTCTTTGTATTTTAGCTTTACCTGTAACAATCTCTCCCCATTCCAACACCAGTTTAGTACTGAGGGACCAGGTGTGCTGTCAACCACCATGGCTTGGTGGAGGCCACCCTTAACCTGGCAGTTCATATTCCTCATGAATGCCCACCTCTTTCCTTGACCTTATTCTAGGTATTTACACAGACAAATGCTTATGGCAACAAACCGAACTCCAAAGCCAGCGTTTAGACCATTGTTAACCTCCTACTCGTTTACTGCAGTCAAAATTCACAAGCAGAGGCAGAATGCAGGTATTCCTCCAGCCCAGGCACTGCACCACACAGGGGCTATGCTACTGTTAGTCCCTGTGTTCAGACCAGCTTTGCTGCATAGCAAAAGTCATGAGTGATGAATTTCCAAGGCTTTCCAGACTAACAGTGACTGCAGAGCAGTGGAAGTGAAGACTTAAGTTCCTATCTGGACACTTTCTGTTCAGCTGCAGGTTTTTATCCAAATTATTTAAATGCTCACTACCTCAGTTTCTCCATTTGTAAATCCCCAACCTGCCTGTTTGCTACTCTTGGATTAAAAGCACTGTGTAAGATGCAGTTCATGGTCTCGCAGCTACCGCTTGCACACATTTGGAAAAGCGAACTCTGAATGCTTTCTGGGGAATGTGGATATTCCAAATCAGCCCAAGGCTGGAGTAATGGCACTGTTGTGGCATAGCGCAGTGTTTGTAAGCTGGGGAGCGTGGGGAGGTTTGTGCTCTGCCTGTGGGAAGTTTGTGTGCAGTTACTGCTTCCTCAGCCCTTCTCTGGTTTAAATGCTAATGTATAAATGACTTCAGCTTCACCCCAAAGTGAATAAAGATCATAAATATGAAGTCAAATAAGACTCAATAGCCCATTAAGTACATGAAAGCTGGCAGCCTGTTTTAATTTGCTGCCACTACACCTTTAATTTGCCTGGCACAGCTGGGAGGTGCAGCAAGTGAATGCTGTATGAGCCCCTGCATGGGAAGTTGGAGGGGACAGCGAGGTACCTACTGGCTGTGAGCCACAGCTTGGAATGTCCTGACAATTTTTTTTCTTTAGTGCCAAAAGCAGCTTGCTGTCAGCAAGTGTTTCTTGTGCCCCTTCACTACCCCATATGCTGTTTTCAGTCTCTCTCACAGCATTCTGGAGTATTTTGCTTTCCAAATGAGGTCCACAGGGTACTCTAATAAGTTGTCCCCCCATAACAACATCACAATATGCATCACTAAAACATTACTGTAAGCCTCTAGCTCCAGCCCACAAAAGCTACCAACAGCTAATTCATTCCTCAGATGAGCAAGTGTAATTTATATCTCAAAACAGCACTTGAAACTGTTTGCCTATAAAATGTCCTTTGCTCGAAACCTTGGTTAAAGCCTGGCTTGTGCCAGTCCCTTGTCAGATGTAACTGCTCTAAGAAATCCTTTCCAGGGTGCACTTAGCAGTAAAGCCTGAATTTTCTTTAACACATGCTTTAATCTTCACTCCCCGATAGTTCACAGCAGCCCGTCTAAGCTCTCGGCACCATCCCTGTCCCGAACGCCTCAGCGCGTCCTGCAGCTTCCCCCGGTAAGGATCGGGTTTACCTTAGCAGCAGCGGAGCAGCAGTGCCCAAAATGGAGATTTCAAGGGGATCTGACAGGGAGATTTTCCCTCTCATCTACATACTTCTGTAGTTTCCGCCTTTGGGAAAACAACCTATCTACAAGCAGGAGGTTTCAGTATATCTTGTCTCTTGATGTCTCCAAGTATTTCTCACTGCTCTTGTAGTTCCCAGGCAGTTTTAATTACTTGTGTTTTTAAATAGAGGCGAAGCACCAGTGTTCAGTAATTATTCAGAAATGAACCACCAGAAGGAAGTGGGTGCAAAGACCCTCTGAATGAAGTCACCCCCAAAAAGCGGAACTTTCTCTCTCTCCAAACTTAATTTCACGGAGGTCCTTGTTATCCCCACCTTTGTAAAGAATCTTCTTCCCATCTGCTCTGCCTGCGCATCCCTGGCTGCCTGGGCCCCTCCGGGGCATGATGGCCATCCCCCGCAAGGGTGGGATGCTCAGCGTGGAGTCGGTGCCTTCGCTGTCATTTGGTAAAATTCATCCCTCTCACCTGCTCCTCGGAAGAAAACTGCATGAGTCAGGCAGCAAAGTGGGCTCAGGGTTGGGGCAGTCCCAATATTGTGCTGAACCCGTGGCCGGTGCACGGATGGGCAGCACCTCACCTGGCCGTGCAACCTTTACTTTCCAAAATGCCAGGGCTGTGTGGAAGCAGGAGTGCAGCTCTTTTTCTGGTGCTCGCTCATCCCTGTGTATCCTTGGATGTGCCAGTGTGGAATCAGGGGCTTCCCAGCCTCTCCCTCAGTCACCTCCATCGGGCCACTTTGTCCTTGGGTGGTATTTGCTTTTCCAAGTCAAGAGCGTGCCGGAGAGACGCTCCCGTTCTTCTCTAGGCTGCTCACTGATTTCCCACGCAGCGTGCTTGCTGTTTGCTCCTACGGCAAAAATAAAAGCTGCTTTTGCTGGCGTGGTCCACAGTTGGTTGTGATAGGATCTTTTTTCCCCTGTTTAAAATGTAAGGTCTCACGAATTAAGAAGCTACAGCCTGTCTAGATCTTATACCAGTCAGTCTCTGATTCATCAGAGAATCTCCTTGGTAACTAGCTGTTCCTCTCTGATGATTTGCTACAAAAAAGCTCTCCCAATTTAAAGATAAAATACAGTGAAAGCAGAAAGAGGAGCTACACCATACAGATACGTTATACAGAAACATATGCCTTGTGTGTACACAGCTATACTGGATATTTTCTGATGTGTGTGGGAAGCCGCTTCTCTGTGAAACAGCGTGGTATCACCCCGTGGATGGGAAATGCACCCCAGCTGCACCACCTCTGCTTTGCTGCTCCAGGGCCAGTAACCCTGTCTGCAGGGTAAATAATCCCCCGGGAGAAGACGTTGTTGGGATCTAACGAGGGGTTCAGCAGTTCATGCTTTAATGAACCAGATTTCTAGCCTTGTGCAGGACTGATCTCCAATTACAAGGGTTCAGAGAGGGTGGCTTTCTGCAGGAGGTGTGCCTGGTGTGTTTGATGCTGCCTCGTAGCCCTCCTGCTCTGGTAATGAGCCCTGGTTGCCTGACCCCCCCCTCGGCATGCAGCAAAGCACTGCCTGTTCTCTGGTGGCTGCTTGACTTGGAGGGAAGGTTCTTGCTGAAGAACTGTGTGGGCTTGTTTTGTTTGTTTTGGTGTTTGTTTTTTTTTTTTTTTTATTTTCTGGGAACCAGTGTTGCTGGAAAAGTTGATCTAAGGTGAGGCTAAAACACTTTGTGTTTGAAATAGCTGGTAATTGTGTTCAAAAAGTTGGTGTAAGCCAAGAGTTTGACCCATGAATGCCCAATGCTGGGAAGTTCTGCGGTGAGAGCTGCCCGGGTTTACAGAGGGATGAGGCAATGGTACAGAGCTAGAAACAAGTTTTCACATTGCGGCGTTCTGTGCGCCTACAGCCAGAAAGCTCTGACTCCCTGTGCGTACAGCGCCGGTGGGATGGTGATGCACGATGCTCAGCGCAGCAGGGCAGAGAAGGGGGCAGGCAGACAACCCTAAGCGGGTGCACCTGAGCTGCTTTCAATTCCTTTTACCAGATAAATTAGGAATCAAAAATCATTCCTAGCTTTCTCATGCAAAACCCTTCCAGCAGCCTTCAACTGGCTCTTGGCAGAGGTTAACAGAGGGAGGATGAAACAGGGGGCAAGTCTGCAGCCAAGACACCGGGCAAGTCGCCTTCCTCTCCACGTTTTCTCGCTGGCCTTATGCACTTTCTGTCCCATGGCACTAATTCCTCTGAATTAATACAACAAACAGCAACAAAATGCCAGACCCATGAGGTGTCTTTTATCCTTGCGAGAGGGTCCTGAGCTCACCCTTAAAGCTCGGCCACCCCCAGGGAAGTGCCCAGCAGCCGGAGGAAGGCTCCCGCAGGCAGCTCTGACAGTATGGCTATTGCGTGCCATGGGTCTTGGTGATTTGGGATGAAATCTGTGTTCCCATAAGGTGTTGTGGCATCTCTAATGTCTGGGCAGGAGAGAGCCAGGATCGTGCACTCTGCTTGGGGAGGTCTGATCCAGCCCTACTCAGATTCAGACCTGTGGTTTCAGGGTGTTTAAACCTTAGCAGGCAAAAGCTTGGGTGAAAATGTGCTGCCCCTAGCAAAAGCCTAAAGTGCTCAAACCTTCATTTACCAAGTAACATGGGTAACAATGAACTAGCTCTGATAAATGAGGTTTAAGATAATCAAGTTCATTTTTGATGTGATGACCCATGTCAGGAACATGACCTCATTCTGCATAAGGGATGGGTTTTTAGATAATCAAAATTGTGATAAGCGAGGCCTGACTTTTCCCCATCAATCAGGGGGAAAAGGGGAAGAGAGATGCTCATCGTTCCCCCATTAGGCTCCCCTGCTGCCACTGTGGGTGCTGAGGTGTGGGAGGGCAGGTGACCCCCCCTGCATCCCCAACTTGCTGCGTGGCCGGGTGCTGTCATTTCAGGTCCGAGGGGAAATACAAGGGGAAGCCTCTCCGCTGCCTCTTTCCTGCCTCTTAATTTTCTTTCTGAAGCTTGAAAGACAGAGCAAAACCTTTACTACTGTCAGATCTCCATGCCTGTGCCTCTTGGTGGAAGGGAAGCGGAGAAGCAGACGAGCCCTTGATGGGAGGGATGTCCGTGGGGCACGTCCCACCTTGCTTTGTCTCCAGGCTCCCTCGATGGAGGGAAGGATGGAGGGAGGTCAGGTCCAACAGCACTGGTGCCTGGTGTTGGGGTCTCCAACGCCCCGTGCCATTCTGCGACCATGGTGTGGCTGAAGCCACCAGGCTGGGAAAAGCAGGCTCATTTTCGTTTTTCCCAGGGGTAGTGGGAGATGCATCTCCCCCGAGCAGAGTGTCGGGGCAGGGCCTGGGTGCCATGTCCCACCACACGACTCTCCTGGAGCAGGGATGCTCCCCCAGAACCTGTCCTGCCCTGTGGAGGCGGTGGGCAGACCTGAAGATGGACTGTTTACCCTTGCTGAAACTCTGGAGCAGCCAGAGGGGCAGATCTCAATTTTTAGGTTATACATTTTAATGACACCGTTGTGATTTGGAGCTTGGCGTGGGGAGAAGTGGACAAGCATCAAAACCTGCTTATTCCTTATCCCCTGCAGGTGCCTGCAGACAGCATTTTCTTGGCTGTATTATTGCCTACCTTGAGCGGTTCTGGTTACAAATTCATATTTATTAAAAAAAAAAAGCACTTATGTACAGTGTTTTGCTGTTCCTATCTCCTTTGGAGTGCGTTTCTATTTTGGGAAACAGAGCAAAGGTGGCTGCAGCTATTTATAGCAGGGGAAGGTGTGTGGATCTGAGTGCCTCCAGCCTGGGGTGGGCATGGGGCTGCGTGCCTGAGGGTGGCCAGGGTGTGCCCTGCAATCAGAGGTGACTTTTTTCCAATTTAAAATTTTTAATTTTAAATTTTCTGTAGCTCTTCCATTTTATTTCAATTGCAGGTCTAATCCAGAATCAGATTTGAACTTAAAGGGATGTCAGTGGCATTAAAAAAAAAAAAGGAAATGTGCACAGCCTTGATGAGTATTTTTTATGAATTGGATCTCTTGAGATGAAAGCTTCATTACTGCAAAACAATGAACCCGCTACGCTCTCAATAGTACTAATAGGTTTCATTTGTATTGGGAAGATACAAACTTATTATTTTTAGTCTGTTCCTGTTGCACCAGGAGTGTTTTATGTGATAATCAATGTAATTGAGGAACTGAAAGTACAGAAAGTTGCAACGCTCTCAGGGGTGATAATGACTGTAGCTGCTGAAAGGTCTGGGGGACAGTTACAGGTGGGGGTAAAAACAGACTCAGGTCCCAAGTCCAGATGATCCTGTCACACTGGGGTCTGCGGGAGGGCACCAGGCAGCTCCAGCGCAGCCCTTGCATCACGGGCCGGACCCTTGCTGGTGGGATGTACCCGGCCCCCAGTAAGAGGCTCGGGGCTGTGGGACGCACCTGGGGACGGCTCTGCTGGAAGGACATGGGGAGGAACTGCTGCCTTCTCCCCTGAAACCCCAGGGCTCGGGAGGGATAGTGTCCCCTCCTGCGGTCTGGTGGGAAGAGGGACATCCAGGAGCAAGCCCGGTTGCAGAATTTGGCAGCTATGTTTGTTTGAGCAGGTCTTTACCGAGTGTTTGCAAACCTCGATAGGTTCACAATTTGGCCAGATCGGCTTTTTTTTTTTCCAGAAATAGCAAAAGGCACGCTTTTGACACAGAAACCCTCCTGCCAAATTCCCAGCTCCTCCTCCTAAGTACAGGGTTGCTAAAGCTTTTCAATTAAATGCTTCAGAGCCTTTAACACGGACAAAACATGGCGTTTCTTCTCCAGCCCACTGCTCGGAAACTGTGAAGCTGTTTCGTGAAGCTTTCCCCACCTTGAAACTCAGCCTGTGGCAGACACCCACCATGAATATTTTCAGCCTGAATTCGATGGAAAGCATAAGCAGCAAACTCGTGGGAGGACCTGCCAGCTATAGGTGGGTCACCTATAGCGCTTTGGCCACCGCTCGCACAAACCCGTCCGCATGCGGCTCCTGCTTTAGGGAGCTGCTCGTTGCCACGTACCAAATTCAACCGCTCCTGTACCTCCAGGCCATTTCCCTGCTAATTTTAGTCCCTCTGTGATACAGTGGGGTTTTTCATTTGTTTGCTGGTAATTTACTGTGTGCATTAGCCCGTAGAAGAGGTGGCGGGGAGGAAGGCGGCTCGTTGGTTCTGTGCTGGCTGCTGGCCCTGGGGCAAGGAGGCTGAGTGGGGGGCAGCCGGGCTCCCCCGCGAGCTGCTGGACATCAGCTGGGGCGGCGACAGCGAGGAGAAATGTCTGGGACCCAGGGGAGGTTGAATATATTTTAGATGCAGCCTCCGAAGCTGCTAAATTCAGAGCGAGCCTGAAAGAAACGACAGCCTGCAAGGGTGCAGTCAGGTTTGGTTTTAGCTCTCTCCGGTTTAATTTGTTTCACTTAGAGGAGGGACATTTTTTTTCTGTTAGAAAAGTTGCCTTGTTTTAGTGGTTTTCTAATAAATCATAGATTTAGGGACCAAAAACTGTTTAGGGCTCTCCCTTTCTAGGAGAGCTGCCGGAGCGTCCCTTCCACGCCAGGACGGGCTCCTGGCTGGCAGCATTTGAGCCAGCACCCTGCAGTGCCCCATGGCACGGGGCTTTCTCCCTCTGCCAGTCTTGCACAGACAACTACAGAGAAGCCAGGTTTGTCCATTAAAGGAACTCACTTCGGCATATGCAATCAGTTGGGCTACGAGTTACACTGAAGCCTCCTGCAATCGGAGGGTACTTTGCTGAGGGGAATGACTGAAGCCAGAGCTGCAGGTACAGCTGCGGTGATGCATTGGCTGCGGTGTTCACGCTCATAATGCAATTGCTTACATTACAAAGCAATTATCAGGGTTTAAAATTCCAATAGCATTTTGAAGGCGTATATGCCTGGGGGTTTTCCATTTGCAGCGATGTTTCTTTCATTGTACCTACTTGCCTAATAACTTTACCATTTTAAACACATCAAGGTGTTTTAGAAACCTATTTGTGATCTTTGTTGAAAAACAAAGGCAATCCTGCCAGCTCCACGCAGAATACTTGCTTTATTGCAAGCTGCTCTGAAGGCCTGATTTAGGTTTTGTGCGGGTTTAATGAGGTAAAACCCCCGTACGCTGTTTCCTGCTCCCTTTCTTAATTTTTGGCAGCACATCCTTTAGCTGGGGCAGAGCACTTCAGTGCTCTCTCTGTCACTGCAAAACCATCAGCTTTTCCCTACCTGTCCAATCCCTCCAGGAGCAGCAGTCGCTCTTCCAGTAAATTTTCACCCCAAATAACACATCATTCTTGCAGCCCGTTCCCAGTGCTCTGCAGACAGGCTGGCTGAGCGGGTGGGGAGGGCAAACTTTTTCCATCAGCTGCTAAAGAGCAAATTTGCTGCTGGTATTTTGAGGTGGAGCCGTGTTGGAGAGTGGGGTGCTGGGGCAGGGCTCCAGGCGGCTCCAGTCCAGCCCAGAAGGGCCAAGAACTGAACTGGGACCTACTGGAGGAGATAATTCAGACAACCCTTACCGCTTAGCGAAGGAGAGACTCTGCAGAGAGGGCAATGTCCAAACCTGACAATTTGACACTTCCCAGGAGTGTAACAGTTCCCTTAAACAGTATCAACAGACTAATTATCACACAACTGTTTATCACGTGCAAAATGCATATGAAACCGCATGAGTAATTTCCATAGTAACCATAATCATAACCTTCCTATGTGTGGATTCAAATGCCAGAATGATGCATACGTGATAGTACCGTGTACATACGTGTCCTTGCATAAAGCATGTACTGTTCTGGCAGCCAGCGTTTTGTTTCTGGGCTTCTGCTGCTTGGCTTATAAGCACTTAGAAAACCTTGATTACTCATGTGTAATACCCTTGCCTTAGACACATGCTTCTGTAATGTCTTTAAGGTTATGTGGAATTCTATTTGCAATCCCTTTTATAAATAATAATACAAAACGCTTGCTGCTAAATCTGGCTGTCAGCAAGCAAATGCCAGGAACCGAAATGATTATTATTACTATTATTTGCAGCATTCCAAAATCCATTAATTTGCTTGTTGCGGTGTTAGGTAATGAACCCTTCTGCAGCAAGGTCACAATTCTGTTTTACATCAAATAACTATCTTTTCTCATGTATGATACATGAAGCATATTTCTTGCTTAGGGTATAATGTTTTATTAAAATTATTTTCCTTTGTTCTTTCTTACAGATTGTCTATTATGACTCTAAAGATTGCCTGCATGACATCTCTTTTTAAACTCAATGCATAATTATATAAAACAGAAATTCATCTGATGCTACAGTAATAAGCCTCTCATCATTTTCTTTGAACGGGGGACATGCTGCTATTATTTACCAGATAACATGGATTTAGCTAAGCTTCGTGGAATTTCGCAGTCGCTGACACATGTATCAGATACAGGCAGAGCAATGATGGAAATAATGTGAAGGCACAAGGTTCAGTTCAAGCCAAAAAACTAAAGGAAGTAGTAAAGATAGTAAAGATACGAAAGCGAGAACTACTGAAATAAATATCTGAGATGGGACCTTGCAGGAAAGGTTCGCTGCAGCTGCGCCTCGCTGAGTGTCAGCCTGGGTTCATCTGCAAGGTGACAGATGTCTTGGAAATGGGCAAATGCTGAAGAAAAGAGCTGGTGTCCCTGCTCGTGGAGCTGAGCCACTCTCGCGTGTCCTTGGAGCATCACTGATTTACTGCAGCTGTGGCTTTGGCCCTTGTGTTTAAGGATGATAATGCAACCCTACACCTTTGGTTTTTTAAATCTTTGGTAATGCAAAAAGCCTCAACCCCCTCCTGGCAGCACAAATACAGTTTTGATTGACTGACCCTGTACTGCTTGATCTGCTTCAGCTGGTCTTGTCTCACTTCTGGCTCTTCATTTGAGCCCAATTTTCCCTCCACTGGCTGTAACCACCTCTTGCTGGGCTTCTCTGCTCCTGTCAGCCACGATGCCCGGGTGTCTCTGGTTCCCCCAGCTCCTCCACCAGGGCTGCTCCTAAATACCCGCCCGTGGTACCCTGAGATGGGATTTCACTGTCTCCTTGCTGCGGCTGGAGGAGTCTCCAGGACGTCCCCAACCGTTGTAGCATCCGCCGCACAAGGACAGAGCAGCAAAGTGGTTCCCCACACCCTAAACTTGACTCCGAAGTTGCAGGAGGTAAGTGCTGCTGTTACTGTTTTGTAGATAGAAAACCTACTGGGTGGCAGATGTGAAGTGTTTGGCTCAAGGTCGCAGCGTGTATCTTTGAAATTGCTTGATAAACACTTCATTCGCAGCAAAGGATGTGCTTTGGGCTGTGATCTTATCCTACAACAAAAGCTGAGATATGTTCCTCCTCTTTCAGTCTAGTCCAGTGGTATATGTTGCTCACACTTAATAATAAGTGGAAGATCATTAACTTTGGCTTTTGATATATGTTTTTAATTTCTTTATTCATAATGGGTTCATTGCTGCAGCAGCAGGAGTGAAATATGTGATACTACTGGAATTTCTTTGCAATTCAGCATTAATTAATGTCCACTTCTTACACAGCGTTAACAGTAACGTGCCTAATCTTTCAGAGGCTATAGTGGGAAATTCTTTGTTCTTTTCTAGCCGGCAAGAAGTGAGATTCGAATTTTAGCCTTTTGTTTAAAACTGCCTCTTAAGGGTTTTGAAGCGTTGTAGGAGAGTCGAACGTAGTACCCTTGTTGTCTGACCCTGTGCCATGTAATTGGGATTCCAGTCAATCTACTTGCCTTGTCTCTTCATGTTTGCCAGTCAGTGCAGGGAAGGACACCTCATTTCCACAGAGACCGTGATAAACTTTTTGTTAGAATAACAGGTCTGTCAGCCCTTATTCCTCTTCTTCCAGTTGAATTTTGGCTAAATGCACTGTGTCACTCACTACTGTTGAGACTTTTTGCCTCCCCTTGTGTAGGATGGGCTCCCCGGTCTGTAAAGTGCTTTTCCTCACCTGCCCATTGCAATAACAATGTACTGCAAGTTTTGTTGGTCTCTTGCTCTCTGGACGATTAAACGTGTAATTTAGCAAAACTGGCCATCCAGTGGTAAAAATACGATACTAAAATCAAGTCGCTATTTGTCTATACTGTGAGACTTGCCTCAATGCCATCCCCAGGTTAAACCCATTTCTTCACAGGTCAAAGGGGATGGATTTATTGGTCTGAAACACTGGTTTTTCAGCACACCTCACCGCTGCTTTGGGTGTGCAGTGTGCATGTGTGCCTCCTCAGCCCTGCCTGGGGGAAAGGAGGGGTTGGGAAATCCTGACCTGTGGCTCTTGGTAGAGATTGGGGAACAGCCAGGCTCATGGTTCATGGCTTATAACCGTTGTGCAGCCCTCTGCATTTAATGTTGTCTCTAGGTCAGCAGCAGGATTAGGTCGACTTCAGGCCTTCAGCACCACACTGAATGCCTCTGTTGTGAGGATTAAAGGAGTAACTTGCCGTCAGAAGTCAAAGGCTGTTGCACTCTCTCTTCCTGACCCTTTAAAGCATGGTGTAGTGTGTCCTTTCAGTGTAGATGGACAGCTGAGAACTTCACTAATGCACTGAAATGTGCGGATTTAAACAAGAGATGCTGCTTCCTTTTCTGAGAGCCCTGCAAGGCTGTGTGCGAGTGGGTCGATGTTGCACGGCGAACTTGGGAATTTCTGTGTGACCTTGCTGCTAAAAGCTTCATCTTGCTGCACCAAGGGGTACCACTGAACTTGTGCATGAACTCTTAATTTTTGCTGTTCCAGGCTGCTGAATAAGCAGCTGTGGAAACCAATGGGTTTGAGCACAGAGATTTGCTCCTAGGTGCAATTTCCTACTGTTTTTTTTTAAAGGCAGGAAATCTGGTGATCCATGCGGGCCATAGACCTCCGAGTGGGGACCAGATCCCCCTCTCCACCTCTCTAAGGCTATGTAGGAGTTGGAAGCACACCTTCTCTGGGCTCTGCATGCTGCCTGTATGTCCCCTGCCCCTGCCTGGATGGGGCTGCCTGTGTGTCCCCTGGGCTCTGAGCATCCTCTCAGGCACAGCAGCAGAGCCCGGCTGCCAGGGCAGTGTGAATTGCCAGGGTGGCTCTGACCCCTCTCCGAGGTGGGGGCAGCTGAAACATCGCTGCCAGCTGGAATGTGCCAGCACACATATTGGAGGGGGTTGAACTGGTTTCATGTCATAAGCCCCTTCTGCCCTAAAAAAACCCTAGCTAAACTTTCCCATCACTGGAGAAAGGGCATGATTTAGCAGGAGAGTGCTATGGGAGCT